>NC_049244.1:28931904-29234934 GCF_011100685.1 Canis lupus familiaris | reverse complement strand
TGAGCTCTTAGTCCATAGATAATAAGCAATGGTATATTCATGTAGGAAAATGAATCATCCTTGGGTGGGCCTGTTAAAGCTTCAGCATGCCATTGAAAGGATTTGCAGTCACACTTTTAGATAAGTTATGGATATTTTTTCCTAATAAGCTCAGATAGCCTCTGAGTTCACATTTCTATAGCCTGATATATGCCTGAAATCCCTTACTGTTCCTATTCATATCCCCTCTCCACCTCTGAATGGCTGGCCCATTCTTAACCTTCAGATGTTGGCTCAAAACTCAACCACTCAACCAAGAGATGGCTTCCAGGCTTCATTAGTCATACATGCATTCCTTCAGTTAGAATCCATCTTATCACCTTATCAGTCTTTTTCATGGCACCTACCATCGTCTGTAATCATGTTTATTTGTTTACATGGTTACTATTGTGCAAATACCAAGGTCTGAGGGAAAGGAACTGGCCTAAGTCACCTCTGTATCCTCAGCCCCTAAAAGAGTGCTTGCATATAGTTGGTGCTTAATAAATATCTGACTAATGGGCAGAAGCATGGATGGATGGATGGATATACATATGTATAATATATATATATATAATATATATGTATATACATTAGCTAGAGCCTATGGAAGCCATTCGGCCAGGTTTTTGCTATTTGGTCTGCCCTTTTAAAGGCCCTAAGAAAAATACTCCTCTCGTCCACTTATTCTTACCCTCATGTATATTGACACTACTGATTAATTTATTAGTCCTATCACATCACTTTTGACCTGTGACAGCTCCTGTCAAGGCAAGTCTAAATTCATTATGGAAGCTTCTTTCCTTATTGTCAGTGTTCTAGAGAACACCCAAATGCAGCCTATTTATCATTATATAACCCCCCAACTCACAGGTTTTCTATTGAATTTAAACACGTCTTTCCTTCTACCAACCCCAAGGTTGCAGGAAGGAAAGAAAAAAAAAAAAAAAGGAAGAGAAGAGTCTGGATGAGGAGGAAACCAGCCAGGAAAGACTCTCTTCCAGGAGTGAGGGACTGCAATGAAAGTCTCAGAAAAAGAGACAGTGTCTTGGCCTCACCTGGCTCTCACAGCACAGCTTTTGGGGATAAAGGGGCCTAAATTCCTCTCAGAAAAGGGATGGGAAGGAAAGCAGCCTGGTAGATTTTCCAAAAATCGGGTCTCATTCAATTCACTTGCATAATTCACAGTCAGGTACCTTATTTCCTTCAACCCATCTCTGAAATAGTGGGGACTAAGTCTCATATTAGGAATGATAAATGCTGGCCTACCGTTAAGCCATGAGATTTGGAGGGGAGGTGGGAGAGTGGTGGGGTGGGTGAGACAAGCAGGATTCAATTAAGTCCCAGAGTGGCTGACAAAAGAAAGGGCCATTCTCTATGTTCTGATCCTCAGAGCCTTTTCTGTAATTTACTTGTCTTTTTTTTTTCTCCTTCCCTTCTCCCTGGCAATGAAACATCTACCCAATATTATTGTTGTTGACCACCGCATGCCTGGTTGCACTGTCATTTAAAACATTTTATGACAGCTATCCCATGAAAGAGTCAAATCACTAAATGGACTTGTCAGGAAGCATTACCTCCAGCTCATCTCGACCAGCTGGCCCTCTTCATAAGCACTCTTATAATTCATTCACCCCTGCCACTCCCAGTAATGAAACCGACTCTTGAAGGCATACAATGTACCAAACGCAGCAGACCTTATGACAGGTCAACATATGATCTAGAACAATGTTGTCAAACTTGAGCATGCATAAGAATCTCCTGGAGGGCTTGTTAAAACACAAAATTCTGGGCCCTAACCACCCCAGAATTTCTGATTTCAGGAGGTCTGGGGTAGGGCCTGAGATTTTGCATTTCTCACAACTTCCTAGAGGATGCTGATGCTGCTGGCCCAGTGTTCACATGTGGAGAATTACTGATATTGAAGAAGTAGTCAAGAGACAACTTCACCATCATGTTTCCCTCAAGTCACCAATCTCCATCTTAAAAGTACTCTATATCTGCATCCATTGTTTCCTTCTTTCTGAAACTAGTTTATTCCTCTGCCCACTTCACTCTAGTTCCTTACAGTACTCAAAGGCTCTTCCACAGCTTGTCATTGATACATGTATTTTAAAACTAAGAGGAAGCTTTGAGATCATCTAGTCTCTCAATCAGGGTTCCTCAGCTTCAACACTACTGACATTTGATCCAGATCATTCTTTGCTCTAGGAGGCTATCCCATACATTGTAGACAATTTAGCAGCACCCCTGGTCTGCACTAACTAGGTGCCAGTAACACACCCCCATACCCCAAGTTGTGACAACCAAAAATGTCTCCAGACACTGCCAAATTTCCCCTTGGGAGCAAAATTGCCCCTGGTCTAGAACTACTCTAGTCAAATGTATCTCTATTTTTTTTTTAATTTTTATTTATTTATGATAGTCACACAGAGAGAAAGAGAGAGAGGCAGAGACACAACCGGCAGAGGGAGAAGCAGGCCCCATGCACCGGGAGCCCGATGTGGGGATTCGATCCCAGGTCTCCAGGATTGCTCCCTGGGCCAAAGGCAGGCGCCAAACCGCTGCGCCACCCAGGGATCCCTATCTCTATTTTTTTAAATGTTTTTTTATTAGAGTTTGATTTGCCAACAACAAATGTACCTCTAATCGTTCCCTCTCTGTTGGGGTTTAAGAGTGAAAATTCATGGCATCCCTTCCTGAATTTGGTCTAATTGAGAAATAAAGATGGAATTCAAGAACTTGGAGATCAAACTATCACTTCATTGCTGCTAAATCAAGGAATGCTTCCTCTCGGAGAGGTTTGAGTTATAACTAACAATAGCTGAGGAAGCCCGCAGTTAACCTTAGCATGGGCAGAAAACAATTGTGTTGATACCAGGTGGCACTGCAGTAGCATAACCATGACAAGGATTCTCAACCTTGGACACATATGGGAATCACCTGGAGAGCTTTAAAAATTACAGATTCCTAGACCCCATCTCAGATCAATTAAATAATTTCTGGGTATGAGGACAAAGCATTGGCAATATTGATAGGCTGCCAAAATGATTCTAATGTGCACACACAGTGGAGAACTACTGCTCAACTCAATAAACTAAGAAGATTGAGCCCCTTGTTGGTTTTCTCTGACGGGTACTGAGGAGACAGCAGCCCGATGCAAGAACTCCAGTAAGTTTCATTAGAATCAAGGAGTCTTCAAATTTCTGCTGACATGTACGTTATATAAACTTATTGTAAAGAATACAAAATATTTACAGGCTTCAAAGGAGGCTTCCTGGAAGAGTGTAGCATCTAATCCAAGACCTTCAAGATATGTAAAGAGGCCCAGAAGTATGTGATTAATATACATAGTGCTGTCACATTTGAATATGCTGGGAAAGAGATCACAGGGCAGGATAAGAGAAGGCAAAGCTACTGGAGTAAACAGAACCTTGTGGGTCATGCTAAGGAGTTTAGATTTTTATCCTGAGAGCAATGGGAGGCACTGAGGGTTCCCATTAAAGAAGCAGGAGTTTCAGGGTGGGAATGATGAGTTTGGTTTTGTTCTTACTAAATTTAAAGTTTGTATGGGCCATCCAGTGGGCTGTTGGCCCACGATTGTCTCAATTTTAGCACTGAAAGTTCTGCATCCCAGGAAACCATCAGTCTTGGGCAGACCAGGACAGTTGAACAATCTGGCAATTGCCTCTTTGAGTCTGACTCAGAAGAGAGAGCTGGGCCAGGCATAAGTGTAAGAGTTGTCAATAAATGTATGATGTGTGTGTGTATGTGCATGTGTGCATTTTTGAATATGCATGCAAGTGCACATGTATATGTGACTAGAGGGAAACACGCCAAGATAATAACTGTTAATAGTGCACATTTATTCCAAGTGCACATCTATTCTTCTAATGAAGATTTAAAAGATTTTTTAATTCCACATTTTAAATTTTTCTACCTCAAGCATGAACACACTTTTGCAACCAGAAGAAAACACTAGTTTAAAATACACAATTTAAAAAATAAATAATAAAAACACAATTTTTAATATCAACACCAATTTTCTATATTTGCTTAGACTTTTTAGTTCTTATTTTAAAAAGCAGAATGGAAATTATTTTTCCAAGTCCCAGAGGGTTTTCCTGATGATAGCAAACATATCTTAATTTGGTATAGTAACATGATACAAAGTTAGAAAATAGACGGTGAATCAATTTGGCTTATCTCCCCTTAAAGTCCAGTGTCTTCTTAGATGTAATGTAACCTGGCAATAGAGCAATTGCTTGGTGAGACAAAGTCAAACAATCAGAGGAGACTGCTGTCCTTCTATATACTTTTATTGGCTTCTAAAATGAGTATCATTTACCACATTTCTGCATTGCTCATTCTACAGTTACAACCTTTATATTACACTCTAAGTGTATGTGACAGTATGCCATTATTGTGCACCTACTATGTGCCAGGACCTATGCTGGATATTTTCCCACATTCCATCTACAAAACAAAATTGTAAGGTTAACAAAGAAGGACACTAAAGCTCAAAGAGTTGAATACACTTCTAAAAATTCACAGATCTCCTAAGGACAGAACCTGAAGCCCAGGTTTGAAGGCTTCCTAAAGCCCCATGGTCCTTTTATCAGGCCACACTATCTTCCGTAGATCCACTGTTGTGATGCTTGGGCTAAGTGATGTCGATCCCCTGGGGAGATCAAATCGCTGTCCCCAAGGTAGAAGGAAAAACAAAATGGAAGATTTATTTACCCATCATTCTCCTTGACTGAAAGATCAAGGAAGAGGAGAATGTCAGTCCATCCCTGCAACTTAGTATCACCCATCAGTCAGGAAACAAGAACCTCAGGGATTTTTGTAAGCTTGTTAAAAAAAACCAGGGAGTTCCATAATACATTAAATCTCTTGGGAGGACCCTATATAGGCAGAAAGGAGATACTACCATGAATAGTTCTTTTTTGCTTTTCTTAGTTCAAAATCAGAGATGATAAAAACTCTTTTCCTTTTCTGCCTACTTTGTGTGTACTGAATCTATTTCCAAATGCTTCCCAACATTTTCTCATCAGACCTTCAGTTAGGAGGTAGACAGGCGATTATTTCCATTTTGCAGATGAAGAAACTAGGACCTAGGACATAGATTTAAGTAATTTGCACAGGATATCACAGAAGAAAAGCCAAGAAGCTATTTTCTCCTCTGTACTCATCAGGATTCTAGCCAGGCATTTAGTAAAGGACTATCACAGATATTAAAACAAGGGACAGTAAAGTGGTGCCAAGCAACTAACAATAGCAGGAACTTTACAACCCCAGGTCTAAAGAGACAAGGAGATGGAAGTTAGATTACCAGAGAGCTAAAGTGGACCTCACCACCCCCCCCTTCCCTCTAGGAGCTATGGCTGTAAAGGGACACAGGTAACTGCCAAAGCCTTGGTGTGGCCAGGAAGCAGTGGAGGTAAATACCCTGAGGCTCCCCTCTCCTACTGGTGCTTCTCCTAATAGGAAGTCAGCTCTCAACTAGTCTTTCTATTGGATTTCCATTAATGTCATGCACAGTCTACTGAATGCTCTTACTTTAGCACTGATGCTTTCTTTGTATGGCCTCTTTTTAGTGACACAGTGGGTTCTGGGTGTAGTTGTTTCTTAAACATGAGAAGGAGTCTATATGAGAACCATCTACCAGGACCATAAAGCTACTGGACTGGAGAGTTCAAAGAATTGAGTGATTCAGCCTTGGTGGAGCTTGGAGTTTAGGAAGGCAATCTGATACGATCTCCCTTTTCATTTTACTGTGGTGTGCTAAACTGGAGCAGCATGCCAAAAAACTATTGCTTTTTACAAATCAGTTTTTCACCTGGACACAGCCATCCTATCAGCAGTTGTCCCTGTGTTTTCAGGTTCCAGGCCCTGCAAAATCATCACCAATCAAACCCAGGAGCATAGAGTAGAGTACGACAATTTTTTGTTTCCATTCTTGCCTAGCTAGTCGTCACTTTGTTCTAGGGAGAAAGGACTTCTGCAAAACAAGTAAGGCAGGTAGATAACTAGTACTTGTTTCTGGCTTTTCCACTTACTTACAGGTGATTGGACCCCTTTGGATGTTTCTCAGAGCTTAGTACCAACCTCTCTGAGCTTCTTCAATAGTCAAGTGAAGGTTATAATACCTGCCCTTATTCTAGGATTGATTCATTCACTTATTCATTCACTCATTCATTCAACAAATTTTACATTGCCTACCATGTGCCAACACAGCCTTAAGAATCCACATTTAAGAAATATCAGAAAGGGAGACAGAACATAAAGACTCCTAACTCTGGGAAACAAACTAGGGGTGATGGAAGGGGAGGAGGGCGGGGGGGTGGGGGTGAATGGGTGATGGGCACTGAGGGGGGCACTTGACGGGATGAGCACTGGGTGTTATTCTCTATGTTGGTAAATTGAACACCAATAAAAAATAAATTTATTATTTAAAAAAAAAAAGAATCCACATTTAAGAATTGTCATCAAGGAGAAAACCCAGAACTTTCGGAGCCATCTCAATTTCAATTATTTAAGCCTTTTATTCCTTAAAGGTGATAACTGTTTGCAGAATATCTTTTAAGTAGCAGCTCGCTTGACTACTTTAAGTATGTAATCATTCAGTCATGAATAAATCCCTCTTTAAGATCTACTCTTATGGAGCACTATGGTAGGTTCTAGAATCACAAAGGTGAACATCTCCACCATCAAGACATTCAAAGTGTGAGAGGGAAGCCTGATGTCAATGCAGAAACAGACAGATGTTTCTTAATATGCAGTAATACCAAGGGAAGAAAAATTCATAGTGCACCCATTCTGAGGTATGAGAGAAGAAAGATACAGTTAGATTTGGACCTCTCATAGTTAATCTGGCTTCATAGACTTGAACAAGGGAGAGAAACAGTGAAGGTGCTACTGAGGTGTCCAGACAAGAGATGATGAGGCCTTGAAGCACAGTGACATTGAGGGTAAGAGAGCAAAAGAGTCATCTGGAGACTGATTAAGGCAATAAATTTGGCAGGAAATGCTGACCGCCTAGATACCAGTTGGGAAGAGGACAAGGGAAATGGAGGAATTAAGAGTCTTCTCCAATTTCTAGCTTGAATCATCTTATTAATTCCTCTCATCAGCCTTGCAGGGTAGGTATTGTTATTGTCCATTCACTCAGGGAGCCTCAATATCAAGTATCTAGTAAGATCAGAGCCAAGATTCAAACCCACGCTACCCTGACTTCAAAGCCCATGCTTTTCTTTTTTTTTTTTTTTTTTTTTAAATTTATTTATTCATGATAGTCACACGGAGAGAAAGAGAGAGGCAGAGACACAGGCAGAGGGAGAAGCAGGCTCCAAGCACCGGGAGCCCGATGTGGGATTCGATCCCAGGTCTCCAGGATCGCGCCCTGGGCCAAAGGCAGGCGCCAAACCGCTGCGCCACCCAGGGATCCCAGCCCATGCTTTTCTACTATAAATTGAGCCTTCTCCACGATCTTCCTATTAGTCTGACCACAGGCCCCTCTTCTTAGATCCTGAACTATTAGATGGGAAAAGGGAAAAGAAAGGATGTGGCAGGACTGGAGATGGTGGAGGTCAGGTAAAGGGTGGGGCCTGACAACCAGACTTCCTTCCTTCCAGCATCAGCACCTCTTTCCCACTGCTCTTCTCCACCAGCAGGTGCACAGTTCTAAGAGTTCACCCAGAAACGTGGTCCTGTCTGTAGGTCAGTATGTGCAGTGTCTGCAGTGATTGCTGGCAGGCAGATTTGCTGGGATGGCTCATGGCATTTCTAGGTTTGGGGAGGTATCAGATGTGTTCCAAAGGGAATCACTTAAGAGATGAGAATTTGGGAACTATGGTTTGCTGTTTGCTTACCAGCATTCCCAGGTTCCATCCTTCACTCCATGGACATTTGCTGTGCAGAACTTCTCTGTCTGACCAAACCAGTATCTAGACAGTGAAAGGAAGCTATTTTACCTCTCAAAGTTTCCTCTGGATTTGTACAACAGTTATGAGACGACTGTGGGGAAAGTAAAAAAAGCTCCTCTTCCCCCATCTTTTCTGAGATTCTGCTCCTATTTCAGCTGGTGGTTCAGATGACAGAACAGTGTGCCAGCTGTGGATTTAAGCTCTGTGTCATCATGATTTTGAGGTACATTCTTTAGCAGCCATGGAGCCAGAGATGGTACCCACCTGTCCTCAGGCCTTTCCTCATCCTGACATGCTTGCATATCTCTTTTTCTTCAACTTACCCACTTACTACTGCTCCAAATTGCCAAAGAACATTTCAAAGACTCAAATGGCCCAGAGTTGGGATGGTTTCCTAACACGGGATATGTTGTGACTGTCTTCAACGGGACTCACTCTCTGAATTTAGCCCCGTGGCATTCCTTGGAGATATAGAAGAGGTTTTGTGATATAGAAGAGGTTTTGTGATGAAGTTTCCTGAGGACAGAATTTAACCTCATGAGTTTTTCTGCTGTCATAATATGTAAGGGAAAGAATTTTCATAGAATAGGTGGTTTCAATTAAACTAATAAAATTACCTAAAGAAAATTATATTTTCCTGTTGATTCCAGTTTATAATAAGAAACATATGGGATGGGGAGCCCTTTGACCTGACTCTTAATTCTTGGAGCATTGTATGTTTCGAGAGAAATGTACCCAAGATCCTTCGGTCTCCTGCCTGATACGCAATGAAAGGTTCTCTTTCTTTTTCCTTCTACTTGTATATAATTTGTTACCTTTGTCCAGCAAAGTTTGTGTCCTTAGTGAATCACACAAAGAGATTTGGAGGCTTTCTACACAAAATAACCTCTGCATTAGAAATTGGATACTCTGCAGCTGTTGTAAAAGAGGCTTTTCATGGGCAGGTTCTTCAGTTTCCTGAGTCTTTCTCCAAGGTCAAGGTCTGAGTTCTACTCACAATTCTGAAACTCTTCTTTGTAACTGGATAAATAACCTTCCTGTACTTAAATTGCATCATCTACAAAACAAAGATGCCTGTCCCAACTCACTTCTTGGTAACATTATTTTGCATCAATGAGAAAGTCTGTAAAGCACTTTGGGTTGCTCTAAGCAACCTGCTATTTTAGTATTGCCTTCTTAGCAATCAGGGCCACATAGGGCAGCCAGACATATGCCACAAAGGCTCTGAATGTTGAGACTTCAAAGAAAGAAAAATCAACTTATTGCTTACTTTATCAAGATGCTATCTTTGAAGCTTTGGGTCTTGTTTAGTTCATATGATAGGGTATAAGATACTTCTCTGGACCTCTGGCATAAAATAGTACCTGCTTCATAGCCCTGCAGTAAGAATTAAAGGAGGAAATACATGCAACACACACAGCATGTAATAAGTGGCCAAGAAGCATGGGCTAAGTTACCTGTATTAGACATTATGATAAATCATTCATTCAGATGTTTAATTGGCCAAAAACCCAATGAAATTAAATGTACACAAAGTACCAGCCACTCCTCTAAAGAGTGTCAGGATTTCCAAGAAAAAAAAAAATGGCTAAAGTGGAATGATGTGGCAATACTATCTGCAATTAGTTAACAAGAGGTCTTTAACATAGGTCATAACTCTAACTCTTAGTGTTGAAGGCCTGGTCTCATTTCAGGGTAGGTGCAAAGTTAGTTTGGACATCGCAGATGCATAGTGGATGGATGGCAATAATGGAAGCATCATTTAAGCTATCCCATCTCCTTTAAGTTTGGAGAACTTCTCCCCAACACAATTTCAGTCTTCTGGCTTTTCCTGTTTCCTCCTGTAAGCAGTGATGATTTGGTACTTTCAGGATCTCTCTTGACAGGTGATTCCTAGTCCCAGTTCATCAGGGACTTTTTATTAGCATGACATCACTCTTAGTCCTCCTTATCTGAAAAGTGCTCCTTATCTGAAAAGTGCTTTTTATTGAGCTACAGATTGTGCCCAGTTTTTCTTCACGTTCCTTGATTATGCCCCTCTCGTATTCCTGCTTATTTTATCTAGAAGTCATAGCAAGCTTGGACCTTTCTCATTCTCCTAAGGCGCAGAGGATGGTACTACTTGCTTGAAGCCACAGATATTCAATCAGTGGGCTAAGACAAGAAACAAGGCCTCTTGACTCCTTATTCTGGGATATTTCACTTCCTCTACAGATAGCCTCTTCTCCCATAAACAGAAATGTGATTCATTTTCATGTGGACCTGGAAAATGGCCCAAACTGTAAAGAACTATTAGCAAGTACTTAAACTAGCGTTTCTCAAAGTGTGGTCCTCTAACTACTAGCACCAGCATCACTGAAGAACTTGTTAGAAATGCAAAATCTCAGACTCTACCCAAGACCTAATGGAGCAGAAATTCAAGCCCCACAGGTGATTCTAATGCATGCTCAAATTTGAGAACCTATAGTACAGGCTTTGCCAAAATCACGTACCTTGATTATATATGGCCATTAAATGACCACTAATACGTGAAATTGTGTTTGGATTTCACAAGTAGGTTTGAATTTCAAGTCTTTTATTTTACCTGGAGGACAAGGTAAACTAATGTATTTAAAGGTCTGATGTTCCACTCAAATTAGCAAAAGTGTACTCAGGGCCCTGTAGAATCACAGACCTGCCTGAAAAAAGCAGGATTCAGGGTGGCAGGCAGATATTTCTCTTGATGGAGCATATACACTACACTGTTCAATTCAACAGAGATATTAAATCTCTCTCTAGTCTTATACCATGTTGCTTTAGCCATATATTTTACCTTCCTGGTCTCTGAAGACATTTGAGTTTGCTACTAAATTTACTTTTTATGCAGAGTAGTAGGTAGATGTGTCAGCTAGCACCGTGAAGTAGAACTTTCTATGATGTTCTATTCTGTGTTCAATAGAATGTTCACTGTCAGTGCTGTCCAATGGGGCATGCACTAGCCATGTATAGCTATTGAGCAGTTAAAATGTGATTTGGGGCAATAAAGGAACTGAGTTTTTAATTTTATTGAATGAATGTAATGAATTTATACTTGGGGGCACCTGAGTGGCACAGTTGGTTAAACCCCCAAGTATTGGGTTGAGCTCAGGTCATGATCTCAGGGTCCTGGAATTGAACTCTGAAATTGAACCCTGTGTTGGGCTCTGTGCTCAGTGCAGAGTCTGCTTGAAATTCTCTCTCCTTCTCCCTCTCATGCTCCCCCCTCTAACATAAATAAATAAATAAATATTTTTAAAAATTTACACTTAAATCACCACATGTGGCTAGTAGCTACCCTATTGGACAGTGCAAGTCTAGATAGGTCAATCTAATGTCTCACACAGTAATTGATTCAATAGAAAAGTGATTATACACTTTTCAAGACTATTTAGAAAACTTACAAATTGATCATCTACAATAACCTTTTTAAAAATTGGTGGACCACTTTCAGGACCAGTCCAAAAGTGATTATGTCTAAATCATTTATTTGGACAGTTTGATAAAGTTAAGAGCCTTTCATTCATGATAGGGACTAAATAATTCTGGGACCAGCAAGTTTTCTGAGACTTTTTACAACTTCAGTTCTTTGATAATCCATTTTAAATAGGAAAATGTTGCTAGATTCAAGTTTGAAGGAAATCATAGAATGTACAACTGACAGTTCTTCAACAGAAGTCATACAAAAGTATTTTAAATATCTAAATTCATTTTTGATCCTGAGAAATGTCACCCATTAAAAAGCTATCATTATCAAGTTTTACAAAAAGGTTATATATCAATAAAAAATTTGAAGTTTAAAAGTTCATATGTGACTGCATCTGAGTACTATTTGATATATTGTCAAGTTCATGTTTCCAGATACTTAAAGTGTTTGGAAATTTCCTCTCCCAAAAGAAACAATGCCCCCTCCCTTTATTTTCCACTTATTTTCAGCTTATGAAGTAATGTTACAAAACCAAGGAATAGTCTTTCTTAAAACATAGCTAGAAATTCTTTAACCCTTAGTCTCACTTGAATTCAGAAAGAACATTGATTCAATGTTACCTTCTTATTCTCTAATCTCCTTCCAATTATAAGGCATTGTCAAGCTCAAGAACAATAGGGAAGGTCAAAGTAGGTTTATAGTAGGAGTGATCATATTTACTCAATCTAAAACATTCACCTCAAGAATGGAGATGAACAAATAAGGACTATGAAATTACTGAATATTACTAGCCCCTTAACTAGAGATCCAGGTTTAATTGTCCCTAGAATTGCTTTGCTAACTGAAGCTCAGCCACATTGGATTAGGATAATAAGTGAGTTTGATTACTTACTTTCTTGATTGGTTCTGACAGCTCTACCTGGGGAAATGTTCCAAAGTGAAGCACTCTTTCAAATCTGGATTTCCTATGGATAAAGCCTTGGCAAAATGTTTGCCCAATCGGGGCATTCATATCTTTTAAAGTTAATAAGTCAGTTAGTTAATGGATGCTCAGAGTTCAGGAGATTATTAAATGTGTTTCCAATATCTGAAGGATAAATATTCCTGTTAATAGGAAGGATACACTGTTATACCTCACAAAGAACAAGATCAAGAGTTGGAAGAGTATATTGTTATTAAATTCATCAAGGCTTGTGATATAACTTGCAAGATTAATTGAAGTCAGTGTGGTTAACCATAACAATCCCCAAAGATATCTAAAACCTTAAACATGTACAAATTTTTTTAGCTTCAGAGTTCTAGTTTTTAAGTTATTCTATATAAATCATCGTGGATTTTATATTTATAAATGAAAAATATTTAACATAGATGAATGGTAATACAAACAATATACATAATGGAATCCTCTTTACCCTTTAAAAGTAATGTTGCAAAACAAAGTTTCTAGATAAGGCATGTGGGGTGGGGGGTGTGGTAAGGAAAGGGTGAAGGTTGAACCAAAATCATCTACAAATGTTTTTCCTTCCTCCTACTTTCTTTTGGTTTATTCTATTCTTTTTTTTCTTTTTTCATTTAAGTTGAACAGTTGGCTTGTCAGGTTTTAAATTTTTTTATTTATTTTTAATTCAAGTATAATTAGCATACAGTGTTATATTAGCATCAGGTGTACAATACAATGATATAAAAATTCCATATAGTTTTTCATCTTTCTTCATTACTAATATAAACACTTAAGGTTTTAACTTTTTATTGAAGGATCATTTTAACCACATCATACAACTTCTGATATTTAGTGTCTTCATTGCCATCTAGTTCCAAGTTACATTCAATTTCCATTATTATTTCTTTTTTTATGAGTGATTCAATGAAAATTTTTTTAACTAGATACATGGAGATGTAATTGTTTGGTGTTTTTTTAAAGATTTATTTACTTACTTGAGAGAGAGAAAGAGCATGAGTGGAAGGGGTAAAGGAAGAGGGAAAGAGAATCTCAAACTCCCTGCTGAATCCAGAGCCCAACACAGGGGTCGATCTCAGGACCATGATATCACAACTGAGCCAAAACCAAGAGTCAGATGCTCAACCAACTGTGCCCTTGATGCACCCCTGTAGTTGTTTTTTAAAATCAATTTTTAACTTAGCAGTAGTCACAGAACATGATCTGTATTATACTGATTCTTAGACTTATTCTGAGACTCACTTTGGGACTTAGCCTTAGCAAGAGGTCAGTTTTCATAAAGATTTTATATGCACTGAGAAGAATATGTTTTCTCTAAATTAGAATAGATTCCTATGGCATAGTGGGTTAGCAGTGGGGAGGTGAATGGAATTACTATAGAGGGATAAGGGTGGAAGCAAAGAGATCAAGTTAGGAGGCTATTAATTTAGGCAAGAGATAGTGACATGGACCAGGGAGATAGTAGTAGAAGCGACGAGATATAATTGGACTAAGGATATATTTTTAAAGTAAAACCACATTATTTCCTAGAGGATTGTGGAGTGGGAGAGAGAGAAGTCTAGCCTGAGCAATTGGAAGAGATGGATGTCATTAACTGAGCTGGGGAGGACTGCAGATGGAGCAAATTTAGGGTAGGAGACTCAAATGAAGATATGTGTTAGACATGCAAATGGAGAGGTAGAATAGGTGGGGGGAAGGTGTGAACTGAAGACATAAGCTTGGAATATAAACTTGGGAATTTGGGGCTTATCAGTGGTTTTTAAAGCCATAAAGATTGATGAGCTCACCTAAACCCATGGTTCTTAACTGGAGCTGACTGGGGTGGGTGCTATTGGCACCTAGTGGGTAGAGGCAAGGGATGCTGCTAAACATCCTGTAATGCACAGGATTATTCCATCACAACAAAGAAGCATCTGGTTTAAAATGTCAATAGTGCTAAGATTGATAAAACCTGACATAGGACACCAGGATAGCTAGAGAAGAGAATGTGCTCAAGGACTTAGCTCCGAGCACTCTTTACTAGGAGTTCAAGGAAATGGGGAGAAATAATCAAAGGAATCTGAAGGTGTATGTCCAGTGATATTGGAAGGAAACCAAGAGTATCATGTACTAAAAAGCCAAGTAGAGAAGGTCTATGGAGGAGGAAAAAGAGATTGGCTGTGTCAAATGTGGCTGATAGGTCAAGAAGATAGGACCAGGGATACCTGGGGGGCTCAGTGGTGAGCATCTGTCTGAATTTGGCTCAGGTCATGATCCTGGGGTCCTGGGTTCGGGTTTCACATCAGGTTCCCTGCAGGGAGCCTGCTTCTCCCTCTGCCTATGTCTCTGCCTCTTTGTCTCTCATGCATAAATAGATAAAATCTTAAAAAAAAAAAAAAAAAGATAGGACTGAAAAGTAATCATTGGAATTTGCCTTGGGTCATTGTCAAGACCTTCATGTTGACAAGAGCAGTTTTAGCAGAGTGGTATTGGCAAAAGGTCACTGAGTGGCCTTGGGCAAGGCGACTTGGCCTCTCTGAGTTTTTATTTCTTCAGTCATAAGGTGAAGATAATAATCTACTTCATGGAGTTGCAGAAGATAATGTGAACAATGTGTGTAAAGCACCTAGCAGAGAACTGGCACATAGTAGGCATTCATATAATGTAAGGTCTCCTTCCACAACTGTTCCATTTATTTCCAACTTCTCTCTTCCTACATGCCTCCCCCAAACACAAACCTACAGCCTCAATGCTTTATCATACTCTAGGTACTATTTAGTCTTATATGAGGCAACTCTTTCATTAAAATTCACTTCTTCTTGGGCACCATATTTCACTTATCCCTTATTATGAACAGAGGAAAGGGCAATGTTAATAATTCGAGTTTTTCTGTATTAGCTAATAGATTGGACTGGGAGAGAAATAGTAGCAGTTTGAAAATATGCAGAATCACAAAGTAATTTCTCATGAAGTTAAATACTGTATTATTAAGTTGCATTATGTATTAAGTCTTTCTACAGTTTTGAAACTGTGCAAACCTAAAACAGTAGCCTCATTTGCCAGGTTTATTATAGCTCTGCATATTTTCCCCACATAAAACTCTTGTATTCCAAAATCTCAAAGCCAGAATCCTCAGAGAGCCACATCAAAGCATGGAGATTGTTGGAAATCTAGAGAGTGGAAAATCACTCTTTAAAACCTTTTACTCTGGAATCTCCCACTGATACTATATTCTTTGGGGACTCGGGAAAATGATCATATATTACTCTAATGATTGCATAGTAACTTTATAAAAATGAATTTAATTTCAAAAGGTCAAAGTTAACAAAATTGTGGGAAAAAAAGGTCTCTGAAAACATGTCATTCTGCATTCAATTCTAATTTCCATAGAACTAGAGGTCCCAGAAGTTCATCCAAGTAATGAGGTTTTGTGCTAATCCCTCAGTTAATCACACACAGTGAGCTCTTGGTCTAAGTGGCTCCTGACTGCTATAACAGCTCAGAAAGCCAAAGAGGAATCCTCCATGATTTAGCTTCTAGCTGTCCTCAGTCCCAAGTGATTCCCAGGCAGCCTGGTTATCATATCTCCCGAGTCCTTGAAGAGAAGTTTAATTGATCCCCCTACCTGTGCATCTCCTGTATTTCATTAAGTTGAAGAAATGCAACTTGCTCTAATTTTTATATCTCAGAAATCAGGTCACATCATACTGGCATGTTACTATAGCCAGCACTATCTGAAAGAATACTTTGATTTGTATTTCCCTAATGACCAGTGATGTGGAGCATTTTTTCATGTGTCTGCTGGCAATTTGTATGTCTTCTTTTAAGAAATGTCTGTTCATGTTTTCTGCCCATTTTTGACTGGATTTTTTACTTGTGGGGTATTGAGTTTGGTAAGTTCTTTATAGATTTTTGGATACTAACCCTTTATCTACTACATCATTTGCAAATATCTTCTCCCATTCTGTAGGTTGCCTTTTGGTTTTGCTGACTGTTTTTTGTTTGTTTGTTTGTTTTTTGTTTTTTTGCTGTGCAGAAGATTTTTATCTTGATGAAGTCCCAAAAGTTCATTTTGCTTTTGTTTCTTTTACCTTTGGAGATGTGTCTAGCAAGAAATTGCTGCAGCTGAGGTTGAAGAGGTTGCTGCCTATGTTCTCCTTTAGGATTTTGATGGATTTCTGTATCACATTCAAGTCTTTCATCTACTTGAGTTTATTTTTGTGTATGGTGTAAGAAAGTGGTCCAGCTTGGAACAGTTATTAAAATTAACAACTCAGGAAACAACAGAAGGATATGGAGAAAGGGAACCCTCTAATACTGTTGGTAGGAATGCAAACTGGTGCAGCCACTCTGGAAAACAGTATGGAGGTTCCAAAAAAAAGTTAAAAATAGGGGCTTGTGGGGTGGCTCAGTCAGTTGAGCGTCTGCCTTCGGTTCAGGTCATGATCTCAGGGTGCAGGGATCAAGCCCTATGTCAGCCTCCCTGCTCAGTGGGGAGCCTGATTATCCCTCTCCTTCCCCACTGCTCGTGCCCTCTCTCTGTCCAATAAATAAATAGTAGAGCTACCCTACGACCCAGTAATTGCACTACTAGGTATTTACCCAAAGAATACAAACATAGTAATCTGAAGGGGCATGTGCACCCCAATGTTTATAGCAGCAATATCCACAATAGCCAAAATATGAGAGCCCAGATGTCCATCAACAGATGAATGGATAAAAAAGATGTAGTGTATATATTTATACTATATATTCTACTATATATTCCATATATATATATATGGAATATTTCTTGGCCATCAAAAAATGAAATCTAGCCATTTGCAATGATGTGGATGTAACTAGAGGGTATTAAGCTAAGTGAAATAAGTCAGTCAGAGAAAGACAAATACCATATGGTTTCACTCATATGTGGAATTTAAGAAACAAAACAGATGAACATAGGGAAAGAGAAGGAAAAATAAAATAAGATGAAAACAGAGAAGGAGGCAAACCATAAGGGATTCTTAACTATAGGGAACAGACTGAGGGTTGCTGGAGGGGAGGTCAGTGGGGGGTGGGGTAATTGGGTGATGGGCATTAAGGACAGCAGTTGAGGTAATGAGCACTGGGTATTGTATGCAGCTGATAAATCTGATAAATGCAACTGACTAAATGCTACATCTGAAACTAATAATATGGTATATGTTAATTAAATGGAATTTTAATTTTAAACATTTTTTTAAAAAGAATTCTTTGTGATGATAGAAACATTGTGTATCTGTTCTGCCTCATACAGGCACCTCAAGCCACATGGCTCTTGTGTATTTGAAATGTGGCTGGTACAACTAAATAAGTGAATTTCTCATTTTATTTAATTTTCATTATTCTAAATTTACATAGCCATTGTGGCCAGTGGCTACCATATTGGACAAGTTGAATTCTTCCAGAAAGGATTTACATTTGTTTCTTCCACTCACCTGAGGAATGACCAATTTGAGATTCCCTTAAATTAAATTCTCTGCTTGAGGCTTCTTTGGACTGCTCTGGTAGTTATGATTTTAGACCATAGACCTGAGTGAACACCAGCTTGGCCTCAGACTCTCAGAAGAAGTTTTCATCTCTCAACTTAGAAAATTAAGATATGTAAATGTTCCTGCTGTCCCTTCCTACATGATGGTTTTGTTTTGTTTTGTTTTTTTCCCCTCTGTGCTCTTACCCTCAGGATAACCCAATATGGAGTCCCAGCATCGTAGAAGTCTCCTATTAAACTCTTCATCTTGAATGTTTTTTATTTTTATATAAAAATCTAAAATAACTATGCTTTGTTCAATCAGCAATAACTTAGAGCCAATGAAATATGGTAATGTAATTTCTAATGGATAGTAGAAGTTTAATAAATGTTTGTTGAAAGAGAAGGGAGGGAAGGCCAAATAGGGTCATACAGTTTGAGTGTTTCTTATAATAATGGTCCTATGACCCCTTAAATGTTTGTGGGGAGGATGGTTAAATGCATGCTAACTTTTGTTTGGATGGAAGAAGAAAAGAATTGGAGAGGAAATATGCATATGAGACGCTGATAGGGTACAGGGAGAAAGAAAGGCTTAATAACTAGTGTATCAGTCAGAGTCCTGGCAGAAAAGTGATGACAAGCCATAGATGGATGGAACAGCATCTCTTTTGGCCTGGCCTTTTGAACTAGGCTAAAGCCCTGTTTGTATAAGTGAGACACTGTTTCATGAACCTCTTTTTTAAAAGATTCTATTTATTTATTCATGAGAGACAGAGAAAGAGAGAGAGAGAGAGGCAGAGACACAGGCAGAAGGAGAAATAGGCTCCATGCAGGGAGCCTGATGTGAGACTTGATCCCGGGTCTCCAGCATCACGCCCTGGGCTGCAGACAGTCCTAAACCACTGAGCTATCCGGGCTGCCCTCATAAACCTCTTTATGAGACTCCATGCACACGTGCAGCTTTGGGATTCAGTTAACATTGCAGGACATTGTTAATTCAGTTAACAATGAGCAGAAGGTCCTTCTCTTTGCTTCTATAAAACTTAGTCCTGCTCTAGACCCTACACCTTGCAGTTTTGAGAACTTTGAAGGCCACTTTCCTCAGTGCAGGTGTCATCCTGGACACAAATGGAAACTCTAATTATGAGGCATCCTTAAGTGGTTAGGGAGAGGTTAAGAAAAGTGCCTGTGGCCCTTGATGATGAAACTGGACAGGTTGGTTTCTAAGTTCAAAGACTTTCTAAGATACTTGAGATATAAAGGTGACTGCAAAGGAAACGTGCAAGTGACCATTCATTTCTGCTTGAATACATGGAGCTCAGCTCTACCAAGATTTTAGTAACAGTGTTTGTGGGACCTCACTTCAGTTGAAGAGTAGGTGAGAACTGGAATATTCAGATCATCAGAGGGGAGGAAATGAAGAAATTGAGTTAGTTCTTCTCAAAACTGAAGCTTAAATTACAGAGGAAAATAACAATAAATATCCCTTTTCATCTAATCCATACAGATTTTATCCAGAAAATGTAAATAAAAAACTATTAATTTCTGGAAAGCCATAAGCCTATTGGACCCAAGACATAAAGCTGGAATTGTACATAGTCCATTTTTGGCCTCTGGATGATTAGATACCGAAATGTGAGAGAGGTATTTGGCATTCCAAACAGACATCCCTGGCCTAGGGTGAGAAAGCTTGGGTTTTGGTCAATACTAGCAAAACTTCACCACCTTGGTGAATTCACTTAACCTGCCAACCACAATATCCTCACCTGAAAATGGGATATGATACACTCTCTGACCTCAAAGAGTTTTTGTATCATCAAGCAAGAGAATAGGAATCTAGTAAAGTGCTATATGATTGTAGGGGGATGAGCATACTTTAAATAGGGCCAATCTAAGGTGAAACATTATCCCATTGAAGAAAGAAGAAAGCACAAATGATGTTCACCTTATAAAAAATTACCCCAAATTAAGAGCTCTAGGTTCCAGCCTGTAGCTTCAACCTAATTAAATCTACTTGGATTTGGGGTTGAGTTGAACATACAGAAAGTTCTGTCAGTGATAAAAGAGAGTGGAAAGAATGTGGAAAGTTAACAGGCTTTCTAAAAAATATACCCATTTGCTATTCCAGTTTTGTTTCCTTACTCTGCTGTTACACTTAAACTGAGAAAGAGAAAAAAGAAGTTCTAGAGGAAGGGATTTTCTGCGTATGGTGAGAAAATAAGACCTTTTATTTTCCTACGTAAGAGCAAATTACTTCTCTCCAAGGTGTAACCTTGGAAATCTCTAGGGATAGCAATAATTCCTAGAAATTTGAGCTCAGGTCTCAGCAACTAATCTAACTAGTTCAGATAGCCTAAACTAGTACTTCTCAAACTTTTATGTGCACAAAAATCACCAGAGGATCTGTTTAAATCTAGGTTTTGGTTCAGTAGGTCTGGGGCAAGGGGCTGAAAATCTGCATTTCAAACACACCTGTGATCACAATGGTGTTGATCCACAGATACACTGACCCATACCACCATTTGATTAGCAAGGGCCCGGGTTCAGCAGCTTATAACAGTTTTGTGTTAAGGCAAAAATCAATTCCAAGAGGGAGGACTGCAAGTGGAAATAAAGAAAGCATGTTCCAGGAGTACAGGAGTGAAGTTTGGGCAAGAATGCCAGTTCTTGAGAGGAGTGATTTGGGGAACTCTCCTGAGACAGAAGGGGCCGACAGCCCAATGGCCAGCAGGAGGAGACCTGGTGGCCTAGGATTATACATGCAGATTAGAGGATGATAGCAATTTGTAAAATGGTTTTCCATAGGAAACATCCTAACTTCATAACGTGCACAAAAATCATTACCCAATAATAATGGTATTTCACCACACTCCATTTGTCTTGTTGCATAAATATAAAACTTCACGCTTATTTTTTTAGTTTGGCTATATAACTACAGTAGAGTTTAGTGATATAGAAAGGTGATATAAAAATAGAGTTGATGGGGGCACCTAGGTAGCTCAGTCAGTTAAGGGGCTGCCTTCATCTCAGGTCATCATCCCAGGGTCGTGGGATTGAACCCTTCATCAGGCTCCCTGCTCAGCAGTGAGTCTGTTTCTCCCTCTCCCTCTGCCATTCACTCCTGCTTGTGCTCTCTTGCTCTTTCTCTGTCAAATAAATAAATGAAATCTTTAAAAAAAAATAAAGTTAATGATGTGGCAGATAGAAATCAGAACTCTGTAGACAGAATTATTATGTTAACTTCGTAGTCACCCATTAACCCATTAACTACTCAGTCTTTCCTCTATCCTTGTACCTATTATCCTATTATCCTCTGCGAAGTGTGGCATGTGGTCTGGATTTACAGTATACATATTTCTGTCTCTTCTAGATGCCCCTAGGTGTAGCCACCAAGTAACAGGCCAAGATAATGATGCAGAATCAAGCCCAACTTGAGTGTGAGGAGATGGCGTTCTAGAACCAGCACCTTCAGTACCATAGATAGAAGCAAATCCACATGGAGGCATATCTCTGACTTCAATATGGTCTTTGCAGATAATCTGCTCCTTGCCACTGTGCACAAGACAGTCATTTCTAACCTGCCCTATCAAGTGCCCGCCTTTCCTACCAATTATGTCCCCTTTCCTTATGTTATAGGACTGTTGCCTAATGTGTGTATACAGGACACCATACTCCTTTTCCCATAGGCAGATACTGCCATATATATCCCTGGAATTTGGCACTCACATATCAAACAAGCCATTCAAGATGCATCTATCATATCATGTCTATAGGAGTAGGAGGTAGCCTTCAAGACTTTTAAATGGGGCACACTTTAGGACAGGAATCCATTGGAAATTTAAGGTCATGTTGGTGATCAGATTTAATTAATTTATTGACAAGCTGAGCAAAATCAAGCTGCCACTCTTCCTTATAATAGTATAGCAAGTCAAATTTCCTTCATAGCAGTAAATCAACTGTACTCCCTGAGATTAAGCTCAGGAGTAAGGAAGTAAAATTACAAGGGGTTCCTGACAGTGGTGAAACCAGATAGTGGATAGCAACCAGGCCCAGAGGTGATGCCTACAAATAAGAAATTTTCTCTGAGGTATGAAGAATCATAAGACAGGGGGCTCAGCTTAGGAAGCCAGTTGATTATCATTGGAAAAGAACACACTGGAATGTGACACCCAGACACATGCCATTTAACGGCCAAATTTCTAGCAAACATTATCCTAATTTCCTCCGAATGAGATTTACAGATTGTAAGGGCCAATGGGGAAGATTCTCTGAAGCTGGCCATGAGGGTTGCAATTTCTAAGGGATAATGGGCTAGAGGACACCTGAAAGTGATAACATCAGAAGTAAGAACAGATGACCCTAGCAAAGGCATTGAGATGGGGCACTGTCACTGGCAATTACAAGGAATAGAAACCATGGATCTTGTCACAGGAGGGAATTAGGGCTTATCTGCCAATTGATAGTAGTAAACCAGGAACAAAACCATAGACTTTAAACTTGGGTCTTAATCTGACCCCTATTTTGGCTTTTCCTAAGAATCTCACTTGACCACAAGTGCCTTCCTGCTCGACCTGTAAATAACAGAAACCTAATGGCTTAATACATCATAGATTTATTATCTTACAGTTATGGAGGTCAGAAATCCAAAATGAATATTTTTAAAATAAAGTATCAGCTGTGCTTCATTTTTTTCTGGAGGCTCTAGGGGAGAATCAATTTCCTTGCCTTTTCCAGCTTCTAGAGGTTGCCTGAATTCCTTAGCTCATGACCCCTTTCCATCCCTCTAACGTCTGCTTCCCCCTTCATATCTCCTTCTTTGACATCTGCCTCCCTCTTATAAAGACATTTGTGATTACATCAGGCTCAGCTGGATTATCCAAGCTAATCTTCCTATCTCAAGATCTAATCATATCTGCAAAGTCCCTACTGCCATGTAAAGTAACATATTACCAGGTTAGAGAAATTAGGATGTGGACATCTTTGAAGAACCATTATTCTGCCATAGGTGGCATCTTCAGTGAAGGACAAAAACAAAAAGCATTTATGTGGCCTAGATGTGTCAGGCAACTCTGGACCCAAGGGACTCAGGAAAAAAAAAAATGGCCCACTGTGCTAAAAAGAAAAAGATTTACCCTAGCACAATGTTGTCAATTTAAAACCTTTACAAACTTTAACATAATTTCTTGCTCTAAGAAACTCTTTAAATCATTTCATTGCAATATAGCATCATCATTATTTTTTTAAATCAACCAATTACAGTAAATTTTGTGTTCTGAAAACAGGGACACGATAGTTGGCTACTCTCCCAGAAATGCTTTTACATTCCTTTTCACCTATGAGTATTATGAAATCATCTCTAACACATTATGCAACCAGAGCAGTACACCTTCATGCTGCTATGCTCTCACACTGGAGCTCTGGGTGGATTTCTCCTGGGGTGCTCACACCCAAGGGGTTGTGGTAGGATGGCCATTTGCTGCTTTTGCCTTACTTAGAGGAGGATTTTGTTGTAAGGCAGAAGCTTACAACCCACAGAACTTTGGACAGTCTTCAGGGATTGAAGACTTTGCTTTCCTGTAATCAATAAAATCCTGCAGATTCTACTTCCTTAATCTTTTTCCATTCCCCCTTCCTCTTTAACTTCATGCTACTTGTCAAGGCAGCACAATACATTGCAAAGTTTTCCCCAAATGACTTGATCCTAACAACCATCTAAGATGCATATTAAACATGCAGATTCCCTGGCATCTCATTTAGAAATTCTGATTTTAAGTCTTGGCAGAGTCCTTGGAATCTATGTGTGTAATAAACACTGCCCCCCGATCCATGTGATTCTTATTCTCAGGCAACGATGGGCAAGACTGACATGATGAAACAAGCTGGGCTTGGAAATCAGGCACACCTTTGAACATTTTTCAAGCTGGTGAACTTCAACTAGTTATTTAGCTTTACTTAGCTTCTCTGAACCTGTGCAATGAAGAGTGCATAGGTTGTTTGGAGAATTGAATAGGATTATAGTACATTTCACTGTATATAGAGCCCTAGAGTTCAGTAATTGTGAATTATCTTATCTCCTTGAGCTTCATGCCTCTCCCACCAGTACCTGCTATATTGTGGTTTTCACAGTTGGGAAATGTTGACTGACTGCAAATGTCATAGAACAACAACCAGCAGTGGAAAAAAAAAAAAAGAAAAAAAAGAACAACAACCAGCAACACTGGATTAATCTCTTTGCCAGGACCTCCCTACCCACGTAGTCATTAACTTCATCGTGTAATTACATGGACTTTCAAAGCTCTCCCTGCCATAGTACTTCCTCCCATTCATGAGGAAATGTCCACAAAGGTTCCCCTTTCTTCACCCAGCTGTACAAAGAATGCTAATCTTCCTCACAGCTGTGTCAACCATAGTCCTAGAAAGTGCTCCAGGAAAAGTTTGACTTTTATTCTACAAGAAAAAGAAGCATGACAGATTTACTTCTCAGCAGGCTAAGGTTACAAGTGGACCCTAGTCAGGAGTCCCTGCTGGCCAGAGTTTCATCACCACTTAACAAGAAAGGTGGAGTTGTGGAGACATGGTAGGCAGGAATTAATGGCTCCATAAAATGTTCAGTGGATTTCCCCTGTCATTCCTTCTTACTTCATAAAAGTGAATGTGCCTTTCTTATGTTTCTTTCTTTCTCTCTTCCCTCTCTTCTCATCTCCCTCCCATCCTTCCTTCCATCCAAAATGCCTTCTCTGACCCCTCATTCTGACTTAGAACCTTCTTCTCTGTTTCCACAGCATTCTGTCCTCATAATTATCATAGCAAGTGCTCAACTCTGTCACAACTGTTGGTGTTTGCCTGTCTTTCCTCTTTACCACTCCTCTGCCCAGCATCTCAACTCCCTACACACACAAAATTATAAGCTTCTGAGAAAACAGGCACCATGCCTTGTTATCTTTGTATCTTTAACTGTTAACATAGCGTCTGACACATAGTAGTTGCCCAGGAAATAGTGAATGAATGAATGAATGAATGAATGAATGAATGACTTTGATGATAGTAGGTTAATGTTGGTGTCTCACAGAAGCCTTTGAAGGAGATGATCACAGTGATTAAGTGAAGGCTCAGAATGGTTTGATGGGAATCAAATAAAGTTACCACCATTCAAAAGGATCCTGTTTTAATCCAGTGGAAATTCTGACTTAATTTGAAGAGAATTCCTGTAATTGCAAAGTGTTTCACAGAGAACCAAAGATACTAAGAAAACATTGTCCTTAATAATGAACCTTTGCTGTAAATCCAGGAAATGTGGCATTAGGATGAAGGTAAGCATTATAATAAAGACCAGCATTTCCATTTCAAAATTTAGGTTATAAATTATTATCAAATATACTATCTATAGAGGAGGCCTAAGTGTTAGAAGTCAGAGGATCTGGGTTTCCAAAAAGCGGCCTAGCCTCAGTTTTAGCTTCTTCATCTGAAAATGAATATGATACCTGTGCCCATTTCAAAGTGTTGTCGGGAGGCCCAAATGAGACTGATAGGTGATAGCAGTGGGGCTATTATAAATGGTCCCACAAAATAAGTGATTGAATAGGTTGGCAAGATGAAGTTTATACTGTCTCTAAGCTAAGAGAAAGTAGAGCAAGGCTTTAAAAGCAACAATATCATGAGTAAATTTTGTACTGTTCATCCTCCTACAAGCTGTTTTCTTACCCTTAAAATTAGAGAGAGTAGAATGATCCCCAAATTGCCAATGAATCTAAGATGCTAAGATTTCTACGACCAACTTGAGGCAAGGCATAGTGAGTAAGTTCCCATGTAATGAATCTAAAGATACCAGCACTCATCAGAATAGTGCTCAGACCCTATAAATCTACATGACACAGGGTGCGGGGTAAGTATCTGAAGCACATTGTCCTCTTACAACTAAGCTTGTTGACAGTATGTCCCCAGCCTTCATTATCCCTAGTGGACCTGGACCAATTGGCCAAAGCTTTACCGAGACTGGCAGAGCTAATTATTTATAGATGTAGCTCATCAAAGGCTTTGCACCTTCCTTTGTGATGAGGGCTGATTTCCCTGACTCTCACTCTTCTTTCTCTTTTATGTATTGTCTGTTCCTTAATTCTTTGCATTTTCATGTGCCTTCAGTTCTGATTAATTCAAAGCTGTGAAGATTTTAACTTACTAATCCATCAGTTGGGAGGGAGTGATCGGGAGGGAAATGAGAGAAATACTATCCCAATTCTACAAATAGAAAACCTGAGCCCAGAGACCTCAAATGAAGATTGGAGAGTAGGCATCAGCTATGTGCCAAATCTGTCACTAGAGGATTTCCATAAGAGTTTATGTTGATTAGACTATCTTTATTAAAAGGAATTTTGGAGACCTTTAGTTTGCATGAGTTGTATAAGAATTCACCTTAAAAAAGGAAGATTTAAAAAAAGGATTTTGCTACAGACCCAGGATTCCAAGAACAGCTGAACTTCCAGTTCTCACAGAGCTTATTAAGTAGTTCAAGACTCAATAAATCATTCAGGATTGAGTGCTGTACTAGTGACTAGGTCATCTGGTCAACCTCCTAAGCAGCAAGGATTCACAAATATTCTTGTGCTCCACCATTATGACAACTCAGCTATTCTTCTTGTACCCTTTGGCTGCTATTCCCAAAACCA
Source organism: Canis lupus familiaris (assembly GCF_011100685.1). Taxonomy (NCBI): domain Eukaryota; kingdom Metazoa; phylum Chordata; class Mammalia; order Carnivora; family Canidae; genus Canis; species Canis lupus. The sequence goes on along the minus strand of NC_049244.1, from coordinate 29,208,455 downwards.
ACTGCTTCTTTCTTCTTCTCTGTGTCAAGTTCTGATTGGTCCCTTTGTATCTGATGAGCAAAATATCCAAACCAAGTCATCCACAGACTCCTGGCCAACCTACATACAAACTGGCCATCTTTAGACAAGGTGTCTACTTCAGGGGAGGATGGGCATGAGGTGCCCTTATGGCAAGTTGTATGAAGAGAAACCCTCAGAATAGGAATGAGGGAATAAATGTTCTGAAGCCTAGCCTGTTCAGTAAAGGGTTCAAAGTCAGTGCCGTAAGAGAGGCTGGGATGTCTATATAAACCAAATTTATTTCCTATAAGTATCTATGATTTACTTTTTCGTAATATTTTATTTATTTATTCATGAGAGAGAGAGAGAGGCAAAGACACACGCAGAGGGAGAAGCAGACTTCATGCAGGGAGCCGGACGTGGGACTTGATTCCGGAACTCCAGGTTCATGCCCTGGGCCGAAGGCAGGCACTAAACCACTGAGCCACCCAGGGATCCCCCCAGTACCTATGATTTATAGAACAAAAACAAACCCACTCCAACTTAAAAAGCACAAAGATTTTGAGAATTCCTTTATGTCCTATTTCATTATTTTAAAATTCATTCTATCCTAGTCTCTTCTTTAATTAAAGATCATTCAATTAGTGAGATTCTGAATGTGCTAAAATACAATTTTAATTTATCAAAATTTAATGGTTATATCACTTCTAAGGATCACGTATTTATTGAACAAAGTGAAGCACATATGTTCAAGGTTGTGTTGGTTTACCCATAGGTATTGCTATGGTGATAATCTATTGCAGAACTAAGTGCATTAGATTTATCCCAAGTGACTTGGGCTTTTGTGGTGAGCTGGTGACCAACTATTTACAAATTTGTTGCAGGAAAATAATGTTCTGAGTTCCAAACATTCAACTGACAGTGGGAACTCCTGGAGTATAATAATTTCTACATTGAAAATTAATGCAGTTTTATTCCAGGAATCTTATATCAAGCATCTTTGAAGCAGCCACTTTTGGCAAACATTTTAAAAAGGTCTCTGCTCATCACAACCATATTATGACATTTTGATTCTTTCCATGTCATGGGAAATGGTGTAAATATGAGGGAAAGGGGACTGTGTATTTATCTAAGATAGTGGTTCTCAAACTGTGGTCACGGAACTAACATATTGCCATCACTAGAGAATTTGTTACAAGTACAAACCCTGAGGCCTCACCTCAAGTCCACCGAATCAGAAACTTTGCAGATGGGGCCCAAAAATCTGTGTTTTAACAAGCCTTCTGAGAGATTCTTGTGTATACTAAAGATTGAGAATACTGATCTAAGACTTCTGTGAGCTTCAGAAATCCCAGGAGGACTCCATTTCCCATGAGAATAATGCAGTAGCCGCATGACTTGGTTAGAAACAAGAGGCTGTATTATATTTCTAGTCACTTCTGAATGGGGGTTAAATATGGGAGGAAGCCCAAAGTAAGGATAAAAGCCATCAATGTACACTGGACCTGTTCCACTATTCTCTGTTCTTCCCTTCTGCTTCAGCAGGCTGCTTGCCTACGTTTCTAAGCTCCTTCAATTTCCTAAGTAGAATTTCCTCCTACTTCCTCTCTCTCAACCCAAACTCCATTATTTCCTTCCAGATTGCTTCAAAAATGACTTCTTTCAGGACACTTTCCCTGGGACATATTCCCTCTCAATTGCATTCATCAAGCATTTATTCACCACTTACCTTTTTCCTGGCACAAGTTAACAAAGATTCCATCCCCTGTTCTCACATCCAATGAGAGCACACAACAGATCTCTTCTTTGCTTTTATGCAAACCTTTCTCTATAGTTCCAAACAAATTGTCCCCCCACCTTCATTTTGGTTTTAGCTTACTTTCAGTTAGCTTTAGTTACTTTCAGTTTATCTTTCCTCCTAGATGGCAAGCTCCTAAAGGGCAGTGATGCATGTTTTAAACTCACATTATATATAATATGTTTCCTGGCAGCCTACTGAGCACATATTGGGGGGCATGCTGTTGGGTTGAACGAATAAGATTATGATTGGAACAATAGTATAGACATGTATAGAATGGAATCTATACTTTCATAGTAAGCTTCTCTGTATTTTCTTCCTCTGCCCTTTGATCTATCCTTACCCACTGACCTAGAGTATAAAACCAATAAAATCCTAATGACAACTGATTTGAAAAAAAAAAAAAAAAGATAGGTTCATATTTCACTAGCTGGGCTGGAAAGAAATCCAGACACATACTAGGGCAACTACCAAGTCAAATGCCAAATCACAGAACTCTTCAGTAAATTTAAAAAATAAATCTTAAATATTGGGCCTTATTTACCTCCCTTACTTTTGGTTGGGCTTTGAAAAAAATTGTAGAATCCTGACTCAGGGCCAAAAGGATAAATTGGATGCCTTTAATTAGTGAAATTACAAAGAACCTGCCAAATGAATGATTTGTACATGACCCAGAGACACAGAGGAGAGCAGTGGTCTCTTTAGCAGTGATTATATATCCAAATTTTTCAACTGAACTAGATTACATGCCACACTGAATTCTTTAAGAGCAGCTGTCTATTTTTTACAAATTCTCTTTGACTCACATGTCAAAGCAATACTTAGGTCTATAAAGCACATACCAGCTTGCCAAGGTGATTGTTTGCAAATTTGAATAATAATATATTAGAAGGTCCATGTTTGTTAATTTGTTCACCTCTTCATAGATCAAAGCTCTAGAGAGTATCCTAAAAGCTAAGCTTCTAAGTAAGGACAGAATGAGAAGAAGGCAAGGTTCCTGTGGCTCTCATGCTGGGGAAATCATCTTCAATATCATCATTATATCCATGGGATATTGAGCTCTTCAGTCATCAGAAGACTTTGATATTTGCTACTTTATCATGTGGCTTTAGTGACATACAAAACTAGGAGAACTTGCCATGGAAAACACATGGCTTTGTGAAAAGGATAGGTGAGAGGAAGAGAGATGGAATGATAATTTCTGTGAATGAAGTAACTTCTTGCTACCTATTGTGAGTTCTTGATTGTCTTTTTAAGGTGACAAAAAATGAAAGCTACCTTTTTAAATAAAATAACACTGAGAATCACTAAAGCTGTCAGTAGGCAGAAGAATCTCAGAGGAAGGAAAAGCAGCTGAATTAAAAATACCTACACTTGCTACAAGTAGTCACTAATTAGCAGTCTCAGGTGTACTCTGGCCTCAAGATAACCCAGCTTTCGATTTAACTCTGTCCCTATCATGGACACACAGTTTTCCTTTGGCCAGTCTGTGGCCCATCTATGACAAGGCCAGACCATTCAAATCAAATGTCACTGAAAGAAAGGTGAGAACAAAGAGAAAATAAACCTGAGAAGTAGTGTTACATGAAAAATAATCTGGTTTACAAGATATGATTCATTCTCCAGGGCTCACAGTCCTGCTCCAATGGGTAAGGTGAGGATCTTCAGGTAATTCTTTCCCTCCTGGCACCTACCCATCAGTATGTACTAGATGTATGTGCATCCTGACATATCGGACTTGAAAAAAACACTAAGGAAATTGGTTTTAATCTTATATTCCAACTCTGATCAATAGAAAATGACCAACTGGGATGCTGGATTGAGGAGGGTTCCAAAGTTTTATCCCGATTCAATGAGGAAAAACATAATGATTGATTGGTGGTATCTGCAATGGATGAGGATAAGAGGATGGGCAGGGAGTAGTGGGAGGGACGGATGCAGGGTATTTGGTGCAGGGTAATTGCACCCTACTCCAGATCTAAGACAGTGATTCTACAAGATAGGTACAGAATCTTTCTTTCACGTCTTTAAGGACCTGACTCTTTTTCCATGGCTGATACTTAAAATAATGCCTTCCCATTTCAGGGAAGACCTCACCTAACCACAAGATAGCCTTGATATTTACACAGAAGAAACTCACACTAATGGTGGAGTCATATCTTTCTGTTAACCATTTTTCCTTCTGGAAAGAATCTCAACAGTTGTCTCGAGCTTCTTTTTGGCCACTTGGAACCTGGAGTTTCTGAACTTACAAGTAGCTATCACAGGCAGAGATATCTGATCCTTCTGGATGATTAACATTTACAAAATGGCCAATAAATGAGAGGGAAAATCTGACTTGGTCCCATCTACCCATGCTCACGGTGAATTTAATAGGCATTTTTCATTGCTGGTCAGCTCAAAGAGGAGAACAAGTTACAAAATGGCCATATAAGGGACGACTACTGCAGAAGAGTGTAAATTGCTTGTTTTAAAGGCAAATGGCAGAAGGAAAACTAAGTGAAAGGAGGGACTAGTAGGCAAAGGAATAATCCATGAGTAGGAGGGACCTAAAAAGAGAAAGTCATTCCAGATAAAGAACTGAATGATCTTCATTAGTTACCCTCTCAAAGGGCATCAGTTAAAAATCAAGCTAAGCCACAAAAACATGACAAAATCATGCTAAGCAGCAGGATTGGACTGAATGTAAAGGTGCAGCAACCAGCTTTAAATCTGGATCTGAAAACAAAGTCCCTATCAGCATTAAGCCTCACACTAGCCCAGAACAACAATTTAGACAGGGAAGCACCAAAACTTCACAAGTCAACCTTCACATCCCATATGTGGCCTGTTGACAAGTGTTTATGCAATATGATTGATTACCCTGCAATTTACTTTGTCAATCAGTCACAGAGTTAATTACATGTTACTCTTGGGCACTATTATAAATAACGGTATGGCAAACAGTGCTAGATTTAATGGTCCTTAGCGTTCAGCTATTAAATTGATGACACAGCCACATCAGTATTGATGAACAAGGACCTTCTCCATCAAGGATAATTTATATCACTAAACGTAATGGGCTATCCCGCTCCCAGTTTTGCCAAGACATTATTCACACTGATACAAGCAATGAATCCATCAATAAAGGAGGAACAAATATATTTTGTTTTGTGGGGTTTTTTTAATCCCCTGATAAATACTGATCATGTGGAAACAGGGACTTTGTATCACTGACATAGAGCTTCGGGAAATGTGAGCTCACCATAAAACTTGCCAAAATGGGAAAGTCAGATGGATTCTGAAGGAATAATTTGCATCCAAACACAGCCTCTCCAGGAGGAGTCTTTGAATGTGCTGTCCACCCCGATTAAAACATCCTTCTTTTCCACACCACCACCCCCGACCGCCCCATATACCTGGTTGACTACTTATCCATCAGACATCATCTTAAGTGACACATTGTCCAAGAAGTCTTCTGTGACTTTCTGAACTGGATTAGACTCCCATCATAATCTGGGTCATCCAGAAGATGACTCTGAAACAGGGATTCACATAAATGTGTTCCCAGGATTAACTGATAGATAGTGGGCAAATAGGACCACAGAAGGAAAGGAGGCAAAGTAAGGATCAGATATCAAGGAAAGTCTCAAAGAGGGGAATTTTCATCCAATCCTGCCAGGAATATATATTTTTTAAAAATGTAGTTACATTTCAGAGTTGTCTCAATCAAGGATAGCACTTAAATCTCTGCATGTGGCAGTCACTGGCTAAGGGCTATCCTAAGAATTTTGAGTACTACACAAACAGGGAAAAACAGTCTGGCAGCTTGAGGACAGTCCTCTAAGTGTTAGTGCTGGGAAAGAAAGAATATCAGGAGTGGTGTGCCCCACATTGGATCAAATGTGACATGGGTGGAATATACTGATAGTGTCTGCTGTACTGGCCTTTCATAGCACTCTGTACCCTCTATAAGATAGCATTTATCATACTGCATTGCAATTGCTTAATTGTCCGTCATTCCTACTAGATCGTAAGCTCTATAAATGGCAGAAGCCATGACTATCTTGTTCCTCATTTTATCAAAAGTGACTAGCACAGTAGCTGGCCCACAGTTAGTCTCCAAACAATATTTGTGAAAGGAGAGAAAATAGGGAAGGCAGGAGCAAAGCTGATTTAATGAAAGGTTTATACATTACACTAGTATAATGTAGCACACATTCAAGCAAACACAAATCTTGGTAAAACAGCATTCCTAAAGGGGTTATGCTGATGTGGTTTCACTAATTCTGAGCATGAGAATCTTGGTTCTAAAAGTCAGGTATGGTCCATTCAGTCAGGAATTCATTTGTAACAGTTCAGGGGGAGCTCTTAAATCAAATGGATGAGAGGAAAATAATCAAATCCAGAGTCTGAAGTGAAGGCTGTGATCATTTTACCACATAGTCTATCGGAACAGACATAAATATGACAATAGCAAGATTTCTATTAATTCTTAGTTCCTTTCATTTAATGTTGAAAATCCTTAGCTAATATGAGCCAGACAACCAGCTCTATTCTGATCACATCTGGATTGCTTTTAACGTTTCATTCATTCTTTCTCATGTATTATTTACATGTATTCTTTTAAAACTGACTTCTTTTTTTAAGTTAAATTCAATGAACCAACATATAGTAAGTACATCATTAGTTTCAGATGTGGTATTCAATAATTTATCAGTTGCATATAACACCCAGTGTTCATCACATCATGTGCCTTCTAAGTGGCTTAGTAAAATGGAAGTTTATTTCTCAGTCAAGGAAAATACAATTGGTGTTCCACGGGCAGTCTTCATACAGTGATTCAGAGATCCAGGCTCCATCCATCTTGTGGCTCTACCATCATCTGAAACCTTAAAGTCCTTCCCTTCCAGCCAGTGGAAAATAAAAGAGTGTGAAAGCACACCCACTTCTTAACCTTCAATGCAGAGGTGAAACACAGCACAATCCCTTGCTGGTGACCAGTCACATGGCTGGGAAATGTAGCCCATCCAGCAATGGTGTGCTGGGTAGCTAACCTACTCTGCCACATAGTCATTCAAGAAATAGTTATTAAGCACCTAAAGTACACAAAGTTCTGTGTTCACTATAGGGAATAAAATGGGAAACGAAACAAGAGTGGTTGCTGCCCCAGGAGCTAATTTATAGTTCATAGAGAAAAAAAGAAATTAAACATGAAAATGCATAATCCCCAATGTATAATACAGAATAAGTATGGGGACAGAAGAAAGTTTATTTTTATTTATTTACTTTTGTTGATATTTTATTTTTTTGATAGTTGAAAATGGTATCATATTCATATTGTTGTTTTAATGTGCATTTCTTTTTTATTTTTATTTTTTTACATTTTTTAATTTAAATTCAGTTTGCCAACATATAACACCCAGTGTTCATCCCATCAAGTGCCCTCCTCCATGCCCATCCCCCAGTTACCCCATCCCCCGCACACCTCCCCTTCCATAACCCTTTGTTTCCCAGAATTAGGAGTCTCTCGTGGTTTGTCTCCCTCTTTAATTTTTACTACTCAGTTCCCCTCCTTTCTTTTATGATACCTTTCACTATTTCTTATATTCTACGTATGAGCGAAACTGTATGATTGTCCTTCTCCAATTGACTTATTTCACTCAGCTTAATACCCTCCAGTTCCATCCATGTTGAAGCAAATGGTGGGTTTAAAACAAGCTAGATCTAGTTTGAATGCCTGAGGAAAGAATATTTAAGCTGACACCTGAAATTTAAACAGAGTTGTCTAGAAAAAGTTGGAGAGAAAACCATTCTGGTTAGAGGGAACAGCACGTGCCAATGTCCTGATAGAAGGATATTTAACATCTACTATCCCAGAGTAACCCAAACTTATTTGAGGATCAGCCCTTTTTTATTTTTCACTATTAACCTCCCATACAACTGGTACTCTATAAAATGAACTTTAAAATGCTTTGCTACTATGTGGATTAATAAATTTTTATTTCTGTTCCTTCAAATGATAACCTTACTGTGAAATTTAGATACTTGAGTCTATTCATCAAAAACAACCATTGAAAATACAATGACTACTAGGTTAGCCAGAAGAATTTATAACTAGTTTCCACTACTTTTCCTGACCTCCCAAAGTAGTTATTGATGAAGCTGTTACTGGGAGGTCCATTCCCATCAGTGAATGGATGGGTTTACACCTCCAGGTAAAGAAGTTCTGTTTTATCTCCCCAGAGACAAATATAGCTATTGGTCTGTCCAGTGATAGAAATAGAATGAGAAGAAAGGTTCAATTACTTGGGTAATAAGGCTGATAAGATAGGTCAGCGGCCTTGCTTACCACTGTCAAAATCTCAGCTCTCAGCTTGTCCATCTTGCAAATGTGTGTCTGGCTCCATCCAGATGAAAAGAATAGGGTGTCTTCCTGGGTGACTCATACAACCAAGTTCTATCTCTCAGGAAAATGTTCTATTCAAAAGTCTGTCTATAATAATTATTGTTTAGAAGAGGAGAAATGAGTCTCTTTGACAAATAGAGTTTCACCAGTAGCAATTTTAGGCTAACAACGTAGTCAAACTTTTGGTTTTCTCATTTTATCTAGGAAATTCCAAACTCTATCTCACACTATGTAAGTAAGCATCATAACTCAGTGAGGCACAGATTGATCATGAATGGCCAAGTCTATGGAGGAAGGCTAAGTGACAGAGACCTTTTCACACACACACAAGATGAAATTTTGGAAAATAAGTATTGAATTTACCTAAGCTTGGCTGGAATAAGTCTACATAAGGCTCCAATCAGAAGCTAATTCCAGGGTCAGGACCCAAGATCCGGATGTGGGTCAGATGTGATGGTTGCCCAAACGAGTCATGAGTGAGAGTATCCCAAGGATTAGTTAGACCATAAAGAGTCCTGAGCCAAAGCTTGTGTTTAAAGGATAAACTAGACACCCAAGCAAATCAAAGAAACATTATAAAGACTGGAACAGAGGAAGGACAAAGATCAGTGGTTGTAATGAAGCAAGAGGATCCAGAACAATTTTTGCAAATCTGGCTAGAATGCGTAAGTTTGTTTTATATTGTCTAATGGATAGATGATAAATCCAATTTAAATACCCAGAATCAGTTTGGACATGGCAGCAGTAAAACTGTTTTCTGATGATCATTTCATGTGATTGATTAGGAGTGGCTCATTTCTGTATGCTTTTAGGATCTGTTTTGTTCCCTTATTTTAAAACTTCCAAGTCTTGAACACCTATGATGGTTGCATAGGCAATAATTAAACAAGAGTAGCGAGTATATAAGTTTACATTGGGAATACACAGTAATCAGGTTGCCTGGCTGTGCCAAGATTTCCTCCTAGCTGTCCATGAGTCCTACATTACCAGTTTGTGGTTTACAGACCCATTTAAGCAACACAAATGGAGTCATCTGTTCTTTTCTGGTCTTCAAGACCCTTTTTCTCCTCAGGGACCCAGCAGAAGGTAGTCTCTAGGCATCAAATTATAACAATCAATAAACCACAAGCAGCACGGCTCATTTAGAAACAGAGACACAGCATTTTGCTGGAAGAAACAGTGATTACTTACCACAGGTCCAGAGAATCGTGGTGTTTATTAGAGAGCAAAAATCTGGGATTCAACATGGCCAAATGCTAAACTATCCCTTAGCCCTCAAACTTGTTCTTTTGGTGACCCCCATGTAGACGAATGGTACACCAAAATACCCAAGCCAGAATCTTGAAGACGATTCTAATTTTTTCTTCCTCCTTTTCTTCTCCCTCAATGCCAACATCTACTTAGAGATTAAGACCTATAGTTCTATTTCCTTACTATTTGTATAATTTTTCCAATGCCACAGGTTTACTTCAGGCTCTCATTGGACTTCTGTTTCTCCTCCCTTTTATTCATTTTCCACTTGGCAGCCAGAGTGATCTCTCTACATTGCCTATAGAGGACTAATTCAACAAAGGAATTCTATAGAATGTTCTTCTGCTTGACAAATGCTGGGGTGGATTGACTTCATAAAAACAGTGAAATAGCACCCTATCCCAACTGTCAGGTAATCAGTGTCCCGAGTATCTGCACATGAAACATAGTAGATATTCAGTAAATATTCATTCAACAATGATTAAATAGGCAGTATGGTATATGGTAAAGCACAGACGCCCCCAAGAGAGCAAGGTTCAAATCCCAATTTTACCACTTCTAACTGAGTAACCTCAAGAAAGCTACCTGATGTACCTGGGCTTCAATTATTTTCAAACTGTTGTCAGTACCTGCCTAGCAGGTTTGTTGTGAGGATAAGTGAAATGTGCTTTGAGAACCTGGCCAATGAGTACTTTGCAATCAAAAATAACTCAAATGCTAACTGTATTAAAAACAAATAAATTGACAGAACAAAAACATGTCATTATTAGGCATCACCTATACAGGGTACTTTATAAGGACAATTGAGGATTTGTGACCTCTGGCCTCCAAGACTTGAAGCCTACATTGCATATCTCACCTCTATTCAGAACATCAGTCAAAGGACATTTACCCAGAGCTCATCACTCAACTGGAATTCAAAAGCTTTCCAAAAATCTAAGATGGAAATCTAACAGTGAATTTAACATGAGGATACTCCAATATCAAATAAGGATTTTATAGTTTTGAAAGTTTAGTTTGATTTCCAGGTGAAATATAAATCCCTGTTGGAGTTAGACTGTATTAGGTAAAAATCAAATGGAAGATTTTAGAATTTGCTTTCCAACTTTGGTGAGTCGTTATTGTCTAGAATGGATGCAATGACCCAAGAAGCATGATGCAGTCATTCTTCCCAGAGTTAATCACATATGATCCTGCTGATGGGTGGGAATGACACTAGTGAAGGAGAAGGAAATCACTTAATTTTGCAATCATTTTAAGAGTAGGACAGAAACTTAAGGAGCATTGAGTCTAATCCTTTCTTTCTCTAGATAATAGCCTTGAGCCCCTGAGAAATTAAAGTATCTGCCTAAAAAGATAATGGCCATTCTGAGACCAAGAGCCCTCATCTCCTGACTCTGTCTAGAACTCCTCCCACTGAGAGCTGTGCAGAACATTTGTTTCTGTGGCTCGGTGAAAAGCAAATCTTTATTCAGAATATTGAGATTTTTTCCCCCTAAAGTGCCTCTTTCCTCAGTATCTCTCCAACATGAGATGTAGGTAGACTTCTATTTCTTTTCACAGCAGATACTGTGGATAAAGTGTCTCAGATTCTTGAGCCCTGGAATGGCCTTTCTGTCTTACAACTCTGAAGTTATAAAGTTATGAAGTTAGAGATTATATAACTAATCTAAATTCTAAATGAAATAGATTATATACCTAATCTAAATTCTAATTTCAGTATCAGTTCCTACAGATCCTCCAAGCACTGGGAGGGAATTGCTATTTACCATTTGTGAAAAGTGCTCCAGGATTCTTGTATAAAAGATGGGATTCACATGTTCTTTTTATTCACTCATTCATTTACCCAGTTGAGTCCTTAATTTTCACTTTTCTCATATGTAATTAATGTCTGTTTTTATGACTAGGCTGTAAGCTTTATGTGAGTAAAAATTAATTCTTCTATCTTTACTATTCATTGCTTTATGTATTACACCTAGCTTATTTCTTGCCAGTGTAGATACTCAATAAAGGTGTGATAATGAATGGAAAAAAAATAATGAAATGGAAAAACAAAATCCATAGTCACTTTTTCAATCTCCTTTTGTCAAATATATCAGATTCATCTGCAATAGGTTTCAGAAAATATACAGAGGAGGTAAAGACGTAGAAGAGAGACAGAGAGACTGGGAGCCAGGGGGAGTACGGAAGAGGCCCTTATAGTTTCAGAACTCCTCAAGGAGAACCATACTTCATTATATGTTAAGGATAGTATACATCATACCCCAACAGCCTACTGGACTGACTTATATCATTGAATATACATGCATTGAGTAGAGATTGTGTTCATATTTGCAATTCACATAAGGAAGTTTCCTGAGTCCAACACCCATCAGCCCTTGATTGAATATCAGTTTCTCAGATAGATCTTACACCTGTAAAATTGGTAGAAAAGAGTGGTACAGGTTGAACCAATTCAGAATGACTTTGATCATGAAGATAGAGCTCTTGCTGAAAGCTTGAGGCATAAGTCACTGTCAAAGCCTGCCTCTTCACTTTGCCCACACAACCATGGAAGCTTCAATCTTCCTAAAGAGTAGCGAGGTGTGAAGTTAAAGAGGTTTGGACAAGCATTTGGGAGCCTCTGAAGCTTATCTGAATTAACCAAGCCTCCCAAAGCCATAAATCTCCAATGAAAGCTTCCAAGAGTGACATACTTCGTTGTGGGATGTCTCAGGGATTGGCCGCAGGCCAGAAGAAGAGCTGTGTGAACTCAAGATAAAACCAACGTGTACATCGCCCTTCCCTCCTGGGAATTTCTCAGTCCCACTTTCATGAGTATAACATTTGAGGATGTTGCTTGTCTGCTTAGACAGTGCTGCATTGCACGATCACTACGGAGTCAGGATGGCCCTTGAATGTTGTTTTCTGTTTGTGGTCAAGTTTCTTATTGGATTGAAGAAGCCAGTGTGAGCCAGGATATAAATGTGATTATTGCCATTTGTCCTAGACTCCTGGATTTTCTGTCTATTGTTTTTTCAGTGTGTCTAGAGACCAAATGCATACAAACTGGTAAGTTGCTTGTTTCAACGGCAGATTCTTGGGACCCTTCCCAGAAAAGTGAGTCAAAAATTTCTGTTAGGGCCTGGGAATCTGAAACTTAACAAGCTGTCCTTAGGCATACTAATCCTTAGGCATAACATTTTCTTATCATCATTCCTTTAATGCAAGCCAATCATTTTGCAGAAGAGGACTGAGGCCCAGAGAGGTAGAATGACCTGCTTAATGTCTCATAGTTGGTTAACATCAGAGGCCAGGCCAGGATCCACCTCTGTGCCTTCTCAAATCTGTCCTTTTCACCACCACATCTCCAACATCATATCCTGGAGCATTCAGCATGGCATAGAACAAGTTCCTGCAGGGAATTGCTCTGAGACGCTTACAGTGTCTCTGGAGCACGTAACATGTGGGAGACAAGAGATTTACCTGGGCAGATTGCATTCCAGTCCTGTGCAGTCTCAAGGGTAAGCAAGAGGAAGGAGAAAGTAGCTCTGTGTCCTCCAGTTGTCCCTGTAGGCACCCAGAGTGCTCTTCTGCTCTATCTGTCCTTACTTTGTGCTCATGAAAGGATCTGTTTTTAGCCATTTATCCTTCTGTATAAATAAATTAAAGAGCTCTTATACTTGTAAATGCCACTTAGCAGGTGCTATTTTCTTATTTGCTCTTGGAAGCCTTCCTGACTGTTACAGTGACAGTCTTGGCACAACCCTCTGGTTTTGCCTTGCCCACTCTGTGAAACTATTATGTATTTGCAAGTGCATCACCTGCACTAAACTGTGAGCATCTTGAGGGCAGGAGATATGTCTTTCATCTCTTTATACCCATTGCCAGCACAATTTCTAGTCCATGGTAGGTGATAAAGAAAGAATATATATGTGTCAAATAAATTCTTATAACAACCTAGAGAGTAGAGAGGAATTATCATCCCTACCTTACAGATGAATAAACTGGATAGAAAAAGGCAAAGTGATTTGGGGATGATTACACACTTGCCCAATGAAAGGGAAGACATTTGAATTAAATTACGAATGACTCCAAGAGTGCTGCTATTTCTACCATTATCAAACCACTAGCACATTGACCCCAAGGTCAAGGTATTCCCTCCCTGGAGGTAATAACATCTTTAACCAATCTCTAATTTTGGAAAAGACAGTTTGATCTGGTTACTAGAAATGTAATGAGACAAATGCAAAGTATAAATTGAGAGCAGATTTGGAAGAAAAAGCAGCAGATGACAGCAAGAGAGTCTAGAACCAGAAAAGCAGATTGAGTTAAATGGCGCTGACCGGAGTCTACAAGGGGAACTCATGCTTTGGGATATTCCTCCCACCAAGCACCTGGTCTGAGTTTCAGGATTAGAGGAAGTCCTGTCATTCTGGACATACAGTACTGAAAAGGAACACAGAGCACTCCCCCACTACATCTAAAATTCACGTCCCAGATGCTCTGTGTTTCCGCTTGAGGTGGGGATCAGTGAGTGAGGGCAGGCCAGGCAGGGAAAAACAGATGGTAGATGACTATGCACAGCCTCATTTACAGGGTCCGCTGGAATTAAAGATTTTATTTATTTATCCATGAGAGACACAGAGAGAGGGAGAGAGGCAGAGACACAGGCAGAGGGAGAGGCAGGAGCCATGCAGGGAGCCTGATGTGGGACTCGATCCCGGGTCTCCAAAATCAGGCGTGGGCTGAAGGCAGCGCTAAACCGCTGAGCCATCTGGTCTGCCCCGCCCTCCACCCTCTTTTGTGCATTTTCTCCTGCTTCTGCTACACCTGAAGCCAGCTGAGGGCCCTCCTCCACTTTCATTGTATCAGAAGTATTAATCCCAAGGCAAGGGGGATCATATTCCATGGAGCCCAAAGATTCCAGCACAATTTTCTCTCTGCTGCTGCTACTTGGTGCACAGATGCCTTAGTGTGTCAATACCAATGCTGTGCCCTCTAAGGTGTCCAGACATTCCTGCTACTGCTGCCCCCACCATCCCTCCTCCCTCAGCCCCCAAACAACGCCTGTACTGCATGGAAGTGCATCTGAGTCCCTGGGACTGTCTTCTGAGATTCTCAGTGCATCAAAACCATTCTCTCTCTCTTGGCCTACTGAAAACCCCCTCCCTAGAACTCAGACATGAATCCATGGGGGCAAGGCCTGTGGAAAAACCTGAGTGATTGTCACCAGACTACTAGCCTTGCCCCACTCCTGTAAAATCCAATTCTTTGTTCCTGGACCCATTTTGTCAGCCTACTCTCTCTCCTCACCTTAGAGTCCCTCAGAAGATACTTGGGCTGTCATATGGACAGATTTCCACTAGTCCTGCCCACCGTTCCAGCAAAGGTAGCTCTCAGAGATGGACATAGTCGAGGCCTCAGCTCTGCCTGTCACTTCTGGAGCTTTAACTACATGTTCATTTGAGAAACTCTCCCCTCCATCTAGATCATGCATATAACCATCTAACTGAATCCAGCTTCAGTCTCAGTTCTACTCTGAAGCCCTCTGTCTTTACTCAACGTGGCACTCTGCCCCCCCAAACACAGAAGTCCAAATCAGAGTATTCATGTCATAATGGAGCAGCTACTTTTAATTCTTAATTCTTGTCCTAACAGCTGGGTCAATATCAAATGGTTATTGCCAGATCTGCAATGAGCAATCACAGTAAAGTAATTAAAAGATAATCAAGGGAGCTTGGATCCTCTCCCCATGGACACGCTCAGCCAAGGTCTGCCTATGCCCAAGTCACAACTATCAAATAAACAAATATGTGTTTGATATCCTTTTTGTAGATTATTAGAGTGCTGTATAAACCACTAAACCAATTTTGTGTTAAGGGTTGTCATTGTATTTTTACAAAAAAGAAGTGATCCCAAATACTAAATTATGGATGAAATTCTCACAAATTCCTAATCATGGCTGACCTGAAATATGATTGTATGTATTTGCCTAAAATCTCCTCAAAGTGATAGAATATTTCCTGATTTTCTAAAAACTATGGTTAGGGATCCCTGGGTGGCTCAGCAGTTTGGTGCCTGCCTTTGGCCCAGGGCGTGATCCTGGAGTCCCGGGATCGAGTCCCACGTCGGGCTCCCGGCATAGAGCCTGCTTCTCTTTCCTCCTGTGTCTCTGCTTCTCTCTCTCTCTCTATGTCTATCATAAATAAATAAATAAATCTTAAAAAAATAAAATAAATAAAATAAAAGCTATGGTTAGAAAACTGGTCTAGACTGAGTGAAGCGAGAACACAGTTTGGTTCGTACATTGTTAGCATTTAATTTTGATGGTCTCAATTTAAAATTCCACCTTCAAATGAACCCAGTAAGACCCCTCCGAAGATTAATCATTCTGGGCAATTTTGAAGAGTTCTTATTATCAAAGAGAACATTAAAAATGTATATAAGTGTATTCTTCCCTGAGGTCGGTCAGATATCATGAAGTAATTGATTATTTTTTAAAAAATTTAAAGGACGCCTGGGTGGCTCAGCAGTTGAGCATCTGCCTTCAGCTCAGGTCATGATCCCAGGATCCCGGGATCGAGTCCCTTAACGGGCTCCCTGCATGGAGTCTGCTTCTCCCTCTGCCTGTGTCTCTGCCTCTCATTCTCTCTCTCTCTCTCTCTCTCTCTCTCTCTCTCTCTCATTCTATCTGTGTGTGTCTCTCATGAATAAATAAATAAAATCTTAAAAAAAATTTTTTAAGGAAAGGAAAGGTTAAAAAAGCTTTTCCATTGGAAAGGCACCTGGCAGGAGTATATTGTGAAGCTATGTGGTATGACGAGGGCCCTGGATGTAGAGAAATAAAGGCAGGTTCACAGCCTCATTCAACTCATGCTAGTTCTGCACTTGGGAATAAGCCGCCTTTCATTGCTTTATTATATTTTAGGATCATCTGTAAAAATGAACCTTTTTCTTGGGGAAGGGAGAGCTTTTGTGAGGATCACCATGAGACAATGAACAATGGACTTTTAGCTCTCAAAAGTGTATTATTATACCTAACAAAAGAGAACAAAGGGAGTATTGCTACATTAACCATGTATTAATAATTAAGAATTGTATTGCTTTAATATAATAGTCTCAGACTTTGGAACAGAAAGCTGAAAAAGGAATAAAGATGCAATGCCATGTAATTAGGGAATTCTGGATCTGAAAGGGACCTCACAGAACATTTGTTGCAATTCTCATTCCCCAAACACCCACTTTATAGAGAAGGAAACCAAGGCACAGAGGTTGAGAAGCCTTCCCGAGGTCACACAGCACTACCTGCAGAGCTCAGACTAGAACTTAGCTCTCCTACTTCCCAGCCCCTAGCAACTGTGACTGCAATCATTAAATTATGTCCATATCCCATTTTTGCATCCCTACACCCATCTCTACAATCACCAAAGCTTATTATCCAGTTCAATTGTCTCATTTCGTAAAAAATAACAAGATGATAGCAACACCTTCCTTTCCCTTTGCAGTGTGTAGACAGGACAAAACATTCAGAGAACTGCCATCAATTTGACTCAGGGAGAGAGAGCTTTTTCATTCATTTATCAAATATTTATCCAAGTTTTTACTTGTGCCCAAGAATTGTGCTAAACCCTGATAAAAATCTGAGTGCTCAGGGGTTTCCTTCAAGTCGTGGATATAGGCCAGTGATGACCATGTATTCAGAGATGTTGAAGCAGATATAAGGTGAAAGCTTAGGGGATGGTGTGACTAGGGAGCCAGGAGAAACTTGACAGCAAATTCTGCTTTACCTGAACAAATGACAAATTGACAGAGCTTATGAAAAATTAAAATTTGAGAAGTCAAGGGAAGAACAGATTTCTTTTGCCCATGAGAATTGTGCAGTGATCAATTGCAGTTATAGTTTTATGATCACAGTTTGGACAGCTCACCCATCCCCACCAGGAACTGGATCAGATTCTAACCCTGAGAACTCTGATGTCAAAGTCAGCCACACCTTAGACAATGCTCTTCAGTAGTAGGGTTACTGTGAAGGTTAAATGAGTTTGACTATGTGAAGTGCTTAGAAAAATGCCTGGGACAAAGTACATGTTTAATAAATGTTGGCATCTCAGTATGGGAAGACCACTGAAAACTCATTTCTAAGTGTGGGTACATGAATGCAAGGGAGGAGGTGAAGAAAAGTGCACCAGTCATGGTTAACCAGAGAAACAGAACTGGTGAGAGATATATTTTAAGAGATTTATTGGAAGAAATTGGCTTATGTGGTTGGGGTGACTGGACAAGTCTGAAATCCCTAGAGCCTAGAGCAGGCCATCAGGAAGGGCAAGCTGGAACTCCTAGGCATAAGCTGGAGTTACAGTCCAAAGGCAGAATTTCTTCTTCCACAACAAAACCTCAATTCTGCTCTTAAGGCCTTTCAAATGATTGTATCAGGCCCACCCAGATTATCAAGGAAAATCTCCTTCACTTTGTTTTTTAACAGCTTTATTGACATGTAATAGGTATGAAAAGAACTATACATACTTAATGTATGCAATTTGATGAATTCAGACATATGCAAATATCCATGATACCATCACCACAATTAAACTGATAGACATATCCAACACCTCCCAATATGCTCTCTATCCTTTGTTGCAAAAACACTTTACATGAGATCAACTCTTTCAACAAGTCTTGAAGTACACAATACCATATTGTTAACTATAAGCACTATTTTTTACAGCAGATACCTAGAACTTATTCATCTAGCCCAACTGAAGCTTTATAACCATGAAACAACACCTTCTTGATTCCCCCACCCCCGAGCCCCTAGAAACTACTTTTGTATTCTCTGTTTTATGAGTTTGAGTCCTATAGATACCTCATAAAAGTAGAATCAAGCCATATTTATCTTTCTGTGACTAGCTTATTTCACTTAGCATAGTGTCCATCCATGTTGTCACAAATATCAAGATTTCCTTCTTTTTAAAGGCTGAATAATATTCCTCTGTGTTTGTGCGTGTATGTCACATTTTCTTTCTCATTCATCTGTCTGTGGACACTTGGGTTGTTTCCATATCTTAGCTATTATGAAATAATGCTGCACTGAACACAGGAGTGCAGATATATTTGAGATACTGACTTCAATTCTTTTAGATGTATACCCAGAAATGGAATTGCTAGATCATACAATACTTATACTTTTAATTGTTTAAGAAACCTTAAAATTGTTTTCCATAGCTACTACACCATTGAACAATCCCACCAACAGTGTACAAAAACACCAGTTTCTCCACATCCTTTTCAACAATTGTTATTTTTTTCTTGTGTTTTTTAAAATAATAACCATCCTAACAGATGTGAGGTGATATCTCATTGTAGTTCTGATTTGCATTCCCCGATAATTAATGATGTTGAGCATCATTTCATATACCTGTTGGCCATTTTTATATCTTCTTTGGAGAAATGTCTACTCGGGACATTTGTCCTTTTTTTTTTTTTTTTTAATTGGACTATTGAATTTTTGCTGTTGAGTTGTAGGCATTCCTTGTATATTTTGGAAATTAACCCCTTATCAGATACATAGTTTGCAAATATTTTCTCTCATTTAATAAGATACCTTTTCATTTGTTGATTCTTTTTCTAAATAGGGGCTTTTTAGTTTGACATAATGCCACTTGTCTACTTTTGGTTTTGCTGCCTATGCTTTTGGTCTCATAGCCAAGAAATCATTACCAAGAACAATGTCAAGAAGGCTTTCTCCCATGTTTTCTTGTAGTAGTTTTAACAGTTTCAGTTCTTATGCTTAAATCCTTAATCCATTTTGAGTTGATTTTTGTGTGTAGAAAATATGGGGACCTAGTTTTTCTCTCTCTCTCTCTTTCCTTCTTTCCATTTGGATATCCAGTTTTCCCAATGTCACTTGTTGAAGAGACTATTCTTCGTTATACATTCTTGACACCTTTGTCCAAAATTGGTTGACCATACATGTGTGAATTTATTTCTGAGCTTTCTGTTCTGTCTCATTAGCCTACAGGTTTGTCTTTATGCCAATTTCATGCTGTTTTAATCACTGTAGCTTTGTGATATATTTTGGAATTACAAGTAAGATGTGTCCCATTTTGTTCTTTTCTTTTTTTTTTTTTTTTATGATAGTCACAGAGGGAGAGAGAGAGGCAGAGACACAGGCAGAGGGAGAAGCAGGCTCCATGCACCAGGAGCCCGACGTGGGATTCGATCCCGGGTCTCCAGGATCACGCCCCGGGCCAAAGGCAGGCGCCAAACCGCTGCGCCACCCAGGGATCCCCATTTTGTTCTTTTTTAAGGTTGCTTTGGCTATTCTGGGTTGACAGAATTCAACACTGTTTCATAATAAAATGCTCAACAAACTAGGTATAAAGGAATATATCTCCAAAATGACAAAGGACATATATGACAAGCCCACAGATAACATCATAATGGTGAAAAATGGAAAGCTTTTCCTTTAAGATCAGGAACAAGATAAGGATGCCCACTTTTGCCACTTTTATTCAATACAGTACTAGAAATCATAGCCAGAGCAATTAGGAAAGAAAAAAGAAAGAAAGAAAATAAATATAAATTGGAAAAGAAGAAGTAAAATGATCTGGTTGCAAGTGACATGATTCCTATATGTAGAAAACCCCATAGACTCCACCAAAAAGAACTATTAGAATACACAAATTCAGTAAACTTATAGGATACAAAATCAACATACAAAAGTCAGTTGTGTTTCTATACACTGATAATGAACCATCCAAAAAGGAAATTAAGAAAACAGTCCCTCTGAAACTAATGATATACAATATGTTGGCTAATTGAATTTAGAAAAGAAAACAGTCCCACTTACAATAGCATCAAAAATAATAAAATACTTAGGAATAAACTTAACCAAGAAGGCAAAAGAATGCACATTGGAAACTATAAAACACTGATGAAATTAAAGGAGACACAAATAAATGGAAAGACATACCATGTTCATGTGTTGGAAGACTTAATATGGTTCAAAATACCCATACTCCTCCAAGCGGTCTATAGATTCAGTGTTAACTCCATCAAAATCCAAGTGGTGTTTTGTTATTGTTGTTTTAACAGAAATAGAAACATGATCCTAAAATTCATAAGGAACCACAAAATTCCCCTTATTTTAAAGTCAACTGATTATGAACTGATCAACTGTGTCTATAAAATAATTTCACTGCAAACCTAGATTAGTGTTTGATTAAATAACAGGACTGTAGCCTAGCCAAGTTGACATGTAAAAGTGACCATCACAAAAGGCTAATGAACAATAAGTTGGCATACCTTTCTTATAATGGGTTCCATACAAATGTAAGATAAGAACAGGATGGAGTAATGAAAACTCTCAAGACATCTATCCATGCATTTCACAGGCAGAGCTAAAGACCCCAGAGACCATGCATGTGCGGCTGTCTGTGCAGCCTCTTGCATGGAAATAGTGAACAGGTTCTCTCTGTTGCTTGGTGTGTTCATTGATCTTCAGAGAATCCTAGTGGTTTATAGTTTCAATCACAGAATGGGGTTTTTTATACAGAGCAAACTAAGAAGACCTCAACTATGAATTTCTGCTTCCATTAAGAGGCTGTATGGGATAACAAAAAACGTATCAGCTTTGGCACCAGAAACCTGGATTCAGACTCATCTTCGTCACTCTCTAGGTGTCCAGTCAAGTCACTTAATCTCTCTAAGCCTGTGAATGACAATTACCTGTGAATGGTAATAATAATACTGATATTTCAAGGTTGTCGTAAAGGATTAAAGACCATAAACCAAGGGGCATAGGTTCATAAAAGATGGTCAGTTAAGACAAGTTATGAACTTCTTTTAGTTCAAAAATTATCTAGTGTTAGCCGGGTGGTCTTGGGAAACTTACTTTACCTCTCTGTGCCTCTGTTTCCTCATCCATAAAATGAGCATAACAATAAATTGTTGCAGGGATTAAATGAGTTGAGAGATGTATATTTTATACATAAAACAAAGTGCTCAGGACAATGTCTGGTATACAGTAAGCACTATATATGTTTTAATTACTATAATTTGCTATTCACGTGGCAGCTGGGAAATCAGGGAGCTGGGAAACCTGGATTTTAGTCCCAGCCCTGCACTGGGTGAACTCAAAGAAGCCACTTCACTTTTTAGCCACCATTTCCTTCTTTGTAAAATGAGGGAGTTGCTTGGATGTCTGTGGACCTCAGACATCATAAGATTGCATCCTAAACTCCACTGTGGGATACAGGGACTTGAGAAGCTTTCTGGCTCCTGGAGAGTCTCCAGCTGCTGATCTCTCACAGATCTGTCAAGGCTTCCTTATTGATTCACACCAAGAACCCTGCCTTGGTCTCTGTTTTTCTACAGGGCAGTTGATCTGTTTACTTTTCACCCAGATGCATTCCTCTCCCAACCGCATCAGAGCTGTCACAAGCCAGCTCTGTGGCAGGGAGAGACAGGAAGAGTGTTTTTGTTTTTCTGCTTCACTGTGTCTTCCTTCCTTTAGGGTCCCTTCTGAGATAGGTCAAAACAGATTTCTGCGTCTGCCATATGAGAAATGCTAGCCAATCGAAGAAGCAGAGCCCATGTAAGCGGCAGGGCCTGCCCCTGGGAGGCCAGGACTAGAGTCCTGTCAAACCTGACTCACCCTGTAGCCCATGGAGGTTAGTGGTCACTCCTTTTCTGCCCCTGAGAGATGGCACATTACAAATGTCCTGAATTTTGCAGATGGCAGGTGGAAGGAGGGAAAGTAACTAACCACAGCATGACAGGGAACCTAAGGGAGGACAAAAAAGGAGTGACGTAGTCTTTGCCTAAGATTCTGTGACAAACTGAAGTACTGTGTGCATCCCCTCTTGCTTTTTCTATATTCTACTATGACCAGGGAGGCAGGAAGAAGGGGATGCAACCTCTTTCCCAAGGCAGAAAAGAATTTAAATGGCTGCTTCACTTCTTTCCTCTCATGTGTTTCTGCCCTCTGCCTTTTTATCTGCTCCTCAAGGTAGAAGAGTATCTGAGTGTCAGTCTCAGGTGTCCCACGGCTGTATTCACTACCAGGCAGAGTTAAGAGCTGTAAAGACAGGGGCCCAAGGACTACCCTTCTTTCTTTCTGTGTCCAGGCCCAGGTCATACCTGTGTAAGGTGGGAGAGTAAGTAAGGAGGGGCTGGCAAGCAAGGAGAAAAACACCTGGTTGTAGTAACCACAGATCAACTGACAGTGTTCAACAATGTGGTATGTACAATGCACAGTCTGAGCGATTTTTCCAAATGGATGAATCATTGATTGGTTCCACTCTTCATTGTAATAAATCAGATAGGACTTTGTCCTACTCTGAATGAAAAAGGGGGTTCTCATCACTCCTATATACATCACATTGCTTAGCATTTCAACCAGAAAGAGCTAAGCCTTTCATTGACATTATTTTTCAATCTATACAAGTCCAACTAATCTTAGCATCTCCGAGTTAGAAGAAAACGCAAAGAATATCCCACCAAATCCTCTATAACATTCTCTGCTTGACTCTCTCTACCACATTTTTTGGGCATAGTCTTCCAGTTTCTTCTTAAACATTTCCAACAATAAAACACTCACTCTTACACAAACAGTTAACTTTATTTCTGGACAGTTTAATTCCTGAGAAATTCTTTTATTTGTTACTTCTTTGTAACGTTCCTACAAAATTGTTTTCCTTCTTTTGGAGTCCAACAAAGTAAATTGAAATACCTTTCCCTACGACAGCACTTTAAGTACTTAAATGGTTCTCAGACTGAGTTATGCTGTGGCAATCTCAGTGGCTGACAACAGCGGTGATTTATTTCTTGTAGATACAAATGTCCATCCTGGGTCATCCGGGGACTCTGCTGTGCATTTCTCTCACTTAGAGACTCAGATTCACGTAACAGATACAATCAGTAGTTTACTTTTAGCATCTATCAATGGAGTAAACATGTAGTGACCAAAAAGTTAGTGTAAATTGCATGGTTTCAGCTGAATGTTAATTGTAATTCTCCAACTTCCTGGAGCCAAAGATTCTTTCAAAATCTAGATAAGATATCTTGAGTTCTAACTCCATGTACTGTGGAAGTTGATACCCTCACCAGGGTTTCTGTGGGTTCCATTCCTAGGAGTAATCTGTCTTGCTCTCCCTCCACAGCCCTGTTCCCCTCAGTCTGCAATCCCTATTGGACATATCACAGCGCTCTCTGGTCTACTTGTCCCAAAACATGGACACAGCCCCTCACCTTTATTCTCCAAGTCACCACCAGCATAATGGTATGGGTGGCAGATTTACTAGAGTCTCAGGGATAACAGGAGAGGAGGAAGTAGAGAGGACACATGAGGGGAGAGATATCCAAACAACCTAACCTTGAAATTTAGACCTCACCATTTTCAAAGTTCCTTACTTGTCTCTACCTCCTCCTGCTCCAATGTCAGGTCTGTCTTCAGCCCTCTGATGAATCCTTACCAAACTTCTTCTCAACCCACACCCCTGGATCCTATGTCTATGTCTCTAGTTGCAAAGGGAAAACTCAACTTGATATTACTTTATTCAGCAGAGCAGTTGAGCTCCCTTTGTTTTAACCTCTTCCATTTTGATTTATTCTAAGATAATCTCCTCCATAGTCAAAGGACTTATGAATGTTTTCCATGCAGAAGAATTATCTACCATGGCCTCCATATTGAAAGAGAAAGCAAAAGTTGAGAAATTTGTTTTTTTCCAAGATGCCTCAAAAAAGGGGGCTCCTGGGTGGCTCAGTTGGTTAAGTGTCTACCTTTGGCTCAGGTCATGATCTTAGGGTCCTGGAATCAAGCCCTGCATTGGGCTCCCTGCTCAGCAGGGACCCTGCTTCTCCCTCTCTCTCTGCTCCACCCTTTCCCTCCTCCCCACTCATGCTCTCTCTCTCTTGCACACTCTCTGTCTCAAATAAATATAATCTTTAAAAAATAAAAAAAACAGATGCCTCAAAAAAGTTCTTTGCAAATACTTCTTAGCAAATGCTTTTCATTCCAAGCAACTTCATATTAAAATGTTTAATTCATTTTACAGTATTTAAAATACTGTACACGTGGATCATAAAGGGTGAATTTGGGGATATACAGGAAGTCAGATCATGAAAGCCCTTAGAAGACCTTAGTTAGCCTATAAGCATTTTGATTTTAAGCAGGAAATGAGCCTGACTGGTGGATTATGGATGGTGGGGGGGGAGGGGGGACACACTGGGGAGAGGAAGGAGACCAGACTGGTAATGCAGGTGACAGTGTTGGTGTCCAAACATAGTTGGGAGATAGAATGCACTGGAGTTGATGTGGGAGCAAGGGAGAGTGGAATATCAGGAATGACACTCAGTTTTCTCCTTGTAGCAACTGGATGAGTGTTGGTAAAATTCACCATGGCAGAAAATAAACGAGCAGGAATGAATTCACGGAGGAAATCATGTTTCATTTTGGACACATTTCATTTTAGGTCTGGGTCATCTCACGGGATCAGAGAATAGATTCAAGTCAGGTTTTTCAGACAGGACTGGCCAATGGGATCTGCATCCTGAGGAAGGACCAGGCCACCTCTTAGAACCCAAATGTTCCAGAGGAAACTTTGCAGTAAAAGTTCTCCTTTGCTGCCTTGGTCTTATTTGAGATCTGAGACTTCCTCAGCGCAAATCACTAGCTTAAGATCTAGAAGTTATATCCACAGTGCCTGAGACCCTACTCCACAACCTCTACCCTGGAAACAAAATGCAGAACTCCTTCTTTGCCTAAGAATATGTAACCAAACAGAATGATGGCTACTGATTTAATCTGAGTCACTCTACAGAGTGTTGGTTGGGAGCCCAGAATTTAGCCTTAATATTGTTAGAAAGAGCCCTCATGTTAGAAGCAACCATCTCATGTGTGAGGGGTGCCTGATATTTACCCGTGTGACTTATCTGTCACTGTTTTCCATATGGGTACAGTTAAAGACTTCACTTATTTGCCTTCTTACTCATTATTGTTAGCATTGCCCTTTTGCCTTCAGAAAAAAATAAAATAAAAAAAGAAAATGTGACTAATATGGTCCTGTTCAAATCATTAAACATGAGCTACAGATAATGGAGTCAGGCATGCGTTTCCACCTGTAGACCAGGGAGGCTTTACTATGTAGAAAACACTGGAAGTGGAGTTAGGACATCTGCCTTCACATCCCAGGTTCCCATTCACTAGATGGTCCTTTGGTGAGTCACTCATATCCTTTTGGTCCTGTTAACCTTATCTGGAAAAATGGACAGATTATTCGTCACTGTTGAATCACAGTGACTAGTTTGAGATTGTGGCAATAAGGCTAAGTAAAGACTCCAGAAATCACTGGGAATGAGCTCTTACCACTTGCAACAACATAGATGGATGTAGAGAGTATAATACTAAATGAAATAAGTCAGAGAAAGACAAATACCGTATGATGTCACTCATATGTGGAATTTAATAAACAAAACAAAGAAGCAAAGAGGGAAAGAGAGAGACAAAGCAAGAAACAGACTCTTAGCTGTAGAGAACAAACTGATGGTTACCAGAGGGCAGGAGGTGGGGATCGGGATAGGTGAAATAGATGAAGGGGATTAAGAGTACATCTATCATGATGAACACTGAGTCATGTATAGAAGTGTTGATTGCTATATTGTACACCTGAAACTAATATAACGCTGTATGTTAACTACACTGGAATTAATATTAAAAATCTACTTAAAAAATTATAGAAACCAAGGGCATACTACATTCCACATGCCACAATCCTAGAGTGCTGGGCTTTTGTTCAAGACTAGGCATCTCTTATCAGTTCTTCCTCATAAAGTTTGCACTGCCTTCAGCTACTGTGGATGCATTCTTAATTTAAAAAAAAACAAAAAACAAAACGATACTTCTTTCTCTTGCAGTGCATAGTATGGGACTGGGACTCCAACGGCAAACACGACTTCATTGGAGAATTCACCTCAACATTCAAGGAGATGAGGGGAGCAATGGAAGGGAAACAGGTAGGTGCTAAACCACACATGGCATTTCCCCCAGACACTTCTCTCATGATGCATCCTGAGCACCCACTACACATGGAGCACCTAGAGAGGAGATATCAATATTTGATTTAATGTAATGAGTAGGGAGCATGGTGAGATTTGAGTATTTAGATTCTCGTACTAACTTAACCCAAAGCAACTAGTGTGACCTTGCAGAAGACACTGCTCTAGTGTGGTACAGCTTCTCTATCAGTAAAACAGAGGTCAGATGAGAATGTTTCTAATTTCCTTTAGCTGTGTAGCCTTGGACAAGTGACTTCACCTCTCTATGCCTCAGTTTTCTCACTTAAAAAATGAAGGTGATGGGGCACCTGGGTAGTTCAGTGGTTGAGCATCTGTTTTTGGCTCAGGTTGTGGTCCTAGGGTCCTGAGATCAAGTCCTGCATCAGGCTCCTTCCAGGGAGCAGCCCTCAACAAGTAACTAATAGGGGTTGAAGTATAAATACCCCAGCTCTCTTGACCCTGCAGGGTGCAGAATTCTTAGTGCATGTTCTATGCAGTTTTCTAGAGTTTCCCAGCAGCAATGAGCCCTGGTTGTCCACAGTGACCGATTTGCACACCTCTGTGGCAGCCTCTGCCTCTCAACTCCCCACTCCTCGGTTGGTGCTTCCTGGTATTGCCTCCTAAATGAACTACTTAACACTTAAATCTTTGTCTCAAGGGAACTCAAACCAAAATACCTGACATTCTTACTCTGGGAAAAGAGTGACAGCTGAGCATTCAGTGGCTTTGAGAAAGCTCTTTCTCTTAGAGATAAGATCCTATACCTGGCCCTCTCAGAAATGCTGATAACAGGGATTCCTGGGTGGCTCAGCAGTTATCGGCCTTTGGCTCAGGGCATGGTCCTGGAGTCCCAGAATTGAGTCCCACATAGGGCTCCCTGCATGGAGCCTGCTTCTGTTTCTGCCTCTCTCTCTGTGTCTGTCATGAATAAATAAATAAAATCTTAAAAGACAAAAAAAAAAAAAAAAGAAATGCTGATAACAGAGGATGTCACAACTCATTTTTCAGGTCTCTTCTTTCAGATATAAGGTCAAAATATACCTAGGCTTAATGGGAATAAACTAACATTCTTTAGAACTGGAAGCTTAATCTGAATCAGACCATTGTTCAAGTACTTATAATTGGTCTAGAAAATCAAGGACAACTTTCTACATAGCTCCCACAGAACCTATCATATATGCTCTATTAAATATCTAGTATTGCAAGCAAGGTGTGAAACATGGAGAGACCTCTACCACAAGCAGGCATGCAGAGTTTCAGGGCCACAGTCAAAACCAACACTAAATTGGGACACCTGGGTGGCTCAGTCTGTTAAGCATCTGCTTTCGGCTTAGGTCATGATCCCAGGGATTTGACTCTATCCCATGTGGTCCTGCAATCAGGCTGCCTGCTCAGTGGGGAGTCTGCTTCTCCATCTCCCTCTGCCAGTGTCTCATGCTCTCTCCCTCTCTCGTCTCTCTCTCCCCCTCTCTCTCAAATAAATAAATAAAATCTTAAAAACAAAAAGCCAACACTAAATTATAAGTGAAGTTTCACCCAGGATAACAAGATAGTCAGAGAAGTGGTTGCTCTGTTGAACCAGGCCCTAGTGAGCTAATAAATCAATGAGTTATTGATACCATGTATTAGAGTTTAAAAAGTTTCACAAAGTTGTGTCCTGTTTTCCTCTATAAGCAGAAATAGCCAAATCAATAAATGGGGGAAAATTTCATCTTTAGGTTCCTGAGAGGGTATTAAAAGTAAAATTATAGCATGTATTATAACTGAAGAACACCAAAGTCTGATGCTTTCAAACAAACAGACATGAATCTTTAAGTCCCACTGAGGAAATGAATCTTTGCTATGCTATGTACTTTTCTGTATCACTGAGATACCAGAAAGATTTTATTTAGTCCAATCATTCAGCCCCTTTTGGGCACATTTGCACTGTGGGAAATGTTCTCTTATTTATTGATTCTACTAGTATTTATTATGGAACTAAGTGCCAAGCTCTAGGTGTGTCATGACTGTGGATCAGAGTAAAATATAAACATGAATCAAACAGAAAATTAAGATGTAGTTACAGCCTGTGACAAATGCTATAAAAAACTGAACAAGTTTAGTATAAAGGTATGGTACTGGGAAGATAATCTAAAAAGGCAGCATTTAAGTTGTAGTCCCTTAAAGATGAGAAGAAGCCAACCATGTAACAAGCAAGGGACAAGCATGTAGGCTGAGGGAATAGCATTATAAAGTCCTGAGGGAGGAAAGAGCTTGGTGTGATTAAGGATATGGAAAGAGACCAGTATATTTGGAGCAGAGAGAGTGGATGAAATGTGGTCAAAGACAAAGGCAGGGGCCAGAAAAAGCACATTCTAATAGTTTGAAGAAAGGAGTTTGGATTTTCTTCTAAAAGTGATGAGAGACAGCTTTGTGCTAGGACAGGAGCCACTAGCTACATGTGAGTGTTTTAGTCTTAATTAATTAAAATTAAGTTTCAATTTCAATTCCTCAGCCACACTAGTCACCCTCCAAGTACTCCATAGTCTCATGTGACTAGTGGCTTCAATATTGGTTGGTACAGATTTAGAATATTTCCATCATTGCAGAAAATTCTACTGGACAGTGGTGTGAAGACGTTCCGGCTAGAGAATAACATGACTAGTTTTAACTTTTAAAAAAATGCCTCTGGCCACTGTGTAGATAATCCATTAGAGAGAGAGACAGAAGACAGTGAAGCAGATCTGTCAGAGGCTACTTGCAGGCAAGGCAAGAGGTGATAATGACTTAGGGTTAAAAAGTGATAACAGAGATGGAGAGAAGCAGAGTGATTTAAGGTAGATTTTGGAGACAAGAGCTACATGATGTGTTGAGAGTTTGGCTATGAGGGGGATAGATGAGTAAATGTTGGTGCCATTTCCTGAGTAAGGAAGTCTTGTTTCAGGGAGGTCTAGTTTGTAAGGAAAGTTCAAAAATGGGGTTTGGGAAACTGGAACAGAGGCCTCCCTGGAGATGTATTTTTGGAGCTGCCAACGAATAGGTAGTTAATGTCAAGAGAATGGAGGATAAGGAGAGAGGATAGAGGAGGTGGGAACCTGAGGAACCTCAGTAAGTAGAAACAGAGACAAAACGAGGAACCATCTTCTTTTAAGCTCCTTCCTGTGAGAGTCATGGTTCTGCAGGGTCAATTCTTGATTAGCTTGGATTAATTTTGGGGGGCCTTCATGAACAGCCTTAGACTGAGGTGGCCAAAAGAGAAACTTGCAAGAACAAATAGGAGAGCCCCTGTAAGACCCCCCAGGGGAAGCGCTGTGTCACTGGGCCAGGCTTTGGAGGGAGACTGATGCGGTGAATCCCAGCTCTACCAGTTGCCACCCATAAGACCTGAGACCCATCTTTTATCTCTAAAAGTGCATTGTGAGAGAGTTAAGTGGGATTGTCGATGTAAAGCACATAGTCTATAGTTACATGAAAACTTTATCCCAAGAAAGATGCAAAATACTTAGACCTGGTTCATCAGCATCCCTTTCCCACCCAACAGGCATGAAAGCCCCAAGTACCTGCTTCCTTGGAGCCCTTATCTGTCTGCATCAACCCTCCTCCACTACTGATCCACCTTAGCCTGTGATGGAAATGAGTAGGCTTTTCATAGATTATCATTAGAATTCTTAATATAACTTGAAATTTAACTCATTCAAAGTTTCATTCGTTATGTCCTGCTTGACTGAAGAAATTGAGGTTAATAGAAATTATTAGAAATGACAAAGGAATCATCACAGTTTATTTTGGATCTTTTCTTTCCAAGTGAAAGGGAAATTCCTACACTACTTGTTTGTACTGTGACATTAGAGGAATATTTGGGGGAAAGGCAATTTCAGTTTTGATGAATTTGGGGTGCTTGGTCAGAAAATACTAAATCTACTTTGAGACAAGCTAGAATTCTTGTTGATCAGATGCTACCCACATGGAGAGCAAGTGAGAAGAGAGCCTAAGTGAGGGAAGAAAGACAACCATCATGAAGATGGAAGGATTAGGCCTCTAAAAAAAACCAAGGTTGGAGATTCAATTTGACTCTTCTTTCTTCCTCTCTTTCCTCCCTAGATCCCTCCCTTCCTTTCTTCCTCCCTTCTTTCCTTCCTTCCTTCCTTCCTCTTTTTCTTTCCTTCCTTTTATGGAAGGAGTTTTAGAGGACCTTTAGACAGTACAGGATTCCTCTCTTCCCAACCCTTACATAGTTACTCAGTGCCTACTGGAAATTCCCAGTATTGAGAAACTATTGTTTTCAATTATCTGTTGCTGAGGAACAAATTACCCCAAAACTTCCTGGCTGAAACAACAATTTGTTGTTTCATTATTTGCCCACAGTTCCCTGGGTTGGCAATATAGGCTGAGTTCACCCAGGGCAGCTCCTCTCTGCTCTACATGATGCCGACTGAACTCACTCATGCATGTATGCCTCAGCAATGGGGATGGCCAGGACATTTCTCCGTGTACTCTTATTCTCCAGATCAGCCTAAGCTTTTCTACATGGCGGCAAAAACTCCCTAGCAGCAAGAAGAAGGCAAGCCCCAATGCACAAGCACTTTTTAATCCTCTGCTCATATCACTTTTGCTAATATCCAATTGGCCAAAACAAGTCACATGAGTATGCTCACTGTCATTGTGGGAGGGAACTGCTCAAATGCATGGACCCTAAGAAGAATGAATCAGTGGGAGTCAATGCTGTATCAGTCTACCCCAACTCACATCTGCCTCAGAAACTCCTTTATTCTCAGATACTCTTAACTGTCAGAGAGAGAGAGTATGTGAAAATTTGTCTCCTAACTAGAAATCCAAGGATCCAGCTCCCCTAGAATGGTAGGCAGGAGCATTTAGTAGCTCTTGGATGTTTGACTTGTAGTTGGTTTTGTCACATGAAGTCTCTTGTAGGCCAGAAGGGTTGATATCTCTTCCACTAGACACTCCCTCAATTTCAGCCACTCTTGCAGGTCTGATACTATCCCTCAGAGAAGCCCCATGGGAGATCTGTTGTGTCACTGTTGTGATATGTATCACTCTATTATTTTAGTTCTCAGTGAGGTTCTATGCAAACTAATCATCATCCCCACTAACTTCCTGTAGCCAGCATTCAATGTCTCTCAATGTTCCAAGCTTTGAAGCTATTTCTCAGGCACTAAGACTCAACACTTGTGTTAGGAATGTGTCTCCAGATGTCTCCTTCTCTCTGTTGCTTGATATGACCCTATTAATATAAAGCATTTAAAAGTGCTGGGTACTGTTTTAAATGTACTATGTGGATTAATTATTAAATCTTCACAATAATTGGGGCACTGGGTGGCTCAGTGGTTGAATGTCTTTGGCTCAGGTCATGATCCTGGGGTCCTGGGATTGAGTCCCGCATCAGGATCCCTGAAGGGAACCTGCTTCTCCTTCTGCCTATGTCTCTGCCTCTCTCCATGTGTCTCTTGTGAATAAAAAAAAAAAAAAATTAAATCTTCACAATAATCCTGAGATAGATACAATTATCAGCTCCATTTTATGGAGGAGATATCTAAGACATAGAGGAATCAAGTAATTTGCTAAGGGTCACATTCCAGGAAATTGGTATGACCGGGATTCAACTAGGCAACCTGATGTCAGTCTCACTCAGCCATACCTCTGTACAGTCCCTCGGGATGCAAGGGTTATCATGCAGAGACCATTTGTCAGCCTTCATATCCATCTGCTGCAGCACCTGGGGACTGGGCCTCCCTGAATGACTCCACTTCTCCCTGAGCATGTGATGTTGTCACAGGTGCAGTGGGAGTGCATCAATCCCAAATACAAAGCCAAGAAGAAGAATTATAAGAACTCGGGCATGGTGATTTTGAATCTGTGCAAGGTACGTATGTAGTCCCTCTCTCCCAGGAGTGTGAAGCTAGGGCTGTCTGGGAGGAAGAGCTCAGGTTGTATGGTCAGTGGGAAAGGATATCAAGGAGGTGTGGTGTTTTTTAAAATAAAAATCAGAAAGTCAGTGTATTAAAGGATGTGCAATGAGAAATGTAAGCATGGGTGGCCTTGGAGTTTTGGTGGCTCAATGCCACTTTCCTTCCACAAAGATAGTCATACCCCCAAAGATGAGGAGTCCTTGTCATGTGTCAGGCTCTTCTCTGTCCAGAACAGCATCAGAGGGAGATCCCCCAAAAGGGTAAGCCAACATTTCCAGAGCACCTACCATGTGGTAGTCACAGTGTTCAGTGCTTTGTATGTGGCAGCTCACCCATGCTGAAAGGGGTGCTATAAACACAAAGCAATGGTGAAAGATCACAAGGGCCTAGAAATTCCTCCCAGAAGGGCTCTAACTTCACAGAAAATCCTACATGCTAATAATCAAATCTCTTAAATCACACCTAAGATTTGGCACTGGTTGAGTATTTACTATGTGAGAGTAACTATGAAGAATTCTGTTTAACTTGTATCATAACCCTGAGATTTCTGCTGTCAACTGAGATCACGTAACTAGTCACACATGTGGTAAGTTTAAATACTGAGATTTTAACCTATGCCTGTCTGACTCTACCATAGAAGACTTAAATGCCATCTAGTTTCTCTTTTTGTGTGTCAGGTTCCTTCTTCCAGATTTTTCTTTCCATGGCTGTTGGGTGCTGCAGGAGCACATCCTCTCATAGCAAGAAAAAGAGGGAAGGAAAGACAGATGTGCCCACCCCTTGAATCAGTCAGTGGAACTAGGGGATAACTAGACGATTGGCCAACTGGGATCATTGTATTAATTGTGTCTTTTATTTTCTGTAGTTTTTGATTCTTTAATGTCTTGGGGCCCTACAGACCCAGGTAGGATCTGCTCCTCCTGGGGTTAGCTAATTCCTGGAGATAGCAAACAACTTGCTTGTGAGCATAGCTTTAATATGCAGACCTACTAATCCAGAGCCCATACCTGCAACCACCTCCTTTACGGAGCTCTCACATATACAGTCAATATTTCTGTGGCCCTATATCATCCCACGTACAGGCTTCAGATAATTAGAGGGCACCTCTATATTCCAGAGCCACCAAAATTATTGAAACTCTCCAATCCGAAACTAGTTTAACTGCTTACCCTACCCTCTCATTCCTTACACGAAAAAACACAATAAGGACTTCTACCCACACTTTCCTTTCAATCTTTCTGCCTTCTGACTGACTCTCATGCTTCTCCATGTGGCCTCTGAGTGGCGTGACATGCCTCCAGTCCTTTGGGGAGCTGTGCCTGCTTCCAAAGGCATTTGTCTCTGATCATCTTACCTTACAAATCAAATCCCAGGCACTTTCAAAACATCCTCACAGCCAGGGAAGCAGGAAGGAGAAAAGATCTAGATGAACCAGTTCAGTGGTTATCTGTCTCCTGTAGGTGACTGTGTCTAAATTTGTTTTGATCCTCCATGAATTGATCTCATAATTTAGTGCTCAGGGGCCAACGTTATTTCAACTCATTCCCAACCAAGTTCTTATTTCCTCGATATACAAGACAATAGGAGGGTGTCTCAACCATCAAGCAAAGCATTGCCAGAAGGAAGCCTGGAGTAGACACTGTTTAGGGGTCCAAGTGAACATTAGCCCTGAGAAGTCTGCCAAGAGATGTGTACCACCTGGAGGTGGTACCAACACAGGATTTCTTGAGTCAGTCTCTGAGACGCTGCCCTGAGTATCAGATGGAATACGAGAATTGAGGGTCAGAATTCACAGGTAAAAACGGGCAGTTTGTGAGCTCCATGACTACAGGGATCATGTCCCCTTTTCTCATCACTATATCCCTACCATCTAGTGCATAGTGGGGGCTCAATAAATCCTTGTTAAATAAATAAATGGATGAATATCACCCTGAGTCAAGCAGAAGAATCATGGAAGCAGAAATGAAGACCAGAAATTGGTAAGGCACATGAGAACACAGATGTTCATGGTTGGATAGAAAGCAGGGACCACGCCGACTCCCAGCCCAGAGGTCCAAAGACTGGACTATGCAGTCCAGACTGCCATCATTAGAGTCCTACCTCCACCACCTACTTACTAGGTAGGAGATCTTAGCCTCAAATCCCTCCTCCACGAAATGGCACAAGAATAATGATAGTACCAATTTTATAAGGTTGTTCTAAGAATTAAATGAAATTATGGCTGTTGAGTCCCTGGCTTAGAGTTAGTGCTCATAAGTATTAGTCATTTTTCATGGTATGGAAGGAATGTAACTAATGGGAAACTGTCAGTAAAGGCCTTCTCAGGTCATTGCGATCCTGAAGCCACCAATCTAGATTACTTGTGGTATTAAGAATGGTACCAGGACTGGGACTTAGACATGGGGAGCAAAACCGAAGCCAAGTGTGAGACTTTATTAATTCCAAAATAGGATTCCAAAATAGGAGTGACACTTGGAAAATACACTGTTAGTCTCTCACCAGAGATACCATTACCCAAGAGAGGGGAGCAGGGCATGGGTAGTTGCAATCCTCACAGGGCCATCTAAACTGAGCATTGCTTTTTCTCTCCTTAACATAACAAAATCAATTGACCCCCTTTTTCCCCAAAGAGCTCTTTCTACTCCTTATTCTAGGTTAGCAGCCCAACCCCAAAGATTAAGCTTCCAGTCCATAAGGAAATAGATTGTGTTGTTACTAAAACGATTTCCTCTCCTTCTCCCATGCAGATCCACAAGATGCATTCTTTCTTGGACTACATAATGGGTGGCTGCCAAATCCAGTTTACAGTAAGTTGTTTCCCCATTTGTTTGTATTCAAGGAGCAAGGTATGGGGGATGGTGATGGATTGAGGGAATGAGGAGACAAAAGTTTACTAAAACCCTTAACAACAAAATCAACTTTTGTCAGCTTTGTTCAGTTCTCATTGCTAAAATACTGCATAGTATCATGTTTTTTGTTTTTTTTATAGTATCATGTTTTTAAAGTGAGTTCATATTTCCATTTTCTCCATTGAGTATGGCTGTCACGCAATCATATCAAGAAACTCATGTCACTCAAACTCAGGTGATTTGAGAACCTTCCTAATGCTTCCCATTCTTTCAGTAACTATATGAGGCATGGAGTAGTGGGCATATTGCCAGATCCCATCACCTGGTGAGTAGGATGGCAAGGAAGTAAGTCTCACTGAGCCAAGGCAGATACAGCCCAAACACAAGCACTAATGCCAAGAGTAAGCCATCCAAGTGGTTCATTAAACAATGAAAAGGTGAATTTCAGAATATTGGAGAACTAGTCTTTCAAAGTTGAGAAATACAGTACCTAGCTTCAGTGGGTGGATCAGGGATCATCTCCTACATGTAATCTGTGAACACATGGGAATTACATGCTCCAAATATGTATTTGGGTGGGTTGGCTGGGTCTTTTTAAGATGCTGGTAGACCAAGCTTATGAGTCCATCTGCCCTGGAATAACTTAATATTCGAAACCCTCCTAGGTTTGGGCAGATGTGACCTCCAGAAAGAGCATCCTCAGATGGCCAGAGAGAGAGATCTGCTAAAAACCTATGGGAAAGCCACATGGCAAACAAGACAAATACAATCTGAACAGCTTTTGTTCCTCATCTTACAGATGCATAGTCATGAAGTTCAGCCCTGTTTAGCTCCCTGACTGGCTCAGTCATATGAAGAAAGCAAGGCAGATGGTTTAATTTTTTTGTCCAGGTTTAAGCCCAAGAGAGAAGACAGGACCAATGTATTTCTGGGACAGGGATGGTGGTACTCAAAGAACTAAAAGGAGTTCCAAAGGAATGAGTTTAGGGCTGTTTGACAGGCTGACCCCTCCTTAACTAGAGGCTTGTCCTCTACTCTAATCTCAGAGGTGTCTACCTATGTCCTCCCTAACCTTCGAGCATTGTTCACCTACCCCTCAATAGTTATGAGTTAATTTTAGAATTTGGTCATTTCTTTAAAGTTTAAGGTTCTCTAAAGGTGCACCCACCCAGCCCTCCCGCATGCATGGCAGCACATATGGAAAGGAGCAAACCTACTCATTTTAAGCACACACACCTAACTCTAGCCTCCTGTGGGCTCATTGTGCTGGATATACACAAATGGAAGTAGAGAAGCCAGCAGTATCATAAAAGAGAGCTACTGAAAATAGTGTTCCACAATCTTAGGCAAATGAGCAACTCAGGAAACTATTTATAGATTTTCAAGGGAAAGTTCTATTGATTTGGGTCTGTTTTAGAGTCTATAGATTCCATGCTCTTGAATAACTCTTTATTCAACCTTCAGGGGCTTGCTCTGCACTTGGAGTTATGCTGCAAAAACCAGCCCCCATGAACATCCGAAGTTTAACCCCACAGGGTCCCCAGCTCCACATGCTGGGTCCACATGGCCTGCCTGATAACAGAAGGATGACCCTCCCCTCCTCTCTCACTACTGCTGGTCCTCCCCTGCTGAGAGGCACCACCTTAATGGCTCTCACCACCACCTCCTCAGTTCTAACTCCTCTTCCCTTACCTTATCGACTTAGTGTCCCTCAACTTTTCAAATTGTCCTTTTATTAAGCTCTCTTAATCATCCTTTTGAAGGGACTGTTTGTTTCC
Source organism: Canis lupus familiaris (assembly GCF_011100685.1). NCBI lineage: Eukaryota > Metazoa > Chordata > Mammalia > Carnivora > Canidae > Canis > Canis lupus. Next base: position 29,171,448 of record NC_049244.1, on the reverse strand, counting down.
TATCAAGGCTCTGACCAGTGCCTGTTACAAACAGGGGCTCAGAGAAAGCTTTTGCACTTTCCACAGATGCCTGGTATTTCTGACTCAACCTTAAGATGTCAAAAGTGGAGCATCTTTCCCTTCAGATGCCAGGCTGATGTATATTAGTTACTGTTATTGAATTATAGTGGATTGAACCCTAAACCTTAACGGAGAGGTAAGATTTAGGAAAAACAAGAAATGAGATGGATATATATGATACTAGGTTTTTCCTTCAAAAGCATCCCTACAGGGATGGCTCAGTCAGTTAAGTGTCCAACTCTTGATTTTGGCTCAGGCTATGATCTCAAGGTTGTGAGATCAAGCCCCATGTCAGGCTCTGCACTAGGTGCAGAGCCTGCTGAAGATTCTCTCTCTTCCTCTCCTTCTGTCCCTCCCCACCTCCACCTCTCTTTAAAAAAAAAAAAGCATCCCTATGAACTTAAATGTTTATGCATACACATATTCTACTGATAAATATTGAAACCATATTTGGGTTAATATGCATAAACATGATATATTCAGAGGAGTGTTAGAGAAGTGGTTTGGATTAAGAATTTGAAGGGCTTTTAATTTTGAAGTAAGGTGGTGAATGAGGGAATGTTCAGAAGAATCTTGAGCAGGACATCGAAGCAATTGGGGACATGCATTAGGGAACTAAACTGGGTGTGTTTGGTGGAAGGCATCGGAGGTGGTGAGGGCACTCTGGAAGATGAAGCAAGGAGAGATTAACAGTCCTGGTAACAAGTAGTAAGAGGCTAAACCAGCAGGGCAGCAGTAGGAAGAGACACTGCAGCAAGAGAGACCAATAAGCCTTGGCCTGTGCAATGAGGCAACGGAAGACAAGAGAAAATGATGAGTCCAGAGGACTCAAATCTTTTGCGCCTGACTGACAACGCATGGCGAGCCTATTCATGACAATATGGAAATCCAGAGGAGCTGCCAGTGAGATGATGGATTTGCACTTGTACATGATGGAGGTACTTTCAGGTCTTCTAGTAGAGATGGCTCTTAGAACAATGGTCGTAGGCTTCAGGAGAGAGGTAGAAGCTGCACACATAAGGGTCTGGATAAGATGGCCAGAGAGAAGAATACAGAGAGAAAAAAGGTGTCTCAGAAAATTATAGATCTCCGGTGGGCGGCAAGGGGAAGAGGGGTAACCAATAGATGCAGAAATGCCAGAGGAAAGGTCCAGGACAAGCCAGAACTTCAAATGATTAAGAAGAAAATTTTATAAGATCAAGGGCAATAATCCCATATGTGAAAGAGAATTTAGAAGATGAATAAAAAACAGGGGCATGTGATAAAGAGGCACGTATCATCTTTTGAATGAGCAATTTTAGCAGCGTGAGACAGGGAGACCCAGGAGTTAGGGTGTAGACAGAAAGTAAGGAAGGGAACACAGTGGGTATAACTACTCATTGAGGAAGGCGGGCAGTGAAGAGGTGGCAAGAGGGGGAAAGGAGGATAGCAACTTGAGGATTAAAAGAGGGCAAGTTTTAGGCTAGAATCTGACTACAAGTAGAGAAGCAGCTCCAGGGGAGGGAAAGAGATTAAGATGCTAAAAAGAGCCGTAGTCAATGATTCTTTTTTGGTCAGTGGCACCACTTGAGAATCTGATACACAATCTATATCCTCTTGCTGGAAAATGCACACACCTGATTCTGCACACAATTTCGAGAGGCCAAGGGCGCCCCTGAGGACGTTCTATCTCCTCGCGTGAATCCTCAAGTGCTAAGAATTTGAGGGCAACTGTCACATGGCAGTCCTGGAGGAGGCCGGGGGAGGTGGGTGGACGAGAAACAGACTAGAGAGGGGGAGATGGAGTTCACTGTGTTTGGCACATGGCACAGCAGGCAAAAATAAAATTAGATACTAGAATTTCACACACAAAACACAAGATTATAGGCAGCATAGAAGAGACAGACACCATAAGGTATTTGGAAAGAAAATGGTAGAAAACTTCACTATTTCCTTTGAAAGTTACTGCTTTTCCAGATGCAAAAAAAAAAAAAAAAAAAAGAAAAAAATGTACTTTGTAAAGCAGATTTTCAGAGACAAACAGCAAGCACCCTAAATGTCCAACAATAGGATAATGGCTATGTAAATTACAGTACCTCATTTAGGTGGATTATGATACAGCCATTCTAAATGATAATTATAATGATTGATGATAACATGGAGACATATTTATGACCTATTGTTAACTGAAAAAAAAAAAAAGAACATAAAGCAGAGCTACTCTATGATTATAACCAGATAAAATATTTGTGTGTCTATGTAGAGAGAGAGAAAAAGGGGAGGGGGGCGAGGGAGAGAGAGGGGAAATCTAGAAAGGAAAAAGAAACATGACTGGCTAAGCTAGTGGAATCCTAGCCTAGGATCCACAATTCTGTGGATCATGCCCCCATTCTGTGGGGCATCCCTGAACTCCCAAAATTATGTGCAGAATTAGGTATGTGCATTTTCCAATGAAAGGACATAAATTTTGTATCAGATTCTTAAGTGGTCCAGGTGACCTTCAAAATGTATTTTTTCATATTATCAGATGGCCATTTTTATTATTGATAATTTTTTAACATTAAGAACAGTATGGGATCCCTGGGTGGCGCAGCGGTTTGGCGCCTGCCTTTGGCCCAGGGTGCGATCCTGGAGACCCGGGATCGAATCCCACGTCGGGCTCCCGGTACATGGAGCCTGCTTCTCCCTCTGCCTGTGTCTCTGCCTCTCTCTCTCTCACTGTGTGCCTATCATAAATAAATAAATAAATAAATAAATAAATAAATAAATAAATAAATAAATAGAACAGTATGGCTTTGCTTTTTCTCCAATTTTATAGTCTACATTTTGGTAATAGAATATAATAATCTGAATGGGGCTCCTCCCAGATTAACCTTCCAGCCTAAAGAAAAAGATCACCTATTACGAATTCTCTCAGGCAATCTGCCCAGTCCCTAACACCTTCCGGGCATCCTCTGTCTACACTGTGTCCCAGTTTAAGTTTGAAATCACTACATTATATCCCAAGCTAAATACTGGCAGACTCTGGTGTAGACCTCTGAGAAATGAGAATGAGCCCTGGGTTGAAAAGCGGAATGCTTAGCAGTTTGTGGGAAATGAACCAGGTGACCTTGGGGATCCCTTCCATCTAGCCTAGGGTCCCATTTCTTTGCCCCTAGTGGAGTTTTGAGGAAATTGAAAAGCACAAGAGTTTAACCTGTCATTTAAGAAATGGTCTAGACTGAGCAGTATCTCTACCTATCAGGCTTATTATACGGGTCCAAACTATATACAAATATAAAAAAAAAAAACATAAAAGAAAGAAAACCGCTGCCCCAGCAGATGATATGACAAAGGTTGACTGCAGATTGATTGCAGAGAAATTAGGCAGCTAACCAGAAGGTGGTTCACAGCAGCTTCCCTTAGAAAATATCCGGGAGGTTTCAAATGGCTTGTTTGTCACAGAAGAGAAGGGGATCTGAGGAGTGGGCTCATTTCATATAAGAAGCTAAGAATGTCTGAAGATAGATGCTTCTGATTGGCTTCCAGCCTTTTCTGGGAAGCAGCTCTGCACCGGAGGCTCGGTAGCAATAGAGGGAACATTGCACAGTCTGACTTGACAAGGGTTTGCAAAGCTGCTCCACAGCTCTGCTTAATGATGAGCGAGGCCTCCTGGGCAGAAGGGGAGAGCCACGGGCGGGCGCCTGTTCCCAGGCTGCCTGCTGAGAAGATTGGAGCACATACCAGAACCACAGGCTTTTGTAAATGCTTCATATCAGAAAATGAAAACGTGGCCACCCCACAAGCTCACCAGCATTCAGGAAGCCAGGCGTTGGTAGCCACCTCCACAAACTGGTATTTTTCAGTCATTTTCTTTGCTTTTATTTCTCAGCTTATTCCCGTCTTTCACTGCCTCCCTGTTGCTTTTTAAAATAAACCTAACCTTTCGCTCTGTTCTCTTTCCACTAATGCTAACTTAAAGAGCACAGAGAATTCTTGGTAGAAGGGCCACCTCCTGAAGATAGATATTTCATCTCCAGCTTCATCAGGGAGACATTAGAAACCATAACTTGCGAGGAAAAAGATCTTTCAGCTGCTGTATACTTAAGACTATCTTGCTGTCTAGCCAATGATAAAATATTTTTATTATAAGCGGTGGGAACTACAGAAAGGGGTAGGTGGTAAGGATCATTGGTTTCTTTCCTCTTTGTCCAGGTAAGTTTTCAGTTCATACCTTTCCCCAAAGCTCTATCAGAGTCTCTGGAGCTAGAATAACCTCTGTGGTTGTCATAGACACTGGGGCCATCCCTGTGGAAAAAGTGGAACCCCTCCACCCCCCTCCCCTGCCCCCAGAGGGCTGTCTGCAGAAAAAAAGTAAAATTTCCATCAGGCCTATTCATATGTCTGCACAGCACCCCAAGAGCAAACAACCCAACACCGACCTTCTAACAGTGGTCTTCAGGGTTCCACTATCCTCAGGATGTCATCTTGTCAGCCATCAGTCACCAAGTGCTCTTCATTTTCTATCCTCAATCTCTCTGGTCACAATCCCCCTTCTCACTCTCACCCCTGCTCCACACTAGTTTGTTAAACAGAAGGGAATTATTCCAAACCCGAGGATGAAGAGTTGATAGAAAATGAAAATACAAACAAGGCCAGAATGAAGATAAAGCAAGAGAGGCACCTAGGGCGCAAACTTTAAAAGGAGGCATTCACTCTCGAGATCATGCAAGTGCAGGGTCAGCAGGCAATGAATGCCTTCTTGAATTTGTGTCCTCGTCACCTCTCTTGCCTTCCACTCGCCCCAACTCTATGATATGTTGCTCTATTTTAAAATATATTGTTGCCAAAATCTATGTGTGTTCATCCAGACATTATACACACTTCTCCCCATAACACAACATATTCATTCAGGTGATACACCCGGACTTGAATGCTGCCACTTGCTGCCTGCGTACTTGGAGGATCTTGCCCATGCCTGGGGAGGAAAAGAGGAACATTTGAGTTTCTTGAGTTGTCATTTTTCTTTATGGAGGTTTTTCCCTTCTGGCCTTTGTATTACCTGGTTTCATTCTCTGGTTTTCTATCAAGACACCAGCATTGTGTTTGTCACCATGGAATACCCTTGACACTCAGGTAATCAGTGCATGGGACAGTTTTCAACTGCAGCATCCAGAAGCACAGGCAGAGGATTGTGGTGATCCATGATGACGAACTTCATAAACAGACCTATGTGAGCCATAGGTACTGGTTATTAATAACAACATCTCGACACCTCCAATGATTTGCATTTTAGATAAATTAGAGCAGAATCAAGGTTATCTCCATAACAACATTCCCACGTTCTCTAGAATTTTCTAGAGTCCTAAAATGCTTTCTTTAGTAGGAAAGAGGTGGCTTTACACCTGGCCTTCCCAGCATTTTTTTTTTTACCTTTTAAACCCTATATATATGTGTGGGAGGTGCCATTACCCCTAAGTGTGTCTCATCAGGACCAAAAGGCCTAAGTGGTGGCTCTGCATGCTTGAGGTTCGTGAACCAGGAGGACCCTAGGTATATATGGTTTCTTTGAACACTATCTCTCAAGCACCTCCCAGGTGTTCCTCTTAGAGAAGTTTTCCAGAAATAATCTGCATGTATTTGGACCTCTGTCTGGTTGAGGCCCCATGCATGGGTCCTGAAGGGCTTTACACCTCCTTCTCATTCACAGAATACATGGAGGCCCCCCACACTCGAGCTTTTCATCACAGTCCTTGATTAAAAGGACCTTCACCTCTTGTCTCTCTTTTTTCCCAGCTGGATTTTACTGGTCCTCTTAGATCACCTCCAGTCATCCTCAGTAACACATTCTCCTATTACACACACACACACACACACACACACACACTTTAATTGCTCTTTGCCTACCTTTTACAACTGTTCTGATTAGAAAAAACTTTCACTCAAGGCCATTCATCTCTCCTAAGTTACTCTATTGCCTCTAGCTAGTCTCACTACTTCCAGGCTAAACCCCTCCATTCTTCATAGGAACTAACATACCCATGTGACATCCTGGCATGTTAGCCACAGCCACATATGTTCTCTTAGATGTATAATGGCATAACAGAGGAGCAGTCTTCAGAGCCATATAGACCTGGGTTTTAACCCAGCTCTGTCTCCAGCAAACTTCATCACCTTTGGCATCAGGATCTCCATCAATAAAAAGAAATGACAATCTCTTCGTACCAGAGATTTTAGGGAAAATGAAATAACAAAATACCTGGAAAGCAGATAACATAGTGTCTGACACAGAGTAGGGTTTTAACAAAGGTTACTCTTCTCTTTCTTCCCTTTGTTATCTGAGTGAGGGCATCTCAGGGTTAGGGAAATACCGTGTGATTTCTCTCCACATGACCTTTTTTCCTTTTGAAACACTGTTAGTACCAGCATTGTATCAGTTGGTATTCCCTTTGTTGAAAACATCAGGGTATTCTGAAAATAGAATTTGAATCCTGCTTAAATTCCGTTTCCACACAATCCTGGGGAGGGGTGAGGAAGAAAAGGGGACACAAAATCACTGATGAAGAAAGTAAATTTATGAAAGAAAAAAAAGAAAGATTATAAGTGAACTCCTGTTAGCCTATAGCTTTTTCCTCTTCTAGTCACTTAGATTTGGTGGCAGCATTATAAGGAATTGGGGACATTGTCCCTTATTAACCTGACTCTTGCAGGCTGATCTTTTAGGAGCAGAAACAGAACACATAGTACCTTTTCTCTGTTCTTCCAGAAGTAACATCCCCTCCCCCAATAAATCCAATGGGACACTCCAATTATGTGGCATAGTGGAATGTTGTCACATGATGTACAAATAACATTTCCCACCCACAAGATCATAAGAGAAAATAAAGCCTTTCTGACATTAGTAAGCCTGTGAGTGGATGCTGACAGGCCCTAAAGAAAAAGAAAAGACGTAACATGAACATTTCTTTCTTTTCCTACAACTCCTTTTGTTTTAATCCCCATTATCTTTTCCCTACCTCTGCCCACTCCCAAGCTAAAGCTTTTTTTTTTTTTTTTTTTTTTTTTTTAGAGGTGTTTGCTGGGTTAACTTTTATTTAAACGGTAATAATGTTGGGAGACAGAAGAAATGTTCCTTCTCATTTTTGCACTCTCCAGGCTTGAGGCTTTTGTTGTTATTTGGTGTTGCTAAGGGTGTTAAGGAGTCAATTCTTATTTAGATAATGATGCTAGGGGGTCAGAAAAAAATTAAGAAGTTCAAGGATAATATCTAGTTGGCAGCAAGACAGATATTTTTCTTCTCTACCTCCGAGTCATGATGCCATAGCATTCAGGCTTCCTCTCTGTTATAGGCAGGACTTCCCACATGAATGGAAACCAAAAGCTGAATGCCTCACCCGAAGCTGCTTCTTGCAGAAAATGTATTATAACCACTTCAGCACGTTGCTCTGCAACTCACCACACATGAAAACATGACAATGGCTTATTTTTATATAGACCACATCTTTATCACAGAATTTAGTTTTAAGGGATTTTACCTCTGCCTCTGAGATGGAATTGTCCTGCCTGAAGAGCAGAGAAGTGGTTTCTTAGTGAATTATGACCTGGGGAGCAGATATTCCACCCTTACTCCTGCTGCCTGGTGATGTGGATAAACAGTGGCTGCGCTTTCTGACCTGCGTGTCAATCTCACATTCTGTTTTGGCATTGGGGGAGAGGAGAACGGAAGACTACAGAAGTGGCCTCAACCAAATTAGTAACTTCTCTTACTTTCCTTCTTGGCAGGGTATGTGATGTGCTGCTTTTTCCATCTCAAGCCATGTCTTTTGTGTGGTTGGCGGATTACAATTCCTATAGGATGCATTCACTTTAAATCCACCCATTCTCCTATTTTCTCTTCCAGGTAGCTATAGATTTCACAGCCTCAAACGGAGACCCCAGGAACAGCTGTTCCCTGCACTACATCCACCCTTACCAGCCCAACGAGTATCTGAAAGCCTTGGTGGCTGTGGGGGAGATCTGCCAAGACTATGACAGGTACAAGACTTCCAGTTGGCTCAGGCCTTATCATCTCTCTGTGGGTTCTGATGGTTCCCTGGCTGATCCTCGGCAGAAAAACGGAAATGAAACCCAGCAGCTACCCATACTGAGGCTCATGAAGGAACAGGATAAAAGCTGCCCCAGATGTTTTATCCTCTCCATACCTAGAGAAACTTGAGTTCATGCCATGTTCACCTTGGTCACACACACACACACACACACACACACACCACACACCACACACACACACACACCCTTTCTCAACTTTCTTATTTGGCTTGCAAAACCACTTTACATTTTGTGAAGTTTCAGGATGTCTTGCTACTCAAAGTGGTCCATGGACTAGCAGCACAGCACCACCCAGGAATTCAGGATTGTGAGCCCCACCCCAGACCTATTGAATTAGAATCTTCATGATAACAAGATTCCCAAATGATTTGTATGTATTTTGGAGTTTGAGAAGCACCAGTTTATTGGACAGTACTGAATCTAACCCTCACATTATGCCTTACCTAGTAGGCACTATTTAACAGAAAAGAACTGCACAGGGAGGTTAAGTAATCTGTGCATTGTGGCTGTGCATTGTGGCTGTGCATCAGCCCATGGTAGGATTTGAACTCAGATCTAATTCATTCCACTGCTTAATCTCATAACCACAGTGTTTCACTGACTTCAAAGCTATTGGTAATACTAGCAGAGTGTGTGTCTGCCCATGTGCGTGTGTGTGTGCCCATGGAAGTATGTGTGTGTATGTGTGTGTGGGGGTGTGTATACAGAAAACATGATTTTGAGATCAGATAAGTATTACATTTATTTTTCCTTGATGGTAAATATTGACCTTTCCCACCAAGAGAATTGTGATTTACATAAATTACATTAAACTGAATTTACTTTGCCTTTTCAATATTTCTAGGTTGAGGTGAAGTTGTTCACCTGTCTGAGAAGGTTCTTTGAGGTAGAATGTAAATATAAATGTAAATATAAATATGGATAAATCTCAGTTGAGTCCTTAGTATGATTGTAAAACAAGGCTAGTTAGTGATAAGAAGCAACGAACTAACCCTTTAAATCAGGAAAATTAAGTGGCTCTGTCTTCCAGTTTCAGAGAAATTGTATGGGATAGCATGATTTCTGTTTTTTCTAGTCTCATGATTAATGGGAGTTATATTCAAAACCTGTTGCCCCAGGCACTATAAGGAATGAGACAATCTAGTGACCACAATGTGCAGAGAAACCAACAGGACAGGTGATGCACAAGGTCTCATCAGTATCCTTCTTGCTGGTGATTTTCTGGATTCGGCTCGGTCATTGCCAGTAACTCAACTGGGTATGAGGGCAACCAGGGACTGAATGAACAGGTCCAGTAAAGTCAAACAGCTTTAAACACTCAGGCCCTTGCTGACACTTGCCTTCTTGTATGTTTAGAACAGAGGGCAGGGGAACCCTTGGTGGCGCAGCAGTTTAGCGCCTGCCTTTGGCCCAGGGCGCGATCCTGGAGACCCGGGATCGAATCCCACGTGGGGCTCCCGGTACATGGAGCCTGCTTCTCCCTCTGCCTACGTCTCTGCCTCTCTCTCTGTGTGTGTGTGTGTGACTATCATAAATAAATAAAAATTTTTAAAAAATTTAGAACAGAGGGCAATAGCATTTTAAATTACCTTGTTGAAGTGATACTTCTTAGACTTAACCTTGAGATATTGACCCTGAAGACAACTTGAATTTCAGCTCTGCTTTCTTTTGGCCCAAATACAGGGAGTATTCCTAGAGAGGGTATATAGCATATAGAGAGTTCCACCAAGGAAAGAAAAAAACTGACAAATCGCATCTCCACTGCCAGAAACTCTCCAGACATCCACAAGACACCAAAACAGTCATTCTCTCCTTTCTAACACACACACACACACACACACACACACACACACACAAATGATTTAGTATACTGGTGAATGCATAAGAAGCAAGAAAGAAGGCAGTGGAGGGATATCCACTGGATTACTAATAACTTTTATATCTTGAAATGCTCATAAAAGAAATAAAGTAGGTAAATCACTTGATACAATACAATAAATTCATGCTTAATAATAAAGTTGACTCTTCAGGGGAGAAGGCAGTGTAATGCTGAATTCCAAAGAAAAGATTGGTGAATTGACCAGAAACTAAGATGCCAAAGCCCAGAGCCTTGGCTGTGGTTCTGCAGCAGATTTATGGGATGATCTCGAGTTGGCTGCTGAACTTCCTCCGTTTCCTGGTTACCTCACATGCAACATGCGGACACTACAATCCGGGTGACCCGTGCATCTTTTAGAGCTATTGTCTCCTTATAACAAAAGCCAGGCAAAGCCTAGAGAGCATTTTGTATTCATGCAGAAATACAGATTCGATATAAAAATGAGATCTGACACCTTGGGGGCTACATGAAGAGTTATTGTAAATGATTCTTTTAAAATTTTTTAATAGGATAATACCGAAGCGATCGGCCCAACTGTCCAGGAAAATCAGGCTTCTGCGGCTCAGTGGAGCTTTACGTATACGTATACATATATGTATAGGGAAGGCAGCTCAGCATTAAAAGGGGGAGACAGCCAAGGAAGCCCAGGCCTGAGAAGCCCAGGCCTCTCGTGAAAGCCTCCCAGGAAGAACGTGTAATGCAAGCTGCTCGCTTGAGAACTGACAAGGTTGGGCAGTTCCCCCCCTGCGTGGGTGGATAGACAATAGACAGGCAGAGTCAGGAAATTTCAAGTTGGGGCTTTGGAATTAATTTATTCTCACATCAAAGTCACTGAGGTTGATGTTCAAAAGAAACACTTGAATAAAAACTGACAGAAGGCGTCTTTCCCCCCCCTGCAGCGACAGCGTGGTGTTTAATCCCCGTGAGCCTTAGAATGGCTCCCAGCCTCTGACAGCCCAGGGTTTTTCTTTCTGCCTTGTACAGTCATTGCTGAGGGGTCAGCACGAGGTGATCAATGGAGTAGAACAGCTGGTGAGATGCACAAAGCCCCTCTCAGGGTGGCCTTGAAGGGGAAGCTTTTCCACAATACCTGGTTCTAAGCCTAGAAGACAGTCCCGCTCTGTCCCTGAGCCTCTGAAAAAGAGAACGCTGCCCATACTCTCCCCTTGGACTCCCCAAGCATGCACACAGGTACACACACACACATACACACACACACATGCACACACACAAGCTCATGTATTCCCTGTTGGTTGTAGCACTTGCCCAGCTCCCGTGAACGTTCTGGTCAAGCTGCTCAAGATCAAGGTGACATCCATTCCTTGGGCCCTGCAGACATGTGGGTCTCTGACCACCTGCCACATCCTCCAACCAAAGGCTGGTCTATCTGCTCTCAAGAGAGTATAGATACTGAATGCATTGTTTGGAAGCACAGACTGCCATTTCATGGATGTGGCCACCCCAGAATGACACCCAGGTGTCAGCGACCTGTGAAGGAGGCAGGAGTCTTCCTGCATGGTGTGCTAAGAGGCAGACTTAGGTCTGATGCCCAATCTGACAGGTATTGGGTTTAGAATCAGAAGATAGGTTTGTATCACAGTGCTACCTCCTCCACTCTACCAACACCAGTCAGTGGTTCTCAGCCTTGGATGCACCCTGGAAACATTTGGGAAGTCTTTTTTTTTTTTTTTAATTTTTTACTTTATTTTATTTTATTTATGATAAGCACACAGTGAGAGAGAGAGAGGCAGAGACACAGGTAGAGGGAGAAGCAGGCTCCATTCACCGGGAGCCCGATGTGGGATTCGATTCCGGGTCTCCAGGATCGCGCCCTGGGCCAAAGGCAGGCGCCAAACCGCTGCGCCACCCAGGGATCCCTCATTTGGGAAGTCTTAAAATATGCCAATGCCTGGGCTCCGTCCTAGAGCCTGATTTAATTAGTCTGGTGTACATCCTGAGGAATCAGGATTTTTTCATGGGCATTTTTCTAATGGCATCCCAAGGTGAGATCCAGAGTTAAATCAGTGAGATGAGTGAGATGGAATGGCTAAGGACCTATGTAGCCTCTGTTGGCTGCCAGGCACCTCACATGGTAAAGACAGAGATAAATTAATAAAGCATAATGTTCCCCCAGTTGGTTCACCATCTCAGGGAGAATGTAAATGTATGTAAATAAATCACAGCCCGGCAAGGTTAGGGTAGCCTTGCCCTGTGTAAGGATGGGGACTGCATCAAGAGAGAAGGATTAAACTTTATCCTTTGTGGGAGAAGAGGTAGTCAAGGTGGGGGCCTTCTGGGGATGGCAAATTCTGGGATGTTCAGAGTTTTGCTGAATCTGTCCTTTGTTGTCATTAGAACTTGGATGGACTTACCTTTATTATTCTTAATCTGTAGTCCAGACCAGCCTCCTACGAAGGGCAGAGTCAACAGGGGTAATAGAAAGAGCATCAGGTTAGGGTGCCTGGGTGGGTCAGTGGGTTAAGTGTCTGCCTTAGGCTCAGGTCATGATCCCAGAATCCTGGGATCAAGCCTCACATCGGGCTCCCTGCTCCATGGGGAGCCTGCTTCTCCCTCTCCCTCTACCTGCTGCTCCCCCTGCTTGTGTTTGTGCTCTCTCTTGCTTTCTCTCTCTCTCTCTCTCTCGTTGATTTATTTAATTAATTAATTATTAAAAATAATATGAAAGAACATGGGGTCCTAGTGACAGGAACACCCTGGTTTCAGCCCCCAGCCCTGCTACCTCTATTCTGAGGTTTCCATTCCATGGGCCTTGGTGTCCTTGATTTCAAATGGAAGATTTATCGAACTTGCCTTGCAGAGCAGTTGTAGGGATAGACATGACATGGCTAGCTAGCACATGCTCTGCCTGTTATGGTCAGTAAATGATAGAAGCTATAATCTTGGATACTCTTAATTAGTTTTAAAAATAAACTGAACAAAAAAAATAAAAATAAAAAAAATAAAAAAAATAAAAAATAAACTGAACACAAAAGGAAAAAGGGATTATAGTGTCGAATCTAAAGAACATTGTAGACCAATGACCTTTACTTTTTGGTTCTGAGCACATAGCCCTGAAAAGAATTTTATAAAAATGTGTAATCTCACACATTCTTACATTGAAATCCAGTGTTTTCTATCATGAGTTTAAACAATGACAAAGACTGAAAATCCTGGTGTATTGTAAATATGGACAATTAAAAATAAAACTCTCACATAATTCTTGTAAATGCATCCAGTAGGATCTAAATGCCATAGCTCTGTGATAATCACCATCATCCATTAAAAAACGCATGAACAAGCTCTTTAGCTGGAATTGAGAATTTTAATTATTTCTTCTTTTTCATGAAATTGTATTTCCACTCCCCTCCCCCAAAGAATTTCATCCTAATGTATCTTTAAGATTTGGGCTCAAAATTTTTATTGATTTCTATAATAAAAATATGAATATAAATTTTAAAATTTCTAATTTCTAAAATTCTGTGTTGAAAAGTTTCAAAATATTTTTAAAAATCTTCTGTTTGAGTATCACAACCAATGTTAGTGCATAATTGATCAAAATAACATAAATATATTGGAAATGTCAATATCTAGTTATTGTCTATGAAAAATAAAAAAAATTTTTAATGAAAAAAATAGTGGAGTTTTTCCCCCAAGTAGTTTACATATCTGTAAATAAATGCTAAAATGCTAATACTAGAATAGAATAGCATCAATTATAATCTAATTTTTTGTTTTTATAAATATAAATTCTAGGAAACTTGTTCTTGTAAATAAGTGCGTGGTAATGGAAAGAGTTTGACTAGCAGTATTATCATTTCTTTCAGTTCTAATTTATAGATCAAAAAAATCACATAATGGTTTATCACCAAAATGTATTTTTAATGATCTACCAGCTAATATCAACACTTCCTACAATTTTTCAAAGCAAAAACTGGCAACTACCTGACTTGCAAAAGGATTTGTTTCCTAATTCTCTTATTTTCTACTGCAGAGTTTTTATACTCTGGAACAATGCACCATTGTGGTTAAGATTCAGAATGGGTAAGGAGAAGGATAATTGTGAAAGGGAAGGTGTGAATTGAGAGCAGGTCTTTCTATTACAGGTGTTCCCAGAAGATCAATTTTAACAGAGAATATATATGAAAGTAGAGAAACTGAATACTGATTTCCTTTAAAAAAAAAAAAAAAACACCAGGTCTCCTATCCCCAGAAGAGCTTTGTATTTCCATGTACCCCAGTGTTAGGACCACTGTCTTAAAGAATAGTCTTAATTAAATGTCTAGGTGTTCTGAAATGCCATTTTGCTATGAGTCAGCCTCTGTTCCCTTATGGATGAGGTAATTTGTCTTTATTTTTATTACTCTCTTTCTTCATCTCAAAGTCTTCCTTAACAGGAGGGTAAAAATGGTATTTGAAAATGAATCTTCCATCTGGTGATCATTTGACCAAGGTCATTCTCTAACATGTATCCAGTAGTCCTGAACTAACAAGTTCAGGACGACATGCTCATTACCATTGAAGAACATGGGCTCTTTTATTGTATTTTATAGTATTTTATTCTAATAGTAAGAAATATTGCCTTTAGCAACGTAGTAATATTGAATTTTCCAAGTTGGCAAGTTCCCCCCATCATTTTCCCAGTAGTTGCTGAGTGGCCCTTTTACTCAGTGCTAGGTGGATTCAATCTCAAGTTCTTTGATGTGCTGGCATACCAATGCTTGCTTATGTGCTCAACCTGCCTTCTCTTGCCTTTTGCATAAGACTCCTATCTGCCTACTTTATTATTTTTTTTACCTACTTTATTTTTAATCAGGAATAATGAATGTTTAAATCCATTGTGCTTAGGCTTAAAATTTTTTCTTTGGTATGTTTGTTAGTTAGAGACTTTGTGGTGGCTAACTTCAGAGAATTGATGTCCTCCTGGGTCATTAATTATTCTTCTTGTAGGTGAGGCATTTTCCCTACCTCCTTGCTCTTGAAACTCAATTACATAACAGTGCATCATGCTCAGCAAACTTCAAATCCCCAAGGGTGGCTTAGAAGGTATAAAAAGAATATCATTAAGGCTGGAACATTGGTTTGGTGATTAGAAAGGGATGGAATATTAGATCTCACCCTTCCTAAACTCATCAAAGAAAAAAAAATAAAAGGTGTGGAGACTCAGGTTTCTGTTTTGACTTCTGAGACATCTCCGGGTTGGAAGAACCAGGACCCATTCGCCACCCTGAAAAGTTTTCTTCCAGACTTACCCCAAAAGTACCTCTGAACTCCCCCTCACAGATTCCTATCCATACCTGCTCCCCTTGTCTTGGTTAAGGAGAAATTATTGAGGCAATGTATTTCAGTATTTCCAAGGACCGGAAGTATTTTTTCTCAGAGCTGTGGCTAATCCTTTATAAGCTGTTGTGTTTTTCTATTTACCAGTATTAATACCTTTTCTACTATATGCCAGATGCAATGTACCACAAAGCTCGTATCTACACAACAGTGAGGAAAAGAGAGAGCTGGTGGTTTTCTGGCAAACTTGACTAATTTTAAAGAATGTTGGCTTCCTTGTATCTCCTAACCCTTACCCCAAATCTGCTCAGCTTGGCTGCATTTTGGTGAAGTTTTATCAAAGCCTTCATTGGCTACTAAAGACCTCTAAATCTGATGGTGATGAGTAAAAATCTGGTTTTTGTACTTTGACTTCTCTGTCAGCCTTGAGGGGGTCCCCTTTTGTTGACAGAGCCATTCAGGGACCGTGAGACCTAATCTGAATTTCCTTTTTTCTTTGGCTAACTCTGCAAAGAACAGAGAAATGTAGGGATTGTTCCAAGAATAAATCTCAGCTGTATTTTTAATGGGAGAGAAAATAAAAGGAAGATGGCATGAGAAGGATATGCCTCTGCCAAGAGCAAAATTCCAGAGCCCCATTGAAACAAAATTTGCCTAAGGAGAGTCTTATTTATAGTTTGGCCAAGGGACCCCATTACTGCAAGTTCCAGAAGGAAGTCACATTTAATGCTATATACAATCATTAAACCATAATGGGACAGCATAAAAGACATGGCCTTTAGAATCACACAATCCTCCCTGGTAAACACCTTAGGCCATTTTCTTAGACTTCTCAAGATTCAGTTTATTCACCTATAAGCAGGAATAATAAGTAAGTGGAACTTCAAGAATTGCATGAGAATCAAATAAAAATGTACATTGCCTACCATCATACCCAGCACATTATATGTGCAATTAAGGTTAATTCTTCTCTCCATCATCTCACCTATAGTATAGTAAGGAATTAATATAACATACATGAATGAGTAAATTAAGAGAATTTCAATATGCATAAGATAAACCAAGCCATGATTCAAATCATGAGTTATCCAGTCATTAAATATTTATTGTGCACACACTCTATGGCAAGTATTATGCTGAAGAGAGGGGCAAGGGACAGTTTGAGACAGAAAGGCAGTGGAGATGTAAAGATATTAATGCCAAAAGAAACAGCATCCTTTTGCATTCAGGAGACAAAAAAAAAATGTAAACAATGTATCATTGTTTGTATGAGTTAAAGTAATGGACACAATGAGTCCTGTAGAAGGAACCAAGCTCTGACAGTTAGCTAGCCTTACAAGCTTCCCACTGATTTTTTAATATCTCTTTGGATTTAGACTTGTCTGGATTTGAACCCTGGCTCTAACTAGCAGCCTGATCTTGTATAAATCACTTTACCTCCCAAGGCATTTCCCCACCCTGGGAAATGGGAATAATGATATCTCTCTACAAAGATTTTAAAGGATAATATATATCAAAACCCTAACAGTCAACCACTGGAGTTATGTAACTCATGATCACTTTTCAAGAAAATTGGCATAGGAGAGTTGAGGCAATCCTGGGCCATTTTATTCCATAGTAACAAATCTAGCAAAAAGTTATGGGAAGACATTGCAGACTAATGACTGTAATGAACTTTGGGGATTCCTTCTTGATTTTAATTACCCGTGCTACTGCTGCTATCCCTTTTTACTATAGATAATCAAGAAGCATGAGTCAGCATTTGACATAGTAACGTCCTAGTGAGGTAATGAAGGTTCATGTTTTTCTTCCTCATTAGATGAACAAATGAAGCAACTTCTTTTTTTTTTTTTTTTTTTTTTACAGTGACAAGATGTTCCCAGCCTTTGGGTTTGGTGCCAGGATACCCCCAGAGTACACGGTGAGTGAGCAGATCCTTTGCTGTAGCCAAAGAATAACTTGCACTTTTCTCACAGGAGTTCACTTTTGGCCCTTGATAAAACTATGTAAGTAGAGCCCCAAAACTCAGAAATGGTCTTCAGAACTAGTGAGATTAGCTCACTGGAGCCTATATTTTGATAAAACTCAATCTCCTGGTATTCTGGATAGGTCTTCTCAGAGGTCCAAATGAAGGGTCATGTTGAGCTTCTTAACAGATATGGTCAAAGACTGAGAAAACACTCAGGTAGTTGCTCTCCACTGGCTCAGAACCTATCTATTCAGATATCCCCCAGATAAAAGTCCTACCAACAATGCCAACTGTGAAAGTCTGTGACAATAATGTCTACAGATGCCCCTCATTCCAAGTCTCTGAGCAACAGGCCTGTGTGAGGGAGAGACACAGAGAAGTCCTGAAAGTTCCAATGATAACCACTGTGGCTTCAAGTATTGGGAAGCTGAAAGGTTTCTGTGAAAACACTGGAGTCCTATTTGATAGTCATTTCTCACAAACAAGGAAGGCAAAGATTGTGAAGAGAGATTTGCACTGCAGTGGAGCTGAGGCATTGTGCTGTGGTATACCAGATGCTCCTGTGGGACACTCTCCCCAGAGAACTCTGCTCCCACAAGTAGAAGGGCCTTGGAGAGACAGAAAAGTCCCTGCCCCAGCTTTACCAATTCCTCTGAGGTACAAGCTAAGTGGAAGCAATACTGCTCAGTCATCAGTTTCCCTTTTACTGATTGAGTCACAGGGCAGGAGAAAAATGCTGACATTTTCTCCCACACCAGAGCTGCCAGACCAAGCACTTTTCCCTTTTGTGTACTTTTTTGAAAGAAAAGAATCCATACCCCTGTTACTGCTGGAAGAGCAGTGGATGGAGTGGTGTGTCTCTCTGACCTGTCCTCTTTCTTGTTTGCCTTATATCCCACACTATCTTCCCTGCTAGCCATGGCTACAAAATTATAGAAGTATTTGTTGGAAATTGAGCACATGGGGAGGAAGAACATGGGACAGGAGTTACTGGCTGGTGACCTGTAGACATTATTCAGGCCACAAATGTATTATATTGGACACAATTTTTTAAAGAATTAAACAATTTCATATACAATGTCAGATTTCTCACCTCTCTGGAAAAACTAAAAGACCTGGCAACACTAAGATTAAAAGATGACAAATGCAAGAATTAAAACTGAGGATGCTGGCCCCTTCAGTGGGGTATCAATTCCAGAATGTGGGCAAATGGGTACCAACCTTCTTCCCAGAGTTCCTGAGCTTTGAAAATGAGATGTGCCTCAATAACCACCAATCCATGGGTTTCTTTGGTGGCTCAGTTGGTTAAGCGTCCAACTCTTGATTTCAGCTCAGTTCATGACCTCAGGGTCATGAGATAGAGCCCTGTGTCAGGCTCCACACTCAGTAGGGAATCTGCTTGAGATTCTCTCTGTGTCTCTCTCCCTTGCCCTCTCCCCCCCTCCCTCTCTCTATTTCAAATAAATAAATATATTTTTAAAAAGCAAAAACAAAAAAACAATCACCTGTCCAATTATCCAGAGATGCTTGAGCATCTTTCACCACATCCCCACCAGGTAGTCTTCTGGTCTCAGCTTGGCCAGCAGGACTAAGGCCAAAGGTATGCAGTACACTTATTTCAGGCCTTTTCTCATCTGTGACACCTGCCTGGCCCCCCTTTTGGAGTAACTCATCCTTTTTGCTGTTTCCTGAAGTCCTCATGCTCATTTGATCCCTTGGCTCCACACTGCCTGTCAGCTAACTTATTCTTCCTGCTGTCTTAAAGAGCATCCCTCTCACTTCCTCATCGCTGCTCTCAAAAAGTCATGCAAATGCCCCTTTTCCATGCCTAATTTCCCCTCTGCCCTGACAGGCACCAATGGTCTCAGTCTGTCAGATACATCCAGCAAGTTTATCACAATTGACTTCTTTAGGATAAAATCTGAGTTTGCCTTGAAACTGAGCCACAAGCACTAATGTCTTAGCTTGCACTCTCTGGGGGATAGACTTTGAAAGAAAGATTTGGTTGCAAGTTGTTTATTTGAGAGGTGGAAGAAACCTCAACAGAGGGTGGAAGAATGGAGGGGGGAGGTCAACATAGGGTGTGCTAAGAAGCCAGTTACCACTGTGGGCAGCTAGAGCTTAATTCTTCTGGGGGCCCCAGGGAGACAATGTAGGGCATGCACAGACCCTAAGGGGTAAGAGAGCTGGGGTATTGATACACCATGTCCTGTCATCCCTTGAGTGATTAAGGGCTGCTCCCCAAAAACATTAGTTTCTCAACATTTTCAGCTAGGCAGCCAAAGCAGGCTCCGGAGGCCTGAGAAGGTAAGATGGTTGGAAGTCAGCTGACTTGCCTGGATGTGCTCAGGACAAGGAAATGTGGGATAGGGCACCAACACTAAGAAAAGAGGCATCTTTTAACACCTATAGATAGATGACCTATCTTCTAGCCCCCAAAAGAGTCAGGGCATGGAAATCACCTTTGAAATGGAAATCTCTGTATAATTTCAAAAGATCCAATAAAAATGTCCAGATGCCAGAACATCCCTCCTGTTTATCAGGTTTTAGAAACAAAAAAGGAAACAATACCTTTTTCGGACTTATGCATAGGTCCTGCCAGGTAAGGGAATTTGTGTTGGAAAAGTAAAAGTATTGCTTTATTACTTTTCCAAGAGTAGAGTCTATTTTAACTGTGTATATGTGAAAATCCTCCTGCCCTATATTTCTGCATATCATGTTAGAATGATTCTTAAATGTCAACAGCTTAGCTGGAGACTTCATAACCATCACCATGTTGGGCAGACAGCTTGCGTTATTGAGCTATCATTGTTTTTATCACTGGGTCCAAATAGAGCTCAGCCAAATCTAAGCCTCTAGGCTGTGGCCAGTTCAATCTGGAAGCTATTTGGAGTTACATTTTTCAGAAATCTTTTCTTCGATTTCTTTTTTATTTGCCTTATTCTCCTCTCCTGCCAGCATTTATCTGATTCTGGAAAGTCTTCCTGTCACCTCAACACCACAGGGAGCTTAGAATTCACCCTCCATCTCAGATTGATTGTGTAAAGGCTTAAAATGGTTCCTGCTGCTTAACACATAATGAATGTAATGGGCATTTGTTTGCAAACTCTAAACCCCAGTGCCTCCTTACTGGATTAAAGTTGTAATTCTCCTTTCTTCCTTTTTTAAAATTTTAATTGGTGTCTAGGTCTCTCACGACTTTGCAATCAACTTTAATGAAGACAACCCAGAATGTGCAGGTAAATCACACATAAAAGAAAGCTGAGGTCTCACAGCCCTTCTGTGTTTACCTTTCCTATTTTAGTCTCTCTGCTCCGATGCAGTGTGTCAGTTATCCACAGTCATCTGTCCACAGCAGAGAAGTAGGCTCCCTCGTTCCAAATAAACTGTGCTACTCCAAAGACAATGAAAAGCCAATAACAGAGAAAAAAAAATAGTTATAAAAGACAGAATGCAGAAGAGATCTTGAGCTTACACCAAGAGTATTGATGCCAATTCTGGATTTCTCTGGCCAAAAAAAAAACAAAACAAAAACAGGGGGGAGAAATTTACCCCATGGGCAGTGATTAGCTACCCTTCTTTCTGCTTTCCAAGTTTTCATTAGGTATTTTTTTTTCAAAACTTCCTCTCCGTGAAAGAATAAGGAGAAGGGGAAACATGGAAATCATTTGATACTATCAACGTGCTGACAAAGGATATGACCTCAGTGACTTCAAACAAGTACCTTTATGGTTTTGTGCCAGAAAGAGCCTTCTCAAAGGCTTTGGTCAGTGTTGCATTATTTCCAGCCAAAAATTCCTCAGCATATTACATTAAATAATGATGATGAAACCATGTACACATGACTCCTAGGGGTGGCCCAGGATGGTGTATACTAGAGGAGAGTCAGTCGGTGGTATGAAAACTAGAGAAACAGTAAAGCTGACTTGCCTAGTGGCTAATAGTTCAGCCCCTAGATAGAGCCAGACAAGACCTGGTCTTAAATCCTAAGACTACAACTCACTTGCTGTGTGACCTAAGGCAGATCATTTAACCTCCCTGAGCTTCAGTTTTCTCACATATAAAAGAGGTATAACATCTATTTCATTGTGCTATGAGGATCTAATGAAATCGTATGTGTGAAGTAGAACATTAGGGAAAAGTTTGTGGAAATGGTTGCTTGACTTGAGCTTTGAAAGAGAATGACTTCGGCAGGAGGATAGGCAACACCACCATGGATGTGGTGTTTTCTTTTTTACCTCATGGATATAAATGTGATGTTGATAAGGATGACTAGGGGCAATTAAACGCTTTATTTCTCTGTGTGTTTGATTACACATGTATTTGAGAGGACTACTTGAACTTCTGATCTTTGCCAATTTCACCTTAGGAATTCAAGGAGTTGTGGAAGCCTATCAGAGCTGCCTTCCTAAACTCCAGCTTTACGGTCCTACCAACATCGCCCCCATCATTCAGAAGGTTGCCAAGTCAGCATCAGAGGAGACTAACACCAAGGAGGCATCGGTAAGGAGAGGGCTGGTCCTCCTGCTAATGGGCATTTACCTGGATATTGGCCATCGCATCCATCCCACTCTGGCAACAAATCCAAACATTCTCTACCTGTGTGAGTTTGGACAAATGCCTTAACCTTCCCCTATCCTCAATCTCCTTTTCTGAAAAATAGAGATAATCATACCCATCTCTGCTGGGTTATTGTGAGGCTTAGAGGTGACACATCTCAAATGTCTGCAACATTACCTGAACTGAACACAGGAGACACTCAACAGTGGAAGCTACTATAGTCACCAGAGTACGGGTCATTAGCCACCTCATGATCCTGGGGGTGGGGTGGGGGTGGGGGACATCCAAAAATCTTCTTCCCCATATACCCATACTACCCATACTACAGATCAAAGAAAAGCTAAACAGAAGTAAAACAATGGATAAATCTGACCCTGGTAGTCAAATGCAACAGCACAAAATATCATGGCAAATATTTGTTTCACATTCTATTCATGGCTTTCTTAAGAAAATTGCAAATCAAGGTAACAAGGCCAAACAGAATTTGGTTTCTTCTCCTAAAATTTTAGAGTTCAGTATATTACCATAATAACTTTTCTTTTTTTTTTTTTCATAATAACTTTTCTATATATCATTTTTGATGATACCAATATACTTCTTTTCTAGCTTTCTTAATTTTTTTTTCAGATTTAGTAGAATGTTGCTGATGTCTGAAATTTTCTCTAATTTTATCCTGGGTTCCAAGATACTGCATTTGCATGAAGAAGATATCATATACTGCTGACATGAACTCATCCAAGCTATTTGCACTGTACCCAGGTTCTCAGCCTTCCTCATATTAGAATAGCTGGATGACCATGCTCATATCTGATGTTAACCTCTTGTGTACTGGAACACATCTCCTCTCAATTATCCAAGGACATTGACCCAGCAGTTATGTTCCTCCTCTCTCCTTATCATCTATTTCCCCTTTCTACTGAAGGCTCATTCCCATTAGCAAATAAAACAGACTCATTCCCATTAGCAAATAAAACAGACTATATCTATTTGAGTTAAAATCTCTCCCTTGACACTACTTTACCCTTTAGCTACCGTCCCTTACTTTACTCTCCTTCAAAGCAAAAGGGAATCTATCTCACTGTCTCCATCCACCCATGCCAGTCAGATTTTCCTCCTCAACATTCATCTGAAAATTATACTTCTAACAGTCAATGGCACCTCCATCTTGCCAAACATACAGAGGCCATGGAGCAAATTTGAATTCTCACTGATGCAAGATTTAAGTATAAGGGTTGGACAGGATCAGTATTTCATTTTATTCTTTTTTTTATAAATTTATTTTTATTGGTGTTCAATTTGCCAACATATAGAATAACACCCAGTGCTCATCCCATCAGGTGTCCCCCTCAGTGCCCGTCACCCAGTCACCCCCACCCCCCGCCCACCTCCCCTTCCACCACCCCTAGTTCATTTCCCAGAGTTAGGAGTCTCTCATGTTCTGTCTCCCTTTCTGATATTTTCCACTCATTTTTTCTCCTTTCCCCATTATTCCCTTTCAGTATTTTTTATATTCCCCAAATGAATGAGACCATATAATGTTTGTCCTTCTCCAATTGACTTATTTCACTCAGCATAATACCCTCCAGGTTCCATCCACGTCGAAGCAAATGGTGGGTATTTGTTATTTCTAATGGCTGAGTAATATCATTTTATTCTTTTTTCTTTTTTTTTTTTTTTACTTTTTTTCATCACTGGAACTTCAAATTCAAACTCTTCAAATGATAATTGTTCAGAAACCCAACATTTAAAATAGATTTTAAGAAAATAGATTATTCTTGCTAAATCTGGACTAAGGGATGAAATTCAAATTTGTCTGTTCTCCTTTACCTCCTTATCCCCAAGAACATCTAAGGTATCCCCAGGGCTCCCCAGAGCCCAGTTTGAAAACGTAATGATCCCAGCTCCTCTGGAATACTGAGATCTACAAGAATAAAAAGAGAACATGACTGACATTGGTCAGGATTTGGGCCTGATATAAGCCAGCATGAGTTTTTGACCATGACTCACTCTCCCAAGGTCAGGTGGGTCTGCTCTGAAAGCACAGATAATGAATCAGTGGAGGAAGCATCTAATCCATATAGCCCCAAATAATTTATCCTATAGGCCAAAAACACTGATGTTTTTTCCCAGAGATTTTCCCTGTTCTTTGAAGAGTGCATGGTCTAGGGGCCCTTGTTATCACTGATTGCTAAGGGTTCTAACCTTGAACCTCTTTGGCAAGTTGTGCAGGGAGTCCATGGCTGTCAGACTTTCTTCTCAATTTTATGGAACTCTTACACAAATTGAAAAAAAAAAATCCCCTCCTTACAAAGTTCGTTCAAGTTCATTCAGAGACTATGATATTTCATCTGTGAACATTTTCTAGCCTGACTTTGGAAGAAACTACTGCTTGCTTTATTGGAAATTTCCATCAGGATTTTGATCCAGCAGTCTTCAGCCTATTACCTTTAGCTAGATTGAACCTTGAAGGATCAGATTCTCGAATCCTGACAATCTTTTCAGATCAGAGGTTCTGGACCTTTTTTGTTCCCTGAACACCATTAACAGCTGGAGAAGCCCAAGGACCCTTCCTCAGAAATGCTTTTGAGTACACAAAATAAACTATATATTAAAATAAACCAAATATATTGAAATGCATTCAGCAAAATTTTTTAAGTGTGGCTAAGAAGCATGATAAATATAGTAATAAAATGCTTCTTTTATTAACATTAAATTATGAGAACCAATAACTAGTCTAATAATTCTGTAAATTCTAAGTAGTGTTGATATAAATGATATAGTAAGATATTTGCAGTTGCTGTAATATGACAGGAAAATATTCTGTGATTTCTTTTGGTGACTAAGTCATGAGTACAGTTAAAATTAATTCTATTTGTTGGTTATAATTGAAAAAATTATAAATTTCGGTTGGTGAAACTAAAATGTAATTTATCCGAAGTTCACAAACTGTCTGAAGTCTTTCAGCAGTCCACAGGCCCAGGTTAAGAATCCCTGCTCTAAGGTCCCAAGGCTTGCTCAGATGCATGTTCTAACATGCATCTCTTGATCTCAGGGTTGTAAATTCGGGATTGTATAATTCTACCCCATGTTGGGTGTAGAGATTACTTAAAAATAAAATCTTTAAAAAATAAAATAAAATCCCTGCTCTATATAAAAAGTCAACAAACTGCATTCTGCAGTGTATTTCAATGACTTACAAGCGAAGAATGGCTTTTACATTTTTAAATGGTTGAAAAAAATCAAAAGAAGAATAACTTCATGGCACAGGGAAATTATATGACATTCAAACTTTGGTATCCATCAATAAAGTTTTATCAGAACATCACCATGCCTGTTCATATTAAATATTGAATATGGCTATATGGCTATTCTCACACTCTACTAGCAGGGTTAGGTTGTTGGACAGAGATCACTGTGGCCTGCAAAGGCTAAGATACTAATTATTGTCCTTTTACAGAAAATATTTTCCAAACCCTGTCTCTAGACCATTTCAACTCTAAAACTTCTTGATGTGGTAAGGTGGCTATCAGATGTTTTTGTTCCTGGAGGCATTGAGCAGGTAGGGGGGTCCAACCTCTGGTCCACAAAGATCAGATCAAATGGGAGTTGGGGGATGTGGAGAAAGAAGGAGGAGGACACAAAAGTGTGACTCACACAAAGGCCCATCTGCTTTTGAGTCAGAAACAGTCTCCCTAAAAAAAAAAAAAAAAAAAAAAAAAAAAAAAAAAAAAGAAACAGTCTCCCTCCAAGTGTGGCATCCACCTGGCCTTCCAGGGCACAACTTAGGGAGTTGATTTATGATTTGGTGTATTCTCTACTCCTTCCCTCTGTCCCAACCATCAAGTTGCCTCCTACTGCCCCTAGCTGCACCATCAGGTCATCCTACTAAAACCTTCCTCCAAACTCCCAGGCCACCTTTTTTCTGACTATGTAAGACTCAAAGAGCATGGGTATGGATACAAATGTACAACTCAAATGCATTTGAAAATTGGTTGGTCACCTAGAACTAGGGGTGGGTAGTTAATTAATGGACATGGAACAGAATTAGTCTTTATATTAAATACATGGAAAACATTTAGAACATGTGACCATCTTCATCATAGTGTGAATTGCTGTTCAGTGCCTCCAGTTGCACTTTTGACATGTTATTTTGTTTAAAATATTTTTTCAGATTTACAGAGAGAAGCGGGAACCTTTAACAATCTATGCACAACCTTTTAAGTATGATTCTCAGAACCAGGTGTTTTCATAATGTGGCTATTCTATCCAGCCTCTCTTCTTTGAAGAATGGCAACTTGGAATGACTTACTAATCCTACGTTTACTCCCTGCAGATGTTGGGCATCTTGCAAAAATTACATTAGATTGACATGAGTTAGCATCCCAGTGCCCTGCTTCCCCCCCATCTCACAGCAGATGCTATTATGACGCCACTCACAACTAACAATAGTGATGACTTCTGATGGCCTGCCTTTTCCAGACCCCATAGCAAGTCCTAAGCCCTCCCTGTGCTGATGAATACAGAATATATTATCCAGTCTTGTTCTCAGATGTGCCACCTGCCAACCTACCCAGGTGGAAGGAGGCCAGCCAGGCTGCATGCAGGGAGCTGGGACTTGGAGCAAGAAGCCACAGGAGCTCAGCACCCACAAGCACACTCAAACTAGACCATGGTGCATGGCCTTCAGGGGAAGAGGCAGCAACCCACACCTTCTGCTAGCAATGCTTTAGACTAGTGCTGTCCACCAGAAATGTTACGGAGTTGTATATGCAATTTTAAATTCTCTAATAGCCCCATTTTTAAAAGTTAAAAGAATCAAGGGAATTAATTTTAATCATATGTTTTTATCTAACCCAATACAACCACAATATCCTCATTTTAATATGTGTTCCATATAAAAAGTTATTAATAAAATATTTTACATTCTTTCTTTTGTACTCAGTCTTCAAAACCCATGTGTATTTTATACTGACATCAACTTAAGCTGGATACTAAATTATCACTGCAAATACTTGATCTAGATTGTAGATCTAGAATACTTGTAGATCTAGAATCACTGCAAATACTTGATAGGATTAATAGTTGAGAAACTAGATTCACATACCTGAGTTGTTCCAAACGTACTTAAAAGGTTTCCAATAACCAAATCAAGTCTTCATTTTGAAGGTTGAATTTGAATTCATTAAAATGAAATAAAACTAAAATCTTATTACTCTAGCCACTTTTCAAGGGCTCAGTAGTCATGTGGAGCTAGTGGCTATTGTATTGGGCAGTACAGCTACAGGCTCTGAAAGATCCCCCAGCTGAAGAGGGTGGGTTAAACAGTCTAGTTCCACTCCTCAGGAGGTGAAGGGGTGTAGACCCAGAGGAGGTAAGGAGTTCTCCCAGGAGCTCAGAGAGTGGAGGCTTCGAGGCCGGCCCCTCCTGCCTCCCCTCCGCTGCTCTGTCCACCACACTGTACTGTGTAACTGCCATTAAGGTGATTCTTAGAATTAACCCACAATTATTATCCCTGCATCGAAGCTCCATTCATTGTCACCTCCAGTCTTTAGGGCCGTCAACACAGGACTCATTAAAAGTCTGTCAGCACTGTCACCGTGGTCAGTATGCACAGAAGCCAGCCCCGGTGCATAACTGGTACTGTCCTTGTCTCCCCCACCCCTCGGTCCCCGTGCTCACCTGGTCTCCGGTCAATGGCAGCAATACTTCATCCTGCTGATCCTCACCGACGGTGTCATCACGGACATGGCTGACACCAGGGAGGCCATTGTCCACGCCTCCCACCTCCCCATGTCGGTCATCATCGTCGGGGTGGGCAACGCTGACTTCAGTGACATGCAGATGCTGGACGGTGACGATGGCATTCTGAGGTCACCGAAGGGAGAGCCTGTTCTTCGAGACATCGTCCAGTTCGTGCCCTTCAGGAACTTCAAACACGTACGCATATCTCTGGGGCTTCCCGTGGGAGAGCAGAGCCCAAGCGAGCACCTCCCACACTTCCCACCAATGTCTGGGGGGAAGCAATGCCAGCCATCCGTGCCCAGGCCGGGCCATCTCACACTCAGGATATGTAGAGAGCTTCACTCTTTGGAACAAGATGCATAATTCCAGCAATGGCTGAGGAGTCATGCTAACTGTGGCAGCCAGCATTTCACTGGCACTGCCCTCATCCGTATAATTTAGGCTTTCTGGTGTATGCAGGGCTGCCATGTACAGTTAGGCAGGTTGCTCCCTGCTTAAGGGTGCCCGGCTGAAGTGACAAAGAGAAGCTGAAATTCAGCCCAGGTTCTCCTTGTCAAGCCATGTGCCCCAGGAGAAGCCTGTGTTTGCCTTGGAAAAGTCTATTTTTGAAATGATAGAAACCTAAATCCTCTACAAGTATACACTAAGCAGCATCAAAGATTTCTTTACCTTATTAATGAGGGAACCAGAAAGATGGCAAAGCTGCTTCAAAGGAGGATAATAAAATAGTTGCTGATGGTCAGTGGGAGGGAATACTAGACCAGGTTTCCTAAGGCAGATTTGAAACTGGTTAATGACCCAAAGGGTAAAAAACCTTCTTCATCATCATCTTTAGATTACCTTCTCTACAGGGCAGAAATCTTACTAGTTTTCTGCAAGTTAACATTTAGCTTTACACTCTTGGATTTCCACCAGTAACAAAGAGTAGGTCAAGCAGTGTGACAGTCCCAAGATGACCCTAAAGTAGGCCCATCAGACAATGCTCTAGCGTGACATCGAGAAATTGCTCCGTACCAATTTTTCAGCATTTCCAAATTTGGGGTAATTACCAACTGCAGAGAAGAAGAGGCACCTTTAAAATATAACCAAACCCTGTACCTGGAAGGGCTGCAGTTGCCCCAAGTGACGCTTTCTTCTCTGATTCACACACAAAGTCTCCTTCTGTGCTGGTCATGGCCCTGAGGAACCCTTCAGAGCCTCCCCCAGCAGTATCTGTGACTCACGTAGGTTGTCACAGACAGTTGTCTGTGTTCTTTTGTTCTGTGACCCTTGTGGAAGCCACTCCAGGGCAGAGCATCCCTGCCCCCTGCTATCCATTGAGGCCTTGCCCTCTGCTGTGTGTATGGTGCCAGTGATACTGCTCCCAGGGCTTGGAGCTACCCCAGCAGGAGGGAATCTCGAAAATCCTCAGTGCCCTGCAAATACCCTGCAGTCCCCTTGGGAATGACAGGAGTCCCCTCCTTTTCATGCTACAGAGACCCCTCTGTCACCTGGACCGTTAATGCAGTGAAATCTGTGTCCCTACACCTGCAGGATCCCTTCTACAAGTGTCTTTAGCTTCCTGTCCAGCTCCTCCACGTTCAGGCCTGAAGTCAGTTATTAGAGGCAGGGTGAGGAAGGAATAGGCACTGTGCCATCCACTTTGAGCTTTCCCTCCTGACATTTTCTGGAAAAGCCTTTCTCCTCAAGCCAAAAGCCCTCATTCAGATGCATTGCTTTCACTCTCCTAGCCATTTTACCAGGTATGTCCAGAAACATCTGAATCCCAATTTGGGCTCACACTGGGACCCCAGCTACACTGGGTAAGGCAAGTATAGGAGTGAAAGGATGGATGGATCATTATTTATTATCGACACGTCCCAGTGCCAGTGTCAGAGCCTTTGGCATATACTTCTCATAAACTGCTGTTTGCCACCTTTTGGGGACAGGCTTTAAAGCAAACATTCAGATAAATAGTGAGCCCAGCAGCCTCCAGTGAACCCTACATCTCTTGGCCTGCTGGGACCACTTAGTGAGATCCTTGAACACGCCAGGGCTCCCCACACAATAAGGTATTGCTCATAACTGTACTGCCACACAGTTGCAATTCTCTTTTTAAGGAGGACTGTGTGTAATTAGAATCATTAGAGAAGCCTAAAATCAATCCCTGGCTATAGTGTTGAGCGGAAAGGGAGTTCCAAGCCCCCAACAAGCACATGGGCAATAGCGTGGGTGAGGGCTAGCTGTGCTACCACAGCCCCCCTTCAGTTTGCCTGAGGAGGGTATTTCCAAATGAAACCACTTACTAAATAAAAAAGGCTCACCAAGCCCTCAGGTGTTCTGCATGTAGACAGCAAGAAGTGGTATCTACTGCCTGGACGAATGTGCTAGAACAGGCTCAATTTGCTGCACTGTGATCATCAATGAAGCTACTTACTTGCATACTGCCCAAGGTGGGGAGAGGGGGTGGCTTTTCCAGATTTTCATTTCCTGCCCCATTTTGTCAGCCAGACTGAAAAAGTCACATTACTGCCCACCACCCATAACTTTGTGCGAGTGAAGAGGGGTCAAAGAGCTCATCCCCTAGGAGAGTCACGCACTTCCCCAAACCACCCTCTTCCTGTCCCTGCATACATACACACCTGCAAACACACACACATCTGTGTGCTACAGCAGTGCCACAGAGCCATGCAAGTTCCTGCCTCTCTCCCAGCCGCATCCTGTTCACCTGCTGTGGGTACGGCACATGCTAGACTGGGACCACAGTGAAATGATAAAACCACGGGTCCAGGCCTCAAGGAATTTACTGGAGTATCACACGTTTGGAACATAGGTGGCAGCAGGAAACTGCCATGCTAAGCAACCTGCGGGTGGTTGAAAGGGGTTCAAATGTTACACTGTAGGACTTCATAGCAGAGAGGAACAGCCCTGAGGAAAGCCTCATAGCTTGAGCTGGTAAGAGGAAGGACAAATCCATAGTGGGCAGGGAATTGAAGGGGCCTCAGAAACAAGGAAGCGCGCTAACCAGGTCAAAGGAGTGGGGTACTGCTCATACGTGTCTGCTGCATGGTCTCCAGCTGCTTTGTGGGTTACAAAGACAACACCAGAAGCAAATCATGCCCCTTATCTTCATGGATTTCAGATTAGAGCTTGAAAACCATATCATTATCCGAACGTATCTACTCTGAATTCATACACAGTAAACGAAATGGAAGGTAAGCTGACATCATTTCATACGAGCGAGTAACCCATGAATTGCCTCCCTTTACATGATAACTCAGATCTTGGAAGGGGGCAGGGCACAGACTCTGAGCTGTGTGGCTCCAGGCAAGTTAATTAACCTCACTGTGCCACAGACTTTCGTCTGTAAAATGAGGCAGATGACACACACATTTGGAAGAATAAAGGTGGTCTTATAGAAAGTTTAGCACAGCACCTGGTCCTTGTAGGGGGTTAATAAATACAGCTGCCTTCACATTTTTGGCCCTTTCCCAACCAGATAATGCCCCCAAAGCTCTAATTGCTCACCAGAGCCACCAACCCAGATAATGCAAAGGAATTGGGAGAGTCATTTAGAAGGACTGTATGTATGTGCCATCTACATACAGCAACAAATAGCTACATGTGGCTATTTAAATTAAATAAAATTTAAAGTTCAGTTTTTCAGTCACTCCAGCCACCTTTCAAGGGCTGGATAATCACACGTGTCTCGTGACTACCACATTGGACATGGCAGATGTAGGAGATTTCCATTATTATACCAAGTTCTATTTGACAGCACTGTTCAGGGTTATCTTTGGCTTCACCTAAGAATCCAATCCATCTTACAGTGGATTGCACAAGTGGTTCTTTACCAGGGACAACTTTGGCAATGTCTGGAGACATTTATGATGGTGGCAGCTTTGGATGCTATTTGCGTGTAGTGGGTAGAGGCCAGGAGTGCTGGTAATCATCCTACAATGCACAGGACAGTTCCCCACCCAAAGAATTATCAGGCCCAAAATGGAAATAGAGCCAAAAGTGAGAAACCCTAGGTTGTATAAATACAAATATGTTGTTCTTATGCAACTAGAAGTTAGGGACTGGCAGCTGCCCACATCTTTTTTTCAGAGATTTGATGGTATCAGCACTTGGTGATTTTCTTTGCTATTCACTCAAGATGATAAAACAATTTCCATAGCTCCAAGAATTACATTCTAGTTCAAGGAAGAAATGAAGAGGAAAGGGAGACATGTCTGTCCCCTCTAACCATGAAAGAAAAGCTTTCCAAGAAACAATCCTTATGTTTCAAAGATGAAATTGGGTCATATTGGGGTGCCTGGCTGGCCCAGTTGGCAGAGAATGTGACTCTTGATCTCAGGGTCAGGAGTTCAAGCCCCATGTTGGGCATGGGACTTATTTAAAATTAAAAATTTAAAAAGAAACAAAGAAATTGGGTCATATGGCCATCCCTAGATGCATGAGAGGCTGGGAAATTAAGTATTTGACTTTCTAGCCTTTATGTGAACTGTGGCCAGAGAAAACGATAGGAATGACTTTCATAGCTACCCCAGTGTACATGTGGACCATGCTCTAACACACAACCCTGAATAGACATTTATAAACTAAAAGAGCATTCATGGATGCCAAGTGCCTAACATGTCATGACATCTTCAAAATGTGAGAGGTAACTTTAGAAAAACTCCTTGACGTGTTTTCAGATTGTCTTTAAGATACATGTCTCTCTTTTGAGCCTCCTAGAAACTGTGTAAGATAAACTCAATCCCTATCCTTTGCTATTTTGTCTCTAGGAACATTGGGGCTTAGCCAAGTTTAATGGCTGAGTGGCAAGCCACATAAAGAAAGAAAGAGCAAGAAACCAGGTCATTCGACATTGAGTCTAGCCCTTTCTTTTCTTTGCTAAGGAATCTCAGACACTCATTAACTGGTTCCTTGGTTTCAAGTTTTCAACTTCAATAATAGCTAATAATGAGGCTCCGGCAATTTTACTCGCCCAGGGATTGGAAAGTTAGTACCAAATCCCAGAGCCAGAAGTCAGATCCAGCTCTATATGACTCCAGAGTCCATGCAGAAAACCAACCTCCACCTTCCTCTACCCCAAATCATACAGTGAGATCATAATGCTGATAGGATAAAGACTACATTAATTAGTGGTATTAAAGACCCTCTATCACCTAACCTCAAGCTTATTTTCCAACTGGAATACTCCAACAATCCTGCATCCCCAACACACACACACACACACACACACACACACACACTTCCTTCAGCCCCATCAGATTACTCACTGTGCTGAGAATGATCAAATGCCATTCCCCTTGGAAGCCTGCTGTGATTTTCTCTAAAATGATGCCATCTTTTCATTTTCTGTGTTCTGGTCCCAGGGTGTTTGTGACTCTAGAGCAGTGCTTCTCAAATCTCAGTATGCATAGGAATCATGCCAGGGTATCAAGGTAAAATGCAGATTATGCTTCAGTGGCTCTAGAAGGGGTCTAACATTTACATTTCTATTAAGCTCCCATGCGAAGTGATACTGCTGGTCTGTAGCATGTACTGTGTTCAATCAATCTCACAGTGAAGTTCATCTTGGCCACACTAGGCTCCCCTCCTTAATGGCAAGAACCACAAACTCATAAACCCTTAGCACAGTGCTTGGAATTGAATCCAAATTGGGAACAAAACTTAAAGAAAATTCATTCTGCCCTCCAACTTTCACCCGTCCTCAGATGTGAGTAGTTTATTTTAATTTTTTAAATTTTTATTTATTTATGATAGTCACAGAGAGAGAGAGAGAGAGAGGCAGAGACACAGGCAGAGGGAGAAGCAGGCTCCATGCACCAGGAGCCTGACGTGGGATTCGATCCCGGATCTCCAGGATCGCGCCCTGGGCCAAAGGCAGGCGCTAAACCGCTGCGCCACCCAGGGATCCCAGATGTGAGTAGTTTATATTCTGAGACAGACATTGAAAAATATAATTATGAAATTAAAAGTTCGCTTTCCAACAATCTGACAATCTTGCTTAGAGTAGATGCTCAACAAATATCGAATGACTAAATGAATGAATGAGAGAGAGAGGCTGGGTGCTCAGAGCAAGATTGCAGTCTTTTAGGCTGACTCTGGATCAGATTCCTGTGGCCAGGTGCCAAAGTCACGGTGATTTCTTCTTCCCTGCAGGCATCTCCAGCTGCCCTGGCAAAGAGCGTGTTGGCTGAAGTCCCAAATCAAGTCGTGGACTATTACAATGGCAAAGGGATTAAGCCAAAATGTTCATCAGAAATGTATGAGTCTTCCCGGACACTGGCACCATGAACTCCACATACTTTTACAGAGTTCTGAAATACTATACCTGCTAATATTTAATACTTCTACTACTCCTGTACTTAAAAAGACACACACACATACATATTTAAAAAATAGCACGTTTTGGTGATTTTTAACTAACTGACAATTTTTTTTGCATGTGTAGCCCTGAGGCCTGGATCTGTTAAGCTCTTGTACTGTTAAAGACTTTTTACAAAGAAACATGGATAATTATAACTTACTCTTTACATTACAGCATGTCGCCTTGAAATAAAATGTTATCTGTATCCGTTTTTTATACAGGTTTGTTGAAATTTTGCTAAATTTCTTATTATCTTTACACTGTAAAGCATTTTGACACATTTATTGAACGTTGATAGCCAAAACATAATTTGGTTTTATCTGCTACAGGATGAGAGACTTTTCAAAATGGCAGATGCATGGACTGTATTTTGCATGTTTAAAATAAAAAAAAAAAAAACCCACACTGTTTTTGCAATTGTTATCTATAATCCCTCCCTGCTAAGAATGGTCTCTTTATTGAAGAAGAGGTTTATCCACCTAGACATAGTCTTCTAGAAGTGGGTCTGGGGCACCTAGCCCAGTACCTCTCAGACTTTACTGTGCACACAAATTACCTGGACATCTTGTTAAAAATCTGGACTGTGGTGCAACAGGTATGCATGGGCCTGAGATTCCGCATCTCTAATTAGGTCTCAGGTGATGCCATTGCAGTCCACATCTAAGAGTCCTGAGGTTCTAGACTCCAGGGTACCACCCCAGAGACCATCTGACACAGGGAAGCACCTAGTCTGCTTGAGAAGGGCACTTCTCCCCTGCCAATAGCACAAAAGTCCCGCCAGTCTCCGAGGTGGGAATAGAAAGTAGTGAAACTGATTCCAGAAGCTGCATACCCCAAATCAGTATCACTGCTTTATAGTCACACCTCTTCCTTAAACAGACTAGGGAGTGTTCCTCCTGGCCAGCCTCTGTTCTCTTAAAGGAGGCATCACAGAACCCTAGTGGAATGGTCCCACTTTTATGTCAATCCCTAGGAATGACCTCAAAGAGTCTTTGGTGGGATCGCAACAACAGAAACTTGTCAGTGGCAAATGGCCATGCAGTATGGTTCCCCAGAAACCTGGTCCACCAAGTTGATCTTTAAGCTTAGCGTGGGGCTTCCTATTGCCTCTTTGTATCACTCCTGAGAGCAAATTCTATCAGCAGAAATGCCTAGAATCATTGTTTTGCATGGAGGTGTTTTATTTTGATATGAACTGGCCAGTCTTAAACCAGAAGAATGAATGTTTCGCTTTTATAGTGTTCTCACAGAGAAATGGACAAGTGTTTTGCAAGTATAAAAGGCATTAGGAGGAATTTATTTTTAGAGACATAGGGAAGTAAATCACAAGGCAAAATAGATCTGTTTGTTGTTTGTTGTGGGAGGAAGTATTAATAAGCAAATCAAATGCCTTGTATGGTTTCCAGTGTTATAATTATAGATCCTAACCTTGCAAATACATGTCAGCCAAATGCACAACATTTTGGGAATGATGGTAAAAAAAATGTATGACCAAAATAAATCATAAATATTTAAACTGTATTGTTTTATTAATAAATTGGGTACTTACAGAACTTTTTTTTTGAGAGTTATAGTCTTGTTTCTCTTTTCAAGGCAATTCACTAATAGTGATTTCTTTCATGTAGACAACATGACCTCGGATTAGGACTAGCTCTTTCACAGTCCCCTAGAAACAAAAGGATATTGTTTTTAACGAACAAGGGATTAAAATATTTAGACCCTCTTGTACAGAATTACCTGATGGTGGTTTCTAATCCCAAACCGAGACACCTGTTTCCAAGTCAATGTGCCTGGAACATAGTAAGCACTCAATAGGTATTTAAAAAATAAAGAGATGGCTAATTAAGTGAATTAATTAATGAGTAGAGTGGTTAATGTCCCTCATGATTGATTTCAAATCTATTGTAGATTTAACAGGTGAATTAAGTGTATGGTTGCCAATCAAAATGATGCACTATGTCATTCCCCAAATATCTGTTGGGATCTATTACTTTCACGTCAGGATCCCTGGGATCTGTGAGATAGGGTGACAGACAGAGTCCAATTTGCCTGGCCAGAACCTTATGGCAGATTACTTAACTTTTCATACCCAGACTGAAGCCCAGCTCAAAGAATAATAGAAATAGTAGCTAATAATTATTGAGGGCTTATTGGTGCCAGGTACTGTTCCAAGTTCTTGCTATATACCATCTCATTTAATTTCCCAATGGCCCTATGAGGTAGATAATATTATTAGTCTCATTTTGCAGATGAGAAAACTGAGACATAGAGAGGTTAGTTAACTGACCCAAGGTCACACAGCTATCAAAAGCCATAGCGAGAATTTGAACACCCTGGCTCCTGAGCCCATTTCCTAATCCCAATTTCAGCTGCCCTCCTGACACGATACCCATCTACTTGCCATAGTAAACAGTAAACAATTAGACCATTTGAGAGAATGAGGCTTAAAACATGACCTTTGCCTCCATTTCAGAAATTTCTCTCTCACCTGGTGATCTCAGCTTTTTGATGTGGGCTCTTGGCCTGTTGTGACTTAACACCCCCCCGGGGGCAGGGAAAGAGCCCCGGAATTCAACCATTTCTTCCCAACTTCCTGCCATGAAGGTAGGAGGTCAGACATTACAAACACAATGCTCCCAGGAGCTGAGTGAGCCATATGAGCGACTGAGGAGGACTAGGTTTCAACAAGGGACATAAGGAGTAGAGTGGAGTGAGGATGGAGAGAAACCAGAAAGCATGTGTCCCAAAGAAGGTCCAGTTCTGGGGGCCCTGCAAGAGTGTGGGCCCAATGCAGTCAGCCCATGAGTTTCTCAAGAGAATTGGGAAATGTGGTATTTCACATAAAACCTACCAATTTGTAAATATGGTAAATTCGTTCAGAGTTCAACAATTGTTTTAAATATCACAAGGGCCAAAGGAAAAATACCTCTGAGCTTAAATTGGCTTAGAGGGCAAATATGGAACCACTGAGTTATATCTATGTGTGGTCTGCCCTCCACGGAGCCTCAGTAGATAACATACAGTCCAAAATTCTTGGGGATCACAAAGAGATTTTATTTCTGTGGTTTATATCTACCGATATTTGCTGTATTCAAAATTGAAGCTGAAAATATTTATTAATTCGTTTACCTAACAATAACAAACCCATTGCACACCAACATAAATATAATATTTTTACTTTAAAAAACTACATTTCAAAATAAAATTAAATTAAAAACTATATTTCTGGGGTGCCTGCTGGCTCAGTCAGAAGAGCATGAAACTCTTGATCTCAGGTTCGTGAGTTTGAGTCTCACGTTGGGTGTAGAGATTACAAATGAATGAATGAATGAATTTTCAAAACCAAAAATAACGAGGCAAGCAGCATTATAAAAGCCAGCTGGATTCTCATATCTCCTTCTGCATTGATCCTGTTGTGTAATGATGTTTTGGTTGAAGTACAATGAAGAGAATCTAGCCTTGTATGGTAAGGGGAAGAGTATTTTCAGCCTTCTCAGACAATTGTGCTAATTCTTTCCACTGCACCAAATCTCGACAAGTTTCTTAGAGGTTAGTTGCAATGTGGAATACAAAATCATACCAGTAAACCCTTCTTGGCATTTTTCAATGTGCTTTTACCCATGCATGACTTTGTAACATCATGCACTAGTCACTTGGAAAATATTGATCCACTAACTTATTTAGATGTTCTAAGTACTTAGTTTATTTTATAATATCAAAAAACTCACATTCTTTTGCTGCATAATATCACTGCCTATCTCATCAGACAAAGTATTGAGAATCTGTCAAATTATAGTGGCAGACTCTGGTTTTCCAAACTTTTAATCTTTGCTAGAAAGCTCAGATGTTTTCACTGGCAACAAATACTGTTTGTTGTTTTTGTTGAAGTGACAGATGCATTTCATTCATTTTCAAGAAAGTATCTCTCAGATACCCACATTGGAATAACTAGTTTATATTAGTCTTTTTTCCAAATAAAAATGGTATTCTGTGAAAAAACAAAAAAGCAACCAGTTTATGTCACAACACAAGGGCACATGTGCCTTTGTTGGAGGCAACCATCTTTGGTTGGACTGCAGTAGGCATGCTGTATGGGTGCCTTGCATTTTATCACCCAAATTAGGAAAAAGACATGGACCCAAGGGTCAAGACTTAATAAAAGTATTAATTTTTCTGCTCCATCAAGACCACCCTTAAGTGAGACCACATATTCTTTCCTGTAAAAGCGTGGCAGTGAAAAATAAAATGGCCACTGGTAAAGTGTAGTGCCACCTTCCTGATGTGAGCTAAAACTCCAAAAGTTTGCCCACCAATGCTTTAGCACCACTGGAGAAAATGTCAACACAATGCAAAAAAGTATATGACATCTTCGTGTTATTATGAAAATAGTTTTTACCTCACATTGCCCCTAAAAGGGTCTCAGAGACCTTTGAGAACCACACTTTGAGAACTGCTTGCTCTAGACCGCTTACAAAGAGTATGTTTGTCTGCTATTTCTTGCATTACGGATTACCACAAGCTTAGTGACTTGAAACAACACATATTTATTATCCCACAGTTTCTGTAGGTCGCAAGTTCAGGAAGACAGCTAGGTCCTTTGCTAAGGCCTCAATAAAGCTGAAATCAAGGATTGCATTCTACTGGATGCTCTGGGAAAGAATCTGCCTCCAAGTGTATTCAGGGGGTTGGGTGTGGTTGTAGAGCTGAGGTCCCATTTCCTTACAGGCTGTCAGTTGCAGGAGGGGGAGTGGTCTTTACTCCTAGAGACTTTCCACATCCCTTTCATGCTTTCCAAATGGCCCTTCCAGCACTAGTAGGTCCCAAACCTCTTAAACATTGAATCTCTCCAACTTCTATGGCATCCTTCTGACTCCAGCCACAGAAAGTGCTCTGCTTTTAAGGGTTCACGTGATTAGACTAGACCACCCAGGTAACCCAGGATTCACTAGCCTGAGATCGGTTCCTTTACCTTCTTCAAAGGAGTAGAGTGCAGTGAGGGAAGCCCCTGCTGTCTTAAAATATCCCATGCTTATAGATTCCAGGGGATTAACGGTTGGAAATGTTTGAGTGGCCATTCTGCCTGCCACAGAGAGAATGCAGCATATTGCCAGATGATTCTAAAAGGAAATGTGGTGTGTTCAAGAACCGTAAAAGGGCTACCCACGGAGACAGAGAATATAAGTGAGGTCAAGGAGTGGTGGTAAAAATATCCACTGATTCCAAATCTCTGCCCGGGAGAGCTCATTCTACATCTGTTTGAATACCTCCCTTTTTCAGTCTTTCCAGCACTTGCTAAATACCAATTCTGCACTAGGCTTGAGGATGAGGATGAGGAGTGGGAGGGGGTTGGCAGGGATTAGGCTTGGAAGAAGCAGGAGGAAAAATACATGGTGTCTGCTGTGCTTGCAACCTAGAGCTGCTCTCTTGTTCTAGGACTTTGGAATCTTATTGCACATATTACACATGCCTTAGCATTTAAGACATAGAATATCTAAAGACTTCCTCAAGAAGATGTGCTTGAGTATTGAAAGTGGAAGAGTCGAGGGAGACAGGTAACAGGTAGGGACACATGTGAAAAGAAACAGCAAGGCTGCCAGCCATTCACAGCAGCATCCTCTGCTTTGCCCCACCATGCAATGGATCTCCAAATTAGTCCTCAACAATTCTACTTTCTAAATATTTCCATACCCTGCGCCCTCCTCTTGAGCATGGTTCAGTGGAAATACCTAGCGTTTTCAAGCCAGGATAAGTGGATCCAAATCCAAGCTTTGCTACTTAAGGGTTGGATTATCTCTCGAGTCTGTTTTTCCATGTGTGAACACATCTTACATCTGATTTCCACTGCCCAATCCTTGCCCATTTGTTCTGGCCACCCCACCTCACACTGGGATCTAACAACCTCTTCACACCGCATTTGGTTTTTTTGGGTTTTGGTTGTTTTTTGGGGTTTGTGGGTTGTTGTTTTGTTTTGTTTTGTTTTGT
Organism: Canis lupus familiaris; assembly: GCF_011100685.1. Classification (NCBI taxonomy): domain Eukaryota; kingdom Metazoa; phylum Chordata; class Mammalia; order Carnivora; family Canidae; genus Canis; species Canis lupus. The sequence goes on along the minus strand of NC_049244.1, from coordinate 29,131,554 downwards.
TTTGTTGCATTTGTTGAAATATCCCCTGCCATCCCTTCACTCAGTTGGCTTGTACTCATTTTTGAAGTCTCAGCTCAGATTCCAGCTCCCCTCAGAAGCCTCTGGACTCAGCCAAGTATTCATCCTTCCAGTCCCACCTTTCGCCTGTACATGCCTCTGTCAGAACCTCTCTCTCCAACTAGAACTAAGTCTCTCTTACAGGGCAGAGCCCTGTCTCATCCACCTTTTCATTCCTCATCCTACTATTGGCACTCGATTCATGATGAGAATGTGCAGGAATATATCAGGAAGCGGGGGGGTACATTCTGATGGGAGGGAGTGAGGTATATGATAAAACCTTGTCATCTCCTGAGAAATGCAGCCGCCGATCACAAATCAGATTCCAGGGCATTAACTTCCATTACACCGAAATTCTCAGTTTAACACAAATATTTTCAGGCAAAGGCCATTAAGGACAACAAACTTAGAACATGACAGAATGTAGCCAGTGCCATAATTCCATAATTCCATAATCCAGATGTCTCCCAATCTTCTTCAGCTTTTCATTAAAACCCACAATAGGACAGAATGATGGAAACGTCTTGGAACTGGTAGGGATGGTGGTATCCAACAGTGTGAACGTCACTGCGTTGTCCACTTTAGGATGGCTGGTTTTCTGTTGTGTTATGCTATGTGCATTTCACCCCAGCTTAAAGCAAAACAAAACACGCTTTAATACCCCCAGCTTATTTGATTACCAGGCAGTCCAGTCATTCACCAGGTTTCCCATCCAAACCCAGCCTCACTTCTCACTTTGGACCAGGCTCCAGATTCTTCTGCTAATCACCTCCTGCCACTCATATCTCATTAACACATTTCTGGGCTGCTGAATTTTTCTTTAAATCATACTTCACCCCCTGCCACGTCCCCCATCACAGACACAGTTCCCTCGCTGAACTCCCTGAAGTCAAGCCAAGAACACAGAGCAGTTTACTTAACAGAAGCCTTCCTGAATACTTTAACTGAACAAAGGAAATTTTAACGAGGAGATACACTTAAAACTGGATACCTTGTTTGCGCTGAGAACTCACGGATTATAAAATGCATCATTAATTTAACAACTCATTGGAGGAAAAGAAACACTTCATTAAATATTTACAAAAATTTCATATTCACTAACAATGCCATGCATTTATACCCACAATCCCATTCTCCTTTCTTCCTCAGTGTCAAAATACATCTGAGCCTTCTTCACATTGTGGCTTTAAAGTTCTTCTGCCATTTGCAGTTACTCAGAGCACCACAAAGAAATGTTGGGATTTGTAACTATGCTTGGGATCCTGATCTTTTCAGGTCTTCGGGGTGAATAATGTAACTCTGAAGTTTTTGCCCAAGAACACTGAGGTTTTGTATGCATTTCCTATTTGATTAAACTTACAGTGGTTTCTATTTTAAAAGCCTAATGTGGATTCACAAAGGAGTACCAGGCTGCCATTCTACTCCTCTCTGTGTCTCTAATTCCTGGGAGCACAAGAGTATCCAAAAACTGCAGCATTGTTGACAGAACACAAAAATACTTTTCCCCAGAAAGTAAATACAGCTTCAAGTTCTGGCATGATGAATAATGTCTCTAGTCTTAGACAAGAATTTCTGAAAGAAAAAAAAAAAAAAAAGCTTCAAACAAACACTGGTTTCTTACAGTATAGGGGGTGCCCTTTCCCTCTATGCATATATGTACATATATTCATTAACTTTCCATTTTGTAAAATTGAAAGCAGAACCCAAGGTTGGCAGGCTTGCTCTAAAATGAACAAACACGATTTCCCCTGTATTGCTCCCATCCTGGCGGCCAGGGTGAGATTACTAAGAAAGGAAGTTTTCTCGCAGATGATTAAAAGGCATGGTGTTTTTCAAAAGGAAGATCTTGTCTTCTCTCTCACATACCGAATGATTTTTCTGAGTAACATAAAAATGCTAGGAAGGACCTCCTGCATTCATTAACGATCCAAAGGAAAATCCTTGGCAACACGCTGGGATCCACTGGGATTGAAATCCTTGCATCACGGAAAGCAATCAGAGCACCAAATGTCAAACCCAGGTGGACCGGAGTGTGGGATATGAAAAATATGTACACCCGGAGAGACTGGATTAGGCTGAGAAAATAATTTCATAATTGAAACTAATTCATTTAGAGTTTAATAGGAATCAAATGAATTGAAAGGACTAAAAATATCATTAAATAAAGCTGCAGTCCAGAAATTACCAACACATTCAGTCTATGCCTCTTTATTTAATATCCACAGGATCAGAACCAGCTTAGCTGAGCTGCCATTGTGTAGACCTCAGTTCATCCTGGGACGTACGTTTATCCATTGTAGCGAGGAGAGTTAAAAAGCTGGCCTGACCCTCCTAAAGAAGGCAGATGATTAGGAGCAAGAGCTTTGGTGTCAGGCAGAAATATGTTTCCCAGAGAATATAAAATGGAGTTTATCTTCTCTGAGGCTCAGATTCCTCACCTGTAAATGGAAGCAATACCCTCTACCACTTAAAGTGCTTGTGAAGACTTAAGGAGATCATCTCTGAGACATCGGGCTCAGTAGATGGCACACAGGAAGTGGTTGCCAAGTCATTATTTGTAGCATACCAGGCAAGTTGTGTAGGCTAGAAGACAAAAGCATGGCAATAATAATAATGTTAATAATTAATGTAGGCTGAAAAAATGCAAAACCCTGCAGCATTTAATGGTCCTCATCACAGTGACTGGCTTAGAGATAGGCATGTGACCTGCACCAGGCCAGAAAATCCAAACCCAGGACTTGCTGGAGATCTCAGCAGACAGTAGCTTTCATTTGATGTGGCTACACTGCGAGGGCATGAATCTGCAGGGGCAGGATGCCTTCCCTCCACCTCTTGGGAATGAGGACAAAACAGAGGAAACTTTAAGAGCTTAAATAGCAAAAAGAGTTAAGATATCCACTTGATAACCTCTCTCAGCCACTGAAACCCACCTTGTTACTGGAATTTTCGGCCACCAAAGTCCATAAATTCTCTCTTCACTTAATTCAGTTGAAGTGGGATTTCTCTTGTTGCAACCAAAGATTTCTTTTTTTTTTTTTTTTAAGATTTTTATTTATTTATTTGACAGGGCAAGAGAGCAAAAGCAGGGGGAGGGGCATGCAGAAGGAGAGGGAGAAGCAGACTCTCCGCTGAGCGGGGAGCCCAATGCAAGACTCATCCCAGGATGCCAGGATCATAAACTGAGCTGAAGGCAGAGACTTAACCAACTGAGCCACCCAGGCGCCCCTCAACTGAAGATTTCTAACATAGCTCGACCTTGGGCAGACAGGAATGATGGTAGGGCATGGGGAGGGGTAGGCAGTGCTACAAGGCCATTCTTCTCTATTTCCTACCAGCCACACAGAGAGCCCACTTCCCCGACTCTTTTCTGGTCGCTGAACTCTTGTAGAGCTGAGAGGTATCTAAATTAATATATTACTTATCTATTAATATTTTATTGTAAGTATTTGCCTTAGGACCTTGGAGAACAACTTCATCTTTTATTTCCTTGCAGGATATAGCACACAGATAGCAGATGGAACATAGAAAGTATTTGGATATTTGTTGGATGAAATGAACATTCAACCAGCCTCTCCTGCCCTTCTTATATTAGATGGAAAAGAAACAGAGGAGATACAGATAAATTGTTCCTAGACTGGACAAAATGATTTGAGCTGCCACCGCAGGGAAAGGGCAAAAAGACAGGCAATTATAGTGTCTGTCTCTCCTCCATCTCTGGGAAACCCACTGTGTTCCTTCCTGATAGTCTCTAACCACGACTCACAATTTCCCTTTGACATTCATTATATGATGAGTCACTGCATTTTTCATTTCAAGACTAGGAATGAGATTACTTGGATGTATATACATGGAACAATGGAGAGATGAAGATCAAATCCCTCTCACATTCTTGGAAGCAGGAGGGAAATGGTAAAGAAGGTGTTCTCTGAATTTGCTGGAAGTTTGAAGTCGGGGATGGGGGGAACTGAGGAAAGTTTGAGGGAGAATGACTCCTTGTCCTGTAAGTTGGCTTTTTTCTCCTCAAGGAAGGCCACTTTACTTGTGAGTCGAAGAAAGTATCCATTATGACTAGCAACTGCTCTACTGCTTGAGGCCTCCCTACTGCCCAGCACAGGGATCTTCCCCTGAAGATCCCTCCACAGAATCAACTCCCCCAGGAATCCATTTCTAATATATTCCATTTGGTTGCCTGACCAAGTCCCAAACTCCCTTTTGCAGAGGACTTGTATACTTGAAATGACATTTTACATTAGACACTTCCAATCTGTTGATATTTCACTTTAAAGATCATTTCCCCCCATCCTGCTGGCCACAACTTAAGCAAGGAGACATTTTACAAATAACTTCTCCTTTCACTCATCCAAAACATCAAACCAAAGGCCCAGCATCATGTAGACTAGAAAAATAGAATGGGAATTGGGAAACCTGGGTCTGAAACCAGACTGAACTAGGTGCATGCCTTGCTAGGGATGTTTACTACATATGTGGTCTTGGACAACTTACCTAACCTCTCTGGCCACAGTGCTTTCCTCATAGATTACTCTGGGGATTAAATGAAATAATATTTGCAAAACATTTAGTGTCACACTAGACACCATATAAACAGCTTTAAAATAAATTTATTACGAGCACTTTCATTCCTAGTATTGCTACTGTTAGGGTATAACAGCAGTTAGTTTCCAGAGGACACATGTTCTCTCAAACAAATGACTGTTTCCGTCATGACTGACTCCCTTCAAGGAGACTGTTTTCCTTTAAGGCAAAGTTTGCAGACCTACCCCTGGCATTCTCTGCAGTGTCCTGGACTGGAGATTGCAAATTCCAAGAAGAAAGAAAGGAATAGAAGGAGATGAAAAGAGGAGAGATGAGTGAGCTTAGCATGCACGTCTTGTCCAGAAAGGAGTCCTGGTTCCATCCTGGCGGTGTTGATATGATGACGACGATGTTGTCTTCAAATAATGGTAACACTATTCTTTTTTTTAAGATTTATTTATTTATGATAGACATATAGAGAGAGAGGCAGAGACACAGGAGGAGGGAGAAGCAGGCTCCATGCCGGGAGCCCGACGTGGGACTCGATCCCGGGACTCCAGGATCACGCCTTGGGCCAACGGCTGGCGCTGAACCGCTGAGCCACCCAGGGATCCCCAGTAACACTATTCTTATACATGTTGCACCTCTGTGGTATTAACAGGACATCAGCAAACATAGAGATAAAGGAACCTGAGGTCAAAGAATGATGAAGAGATCCCCTAATGTCTTGTTAGGAATCTGGCATGATCATATCAAGATGAAATTGTTCATGGAGAAAATGCCAATGAGAAAGTCAAAAAAAGGATGAGTCAAGATTTTTCACGATTACTGTAATATCTAACAGAAAGTGAATATAACATTTTTAATAACATAAGTAGTCAGCACTTGTTTAGTTGTTACTCTGTGCCAAGTACTGTGTTAAGCACACCCTGCGCATCACTTCATTTAATTGATACTGTGGCCTGGAGAAGAAGTCACTTTTTTTTAAATCACATTTTATGAATGAGGAAGCTCAGAGGATCCAAGTGATTCCCCCGGGTGTATGGAAATAGTAGCAGCAACAGGATCTGAACCCAGACTGTCCGACTTCTCAAACAAGACTGTTGCTAGCCATTATGCAGGTGTATCAAGTCCTCTGCTTCTCCTCTTGCCAGTGGAGGAGGAAGCAGAAGGAACACGTCTGTGAGCAAGCCAGAGCCCTTTTTCTCCTGTTAGACATTTGGTGACTCAAGTTCAGGCTCTTTCACCCCAGCTGTGCACGCCAGGACAAAATAATGGCTCTGATATTGCCTGTACTCTGCTTTGTGTGTCCACTCTCAGGATTTCACATCAGATTTCCATACATTTTCAATGTCTTGTTCAGGAGGTCTGGTTCACATACGAGAGAATTCTCCCTTTCAAAGTGTACACACCAGTCCACTTTGGTCTATTCACAAAGTTTTGCAACTCTCACTGCTAAAACTTCCAACTATTTCTGGGAGAGCTGAGACAATATCCATTACCCTGCCCTTAAAGAGTTTGCAGTCTTGTCAAGAAGACCTGGTTTCTTAACTTGAGGCTTCTCACTACTTATACCAATAAAGAGAACAATACCGTGTAAGAAGATGTGTGCATATGGTCGATGCTAAGAGAGGAGAGGAATTCACAGGCACGGCTGCCCATAGGAGGAGATTACCATGGGGGGGGGGGCGGGGAGCAGACCTTGCAGATGAGGGAAAATGGAAGAGGTCGCATGAGCTGGGAAGGTGTCAGAGGTAAGGGCTGTCGGGCTAAAGGGCCCAAGTGTTCAAGTCTTGCCAAGCGTAACTATGTGCCCTCCTGAAAGACAGTGTGAGACTTCAATAGGAAATAGAAAAGAGATTAGATGGAGCCCAGTGATTTCAGCGAGAGATCGCCTGCTCTATTTGAAGGTAATTTATGTAATAGTGACCAGCAGCTCCTCTCAGAAACTCGGCGGGGACGCTCATTGGTTGCAGCAGGATGTGCGCCTCGTGGACTGAAGACAGCATTTGGCCCTGGGTTGGAAATTCCTGCTTTAAAAAGCCATTTTGTTCCATTTAGAAATAAAGTGGGAGTGAAAGCCATGCCCCGTGATGCTTCGTGGCTAATAAAACTGCAAAGGCATTTCTGCCTGGGCATCGAAGATTATTTTAAGCATCATCTCCTGGGCTCCTCGGTTACTAAGGGAATCCTGGCTCAGCTCAGCCGCGCAGACAGGCGAGTTGCCATGACGACCCTGCCAGGCCTGGTTGGAGTAGAAATACCAGATAGAGGAACGGCTGTCACTTCCTGACTCCTGAGCAGTCAGGCTGTCAGGGCCCTCCCTGCCCCTTGCAGTTTGCCTCTCCTCCTGGATGCACTCGCTGCCCAGTCCTTGCCACTAGGGGGCACAGGCACAGCTGGATGGCCCTCAGGGTCAGTGGCTCACCCTGTTGGATGGTCAGTCTCCCCTTCCATTCCAGAGTGTGTTGTTCACGCTGGCCATATTCAAGTTCTCTTGGGCACCCACAGTCCTACAAGCCTGGCCTTTGTCTCTCTGAATGGAGGATGTAGTAGACACTTACCCAGAAGCTGTACTAGGGAGCAGAAGAAAATCTGGAATAAACCCTTTTTCTTTCCTATAAAACAACCCAGACATAATCTAGACCTTTTTTTTTACAGGGTAAAGTTGTCATGGTAAATGTGTCAGCAACTGGTCAATTCCTACAACTACTGAGATGCCTTCCTTTCTTTCACATGGAATTAAATGCACATGGTGTTTGCAAAAAGATTATATTTTCTAAGGATGGCTATAACAATGTCTCCCATCCCACCTGCTCTTCCTACAAGGTGATCTTGCCATGTTCACACTGAAGGGTAGGTTTATGTTCTTTCCCCTTGAATCTGGGCTGACTTGTATCTGAAGTGGTGCCATGTAATTTAGGAAGGTAGGTTATAAAAGGCGACATAGCTTACATCTGGTTCTCTTGAGATTCTTGCTTTTGGAACCCAGCCGCCATGCTATGAAGAAGCCCAAGCAGTCCCATGGAAAGAGCATATATAGATATTCCAGAGAACAGCCTAGTTGAGGTCCTGGATGATGGCAGCATCAGGCAACAGACATGGAACGAATGAGCCTTCAGATGATTTCAGCCCCTCAGCCGACATCACCTCCAGTCTCTAAGTCATCCCAGCTGAGCTCCCAAACACAGGAACAAGCCATCCCCACTGGGCCCTTTCTGTATTCCTAACCAGCAGAAGCCACACAAGTAATAAAGTGGTGGTTGTTCTAAGCCAAAAACTTTGAGGTGGTTTATTACTCAGCAATAGTAGCTGGAACCATGTTCCCTTTACTTGGAATGTCCTTTCCCTACTCTGTTTCTGTGCACTCTTATTCTCCTCTCAAGTGTAATTCAGACATTAGCTTCTCTGTATCCCACCTGGGGAACTTTGTACATATACCTTTACTTTGGCACTTATCATTTTGGTTCTTTACCTCCCCTGCCTTGCCTGCTGTACTGTAAGCTCCTTAAGGACTGAAGTTATTTTGTCTTGCTTGTAAAATGTAAAATGGTGACCATATCTTCATTATTGTCAGGAGCAATCTTGACGGTATCTATTCTGAGCCCAGTGTTTGGCATGTAAAATGCCCCCTAAAGAGCAGGCATTACCATTATTATTTTATTACTATTTTATCACTGCATTTAGTACAGTGTGATTCAAATTCATTTACTAGGCCAGCCAATATTTGCCGAGCACCCACTATGTGCCAAGCACTATATATTTTATAGTTGATATTCAATAAATATTTCTAACATATGTATGTACAAAATAATGCAATTAGCAATGGATATGAGGTTTCTTCCCCAGAATTATTTTTCTCAAACTCAAAAGTAAACTTGAAAATACAAGTTATCTTTTATCTTTTTTATCTTTTTGTCATATCCCAAAAAGATCCAAAATCAAGGTCTGTTTATTCTATGAATTACCAGCATCTAGGACTTTGGGCTTAAAGGTTTATATTCATTTTCTATCATTGCCATAAAAAATTACCACAAACTTAGTGGCATAAAAAGACACAAATTTATCATCTGACATTTTTAGAGGTCAGAAGTCTAACACAGGTTTTACTGAGCTAATCTGAAGGTGTTGGCAGGGCTGCATTCATTTGTGGATGAAAGCACCCACTCCTTGCCTTTTTTATCTTCTAGAGGCCACTCACATTCCTTGCCATGTGGACTCCTTTCTCCATCTTCCAAGCCAGCAGAGGCAGGCTGTATCCTTTCCACGTTACATCTGTCTTGCAAAATTTTTCTATTCTTGTAGCCAGGAAGGTTCTCCGAACTGAAATTGGGATATTCATGTGATTACCTTTAGGGCCCACCTAGACAACCCAGGATAATTTCTACATCTTGAGGCCTTTAACCCTAATCACATCTACAAAGTCCTTTTTGCCATGTGCCAGAACACAGTCACAGGTTCCAAGGATTCAGATATGGAAAACTTTGGGGAGCATTATTCCGTCTTCTACAAAGAACTTCACTTAAGAAGCCTAGAAGGTGCCTCAGCTGAACAAACCCTGCTCCTCTACCATCTCACGGATGAAGAAACAGAGAGGTAAACAGAGAGGTGACTTACTCAGTGTGACACTGCCGGTTAAGTTTCAAGCTGAGATTGGACACCCAAGTCTCTTGACTTTGAGCTCAGAATTCTTTCTGCTACTCAAAGTTGGCCCACTTACCATCACCTACATGACCTCCAGCTTGTTAGAAATGTAGACTCTCAGGCCTTACCTCAGACCTATGACATCAGTCTCTGCATTTCTATCAAGATCCCCAAGTAATTTTTAAGTACCTTTAGGTTTGAAAGGCACTGATCTAGGAGATCATAGAGCCTCCTGTTTCTTTCCTAACAAGAAAATTGTACACGATCAATGGGTAAGTATCTCAAGCAGTTTGGCCACATCACTCTCTCCTGAGCCCAACTGGTTCTGATCCAGGCTGATTAAACCTCTAAGGATGCAGACTGAACACAACCATTCCCAGTCCCTTTTGTCTGGGGCAACCTCTGAATGTCAAGTTTGGTGTTCTAATATTGTGCTGTACAGCTTTCTCTTCTTGGGAGCAGTCAAGGCACTTGGACTCTGAGTCACCTTGCCTGGGATCAACTCCTAAAACTACCACTTAACGTAACAAACTTGAGGTCTGTGAACCTGGATGAGCTGCTTGTTTTCTTTGTGCCTCAACTTCCACATCTGCAAGTGAGCATGAGAACAGTAGTACCTACATGACAGGTGAGTAGTGACTTAACGTATGTAAAGCACTTAGGAGAGTGCCTACCACTCAGCAAGAGTGAGGTGTTAGCTATTTCTCATTTTTCTGGGTATTCATTTTCCAAGAATAATCAAAATCCCAAATGAACTCAGTCTCCAGGAATTTCTCAAGACTTTATCTTCTGGGATCAGAGGGGACACCCTGACCATGGTTCCAGGTGACAAGAATACTCACTGATCTAGAGCCACACTCCAGCCATCAGAACTATACTGGCATCAGGAGAAAGACCAGGAAGAAGAATCCTGCCTTTGGTTTAAAGTATTTGGTCCCCTGGCATGTGATGTTCCACTGTCTATTGCTAACACTTTTGTTCAGTCATCAAAGAATTTTAAAGCAACATACATGGGTTTAATTAAGTGTTATTTGGAAGTATCCAGGGTAAACACAATAGCAATTGGTTGAATAGAAAAGCAAGCAAAGCGAAGATTTTGAACCTACTTAATTCCAAGTAGTAACCAGGAATTGATCATTGCCTGGATATCTTAAGCCAGGCTAGCCAGATCACTAATAAAAAGAGGCTGTTGAAATAGCTAAATTTTAAAGCTCTTATTCCCAAATTTCTACCAACACCCATTAAGCAAATAAGGAAATGGACTTTTGAAGTAGAATGAGTGCCCAAGGCACACACATGCTGATTAGGCTGGGTCTGGGACGCAGGACAAGGCTTTATTTGTAGAGAAGATTTATGAGGTAGGCACTGCTGCATCACAAACACCCTAACACTTACTCAAAGTAAGAGTCATCATTTATTTTCTTTGGCATTTCTTCTGGTCAGGAACCTGTGAGTTCAGGCTCAAGCTGGGCAGTTCAGGCTCAAGGTCTTTCAGCAGATGCAGTCACCTGAAGGGTGGTCTGGGACCTGAGGGTCCAATTCTGGGTGGCTCGCTTCCAGCTGGAAAGGAGCCTCTCTACAGGGCTGTTTGGGTGTCCGCAGGACAGGACCGCTGCCTTTCCCCATAGGGAGCACTCCAACAGACCAAGACAGAAGTAGCAATACCCTGTATGACCCTGCCCTGCAAGTCACACAACATCACCTTGGCCATGCCCTATTATTAATACATGCTGGCCCTGTGTCTGTACCAGCTCTGTCCCTCTGCCAGATGTACTACTGTGGACCAGCACCAAAATTCTGAGTCCCTGTTCCCTCATTTGTAATATAAAAATAACAATTTCCAGGGCACCTGGGTGACTCAGCGGTTGAGCATCTACCTTCGGCCCAGGTCGTCTTCCCAGGGTCCTGGGTTCGAGTCCCAATCAGGCTCTCCAAGGGGAGCCTGCCTCTGCCTCTCTCTGTGTGTCTCTCATGAATAAATAAATGATCTTTTTTTTTTTTTTTTTTTTTTAGAAAAACGAAAAAATAAAAAATAATGTCCTTTCGGGGCTGTTTTGAACATAAATCAGTAGAACAATATCAAGGGCTGTTCAGTACAAGGAGCTGCCACACAGTGTGCATTATTTTTAAGTGATTTCGCTTCCTTAAGGAGCCTGTCCCCGGGTCGCCTCATTCTTGCAAAGTCTAAACTCCAAACATTCTTTTTTTTTTTTTTCTTTTAAACCCCTGGAGAGACAAGTGAGTCAGTCCCTGCCCTCCCTACTCTAACTCAGACCCAAAGTAGGACTCTCCCGAGGCGGAACTCTAATTCCCGGGGTGACTCTAGTGCCCGGGACGCATTGGGAAGCGGACCGGAAGTGGCTCCTCCGGCTCCTTTCCGGTCCCCGAGGGCAGCGGCAGGCAGCCGGCGGGACGTTCCTGGGAGGCTCGAGGCGGGCTGGCGGCTGCAGCGCGGGGACGCCTTGAAAGCAGAGCGGCGGGACGCCAGGAAGAGTAGCGGGGCGAGCCCTCCCGGCCACTCCATGTCTGGTTGGAGGCTGCTGGCCCAGGCCGGCGCCCAGGTGCTGGGCTGCAGCGCGGGCGGCCCGGGTGCTGCCCGGGGCTCGGCAAACAGGTGGGTGGGGGAGGGGGAGGTATGGTCCCTGCAAAACACACCTGGAGCCGAGCTTTGGCCCCCGGTGCGGACGGGTGCGCCCTGGGTGGACGGGGAAGGGGCTCCGTCCAGACCACAGGCGCAGGGGACTCAGAGCGTTACTCCAAGCAAGTGCCCATTGAAGGAGTGAGGGGGGATTTTTTTTTTTTTTTTTTTAATGTTTAACATTTATGAGCCAGCGCCTGGCAGGGAGCATTACCAACAGGATTAACACCTACCAATTAGTGGGCGTTTTCTATGTACCGAATGCTTTGATAGGTGTATTAGGCGCCGCCTTAGCTCAGTAGCCTCACGAGGTAGAATTGCTGCCCTTATGCATTTTACAGACACTGCCATGATGATATTTTGCAGATAAAAACAGAAGCTTGGAGAAGTAACTTAGTGTAAAGCTGGGACTCCGACCTGGATGTACCCGACCACGAAAGGTGGATAGACAGCAGAGAGTCTTAACTTTTCTGACCCTCCCGTGCAAGAATTTACCTCCTTCCCAACACAAGGTCTTTCTTGCGTTCAGGTTCTCAGAGAGATCATGTCTTTTACGGATCTTCTGAGCCTAGGCCTTGTCATTGCTGGGAAGAGGTGGGCTTGTCAGAGGGAGAGAGAGAGAGAGATCAGCATCCCACATTGTTACCCCCGCTGGGCTTAAACTATTAAGGTCCACCTACAAATGGATCAGGGCTTCCTGTGTCTAGGTAGGACAGTTCTGTTAGAAGTTGGTTTATAACAGCAGAGGGGATGAAGGCCTTTTACTCTAGGGTCATCCCTTAAACAATTAAGTGTGAAGCCCATTATTATAAGGAATGTCCGGGGGGGGGGGGGGGGGCGCGACTTGCACGGACTCCAAATCCTTTTCCTAAGGCCCAGACTACACTTTCTAACTCATGTGACCTCCCTCCCCCGCATTAAATGGGGGAAGCCTTTTATGTTTTGGTTTTCTAATTTTTGTTTTCATAGAACAGACATTTGGCTTTTGGTTAGAAGTCTCCATGGCAGAAGTGGTACATGGTGGGATGAGCATCTTTCGGAAGAAAACGTCACATTTGTTAAGCAGTTGGCCTCTGATGAAAATAAAGCCCAGTTAGCAAGTAAACTGTGTCCTTTGAAAGATGAACCCTGGCCTCTACATCCTTGGGAACCAGGTAGTTATTTTATATTTGATAGTCTCTCATTTTCCTAATTACTGTGTGTGGCTGGCACATCCAAAATCATAGTGACTGCCTGATGAATTTATCATGTCATGAATTTACTTTTCATGTCTTAAGTGTGTCTGTTTAATTGAGGTTTGGTTTGCAAGGTTATGTCTAGCATGCTGGTTTACTATTAGTGAATATCCGATGGTAATCAAGACTTCTTCAAGAAACTGTTTCGTAGGTGAAGGGAAGATCATTCTGCATATGTTTTTTGTTTCCTTCAGATTAAAAAAAAAATGTATAAAATAAACCAGAGAAGAAAAGTTAGAGGAGTATGATCTAAAACTACAGTGTGAAAAATAAATAAATAAATAAATAAAACTACAGTGTGTCACACAGATGTTTTCAGTTGGGATATCCAAGCACTCCAGGTTTGCCAAGCTTAACCCCAGAATCAGCTCCTTGTGTCCAGTAGAGTACTAAATCCATGTGTAGTGAGACTGAGAATAAGGCCTATACTGTTGAGAATGTGGTCTCTAGTTGGAGTTTATTGTGACAGTTGAATTGTATAGTGATCTGAAGTTCTTAGTGGAGGGCAGCCTGGGTGGCTCAGTGGCTTAGCGCCGCCTTCAGCCCAGGGCATGATCCTGGAGACCTGGGATCGAGTCCCACGTTGGGCTCCCTGCATGGAGCTTCTCCCTCTGCCTGTGTCTCTGCCTCTCTCTCTCTCTCTGTGTCTCTCTCATGAATAAATAAATAAAATCTTTTTTTTTTTTTAATAAAATCTTTTTAAAAAAAAAAAAGTTCTTAGTGGAGCAACTTTACTAACGTGTGCAAGAAATCTAAGTGGCATGGTGGAAGCTGACATATTTAGCCACTTGACCACTTGTGTCATCCCTGTAACACCAGCTAAGTTCTTAGAATTTGAGCAGATATTTTCTAATTAATGCACTTAGATATGAATTGATACTAGAAAAGCAAATTGTAATGATGGATTTATCATGCCCTCCATTAATACCATTATTTTAAAGCCAGAATATATCAGTTTACCTATTTTCTTTATTTTGTACAGTTTTCCTATATTTACTCATTATATAGAGATTTATTAAGTAACAATATGTTACCTAGCCATGCTTGAAGTCTGTTATATCTCTAAGGAACAGTAATGTTTTACTCTGAATATATTAGCATGTTTCTTACCTGCCTGTTGCTCATATTGGAACCACAGTATAGGAAATACTGTTGCTTCATTTTGGCAAATGTTGAAAAAGTTTGTAATAACATTGATTTGTTTTTAATTATCAGGTTCCTCTAGAGTAGGACTTATTGCACTGAAGCTGGGTATGATGCCTTTATGGACCAAAGATGGTAAAAGGCATGTGGTCACATTACTTCAGGTAAGAAAGAAACAGAAGATGTAACAGATGTGTACATGTGCCAAGATCTGAGTGCAAACCTGAATGGGCAATATTTGTATCCTGAAACATGTAACTCTGTGATGAAGAATGGGCTAATGATAAGCATAAATACTATTAAAGAACTTCTGAGTGTTTCAGTGAATATTTCACTCTTGCCTGTGTGGTGGCCTTCTTGGTATTGGCATAGGGATAACTACAACAATGAGTTAAAAAAAGATTGTAACTTAGCTTCTCACAGGTGTACCAGTTCAATTCATCATTGGAAAAAAATCTCAGTCCCATCTTATTTTCATTCTTTCAACCCAAAATTAAAATTTTGATCTCTTTCCTAACTTAGAATGTAACATTTCTTGTCTGGGGAGGGAGCATCTTGTTCTCTGAGATAAGACAAACTCTAATGGTTAAGAAGCGGGCCCTGGAACCAGAAAACCTGACTTCATATCTTGGTTCCACCACTTCCAACTGTGTTCCTTAAAACCGTGTCTCCTCTGCAAAAGATATAATTGTATTTGGTAAAAAGAAATAGATATTACCTACCTTTAAGGTTTTTGTGAGGGTTGTACAAGGTAATAAATGTCACACACTCTGAAACAGTGTCAAATGTTTAATATACGTTAGCTGCTGTTGTCATTACAATTATTATTAGAGAAAGATCACTGATTGAGTTAGGAGATCCTTATTCCCCAAATCACTTTGGATGCCTGAGTTCATTTTTGGGGACTAGTCTTAGAAAAATGATTAGACAGATACTGGTGACTAAAATGAGAGCTCATGCACATAGGCCCAGGGGGCCTGCAAGCCTTTGGACATTTTTATTGACTCAATGATCAAAGAAGATTATGGGTTCTAAAACTGTAAGAAATTTTGGGAGCTTTCAGGAGTACTGGTGAGATTGTGCATTGGTACAACCACTTCGGAAAACAATTTAGCACAATAATGTGGTAAAGCTGAGATAGGTGAACCTTGTAGTCTAGCAGTTCCACTCCTGAGTGTCAGTAGAAAATTTGAACTTCATTACTTTACAACAGTAAAGAGCAGTATTGCTCTTAATATTCCAAAACTAGAAATAATCCTAATGTCCAACAGCAGAATGGATAAATAAGTCATGGTATTCACAGAATGGAATGCTGGATAGCAATGAAAATGAACAGAAGAGTGTTACACACAACAATATGGATGAAACTTAGAAATATAAACAAGTGAAAGAAGAAAGACATGGACAAGTACATACAGTCTGATTCTGTTTATACAAAATCTAGAGCAGGCAACAATAAACTAGATGGTTTCAAAAATAGCAATTGTAGGGACACCTGGGTGGCTCAGCGATTGAGTGTCTGCCTTTGGCTCAAGGCGTGATCCCAGGTCCTGGGATCAAGTCCCACATAGTGCTCCCCATGAGGAGCCTACCTGTGTCTCTGCCTGTCCCTCTGTGTTCTCTCATGAATGAATAAATAAAATCTTTAAAAAAAAAAAAGCAGTTGTAAAGAAAAATAAGTAAAGCATTACCTACCATAAGGGTCAAGAATAGTAGTTACTTCTAGGGCAGTGCTTTTCAAATTTAATGAGCCTCTATCATCTAGAAGGTTTATTTAAAAAAAAGGAGATTCTGATTCAGTTGATCTGGCCTGGGGCGTGAGGATCAGCATTTTCACCAAGTTCCCAGGTGATGTTGATGCTGCTTGTTTGAGGACCACACTTTGAGAACCACTGCTCTGCTCTAGGGGTTAAAAAAAAAAAAAAAAAAAGTGGGGAGGGAGATTATTGGAAGGAGAAACACAGGCTTTGTGGATTCTACTTCTTGACCAGGGTGGTGGTCAATGCATATTTTCTTCATAAATACTCATGTTGTAGATTTATGTTTTAGGCACTTTTTTTTTTAAGGTTTTATTTATTTATTCATGAGAGACACAGAGAGAGAGAGGGAAAGAGAGAGAGGCAGAGACATAGACAGCGGGAGAAGCAGGTTCCATGCAGGGAGCCCGATGTGGGACTTGATCCCCGGACTCCAGGATCATGCCCTGGGCCAAAGGCAGGTGCCAAACCGCTGAGCCCTTCAGGCATTCCCTCGGCACTTTTCTCTATGTGATGTCTATATGCTCTGTATTTGACATTTTTTTTAAAAGTTACTTCTATATTTGAAGATTGTGATTAGTGTTAGAGGAATATTGAGATAATTAACTTTAGGGAATTCTTAATTGTGATACGGCTTCAACACGACTGATATGTTAAAATATATCTTAGCACATACTTACTTTTTTTATATATTTGTTTCCTTAGGTACAAGACTGTCACGTTCTAAAATATACTCCAAAGGAAAACCATAATGGAAAAATGGCAGCCCTAACTGTAGGCGGAAAAACTGTATCACGTTTCCATGTAAGAATGTATTTTCATTCTTTAGAGTAGTACAGTTCATTAGTTTCAGATCTGAATTCTTTAAGTTTTGAGGCTATTCCATAGTCACAAATTTGTATTTGTCCATGAGGTAAATTGTGGATTTGAGGGACGGTGGTCTAGTGAAGCCATTGAACCCAAAATTCTGAGAGAAATTTGGGTTTGTTCTAGTACTTCTCAGTTTTTGAAACAAGCAACTTTTTGCTCTAAACTTGAGTATTTGCCCATTTGTATGGTGGGGATAAAAATACTACTTAACCTAAGAACTCTGTTACCAGAATTAATGAGATTTTTCATACATGCCTAGCATGTCAAAGATACTCAATAGGTGGTAGCTATTATGTTTTGTTGTTTTTGTTAAATTTCTCTTTTTTTTTTTTCTAAATTGTCTTAATACCTGACTCCAGCAGCATGTGAGGATTAATTTGTATATACTAGAAGGAACTTTCTTTTTGTGTGTGTGCAATTTTCTTAAATCTGAAATCACTATAACTATGAAAATACAGTGCAGTATATCATACAATCAATGAGTCATTTTTATCTTCACTGCTGTGCATATTTCCCTAAGTATATTTCACTATCAAAATTTGTAATTTTTTTAAAAAACACATGGAAAACTAAAAGAGTCATTGAAATTCCACATAAGTTACAAATTCTACAGCTTTCTCTATACCAATTCAAGTATTTTTGCGAACACTATATTTCATAAGATGCAAAACATAGTCCTTTCCAGTCACAACCACAAGAAGGAGTAAACTATATTCATAATCTTAACAAGAACGTTAATAATAAATAATTCACTGGTGTCACATACAGCATTGTTTTGGGTCTAACCTTCCTAAACCATCCCATGTTTTATATACCCTCGGCATAATTCCCTGCAATGTGAAGAGAATCGATAACATTTCAAATGTGGGTAGAAAGTATGACATGACAATCCTAAGTCCTGAAAATTTTTTAAGTCCCTAGAGCACACAGGAAGCACCCAGTTCAGACCCTCCCTAGAAGGAACTTCTTCAGTACTTTGGATACAGCTGTATTCAAACCCACATCAGGTTTTTACAAATAAAGCATTCCCCCCACACACACACACACACATAGAATACTGTTAGGGTGCTGAGTATGTAGCTTAAATTTGAAAAATCTGTTCAATTAGTATCCTTATTGGATGACTAAAGGCGGAGAACATCTTTCTAGAAATGGTGATCCTTTTCACTAATAGGTAATGAAACATCTTTAGTTTACTAAAACATACTACTTATTTTTAAGATAAACATTTTTTTTCTGTCGTAAATTGTTTATGAAATTAACATGGATGATAAATAGGATCTATACTATACAACTGTCAAAACTAGCAAGTGTTTGTTGTGTGCCTCCTATTTTGTTGTCATAGTTAACTTTGTTATATGCACTTGTTATATGCTAGGATACATAAGCATTAAGCCTATTATTTAATCTTCTCAGCATCTGAAGCTAAACAGGCTAAGGAGGCTAAAGAGGTTCAGGGCCACCCACTGGTGAGAGGTAGAGTGGCGATCAGATTTTAGAGACTTATTTCTTGTGTCTTGACACCCCTCTGGGTACTCATAGGCTAATGGAGAAGATGAACAAATAAATCCTCCATCACTATATAGTATTACACATGCAACAAGCATGGAATGGGGAAGAGCCAGTTGTGCTTAGGGAGATCCCAGAAGTTGTCACGCAAAGGAAACCAGAAAAGAAAATGGGTGTTAAAAGCATACCAGCAGGAAATACCTGTTAACATACCAGGCATATTGCAAAAATCTCATGTCATCCTGGTAACAAATCTCTTAGATAAGTAGTATTTTTATCCCCATTTTGCAGATGGGCAAAAACTGCAGCTTAGAGGGTAAAATTACTTGTTCCAGGTAGCTACTGCCGAGACACATTGAAAAGAGCCTGTGTGCTTGGGAAGAGAAGTGTGGTGTGTGAGATCTTAGTATGTGGGGGACTAATGGGGGAAGACAGTAAAGGTGCAAAGTGTACCTGTTGGGTAGAGTGCTGAAGAGTTTAGACTTCATCCTGTAGACTCCCAAGAGCTTTTCTGGATTCTCCAATTGGGACAGTGATGTGGTCAAATCCTTAACTTGGTTAACTAAATGAGAAGAATCTGTGTGCAGGGAGGACATTTAGGAAGTTGTTTTAAGCACTGGGAAGTGTCAATAAAAGGCTTTTGAACCAAGGTAGTTGTATTGGACTTGGAGAGGGGAGGGATTTGTACAAGACTGGGTGAATATGTGGTGAGGGGACACAGGCTTACAGCAGTTCCTGAGTACTTGGTTCATTTATTCACAAGAGACCCAGAGAGAGAGGCAGAGACACAGGCAGAGGGAGAAGCAGGCTCCATGCAGGGAGCCTATTGAGTACTTGGTTCAGTGCAGAAGCTATAACCTGAAATGGTGACAAGGAAAGGAAAGTTATAGACAAAAGAAATGTGTGAAGTATTTACGGAAAATTCAAGTGGAGTTTTACTATAAATAGTTGGGTATACTGATCAATGAGTTCGAAGTGGTTAAAATCATGGGAGTCCTATAGGTTGATCGGACTAGAGGCCATTTAGTCCTGTCTCTTAAGTGTTAGAGAAGGTAGCTACTTTTACATATTACAGTAGTATAGTCTATATATATTTTAATTCTGCTATTAAATCTTGACAGTTTATTGGCTGATAATTTTAGGGTTTAAGTAATTTCACAGTAATGAAGCAAACTGAGATATTTATGGAAACTTTTTAAAAAGTCAGATTTTTTCAAATGTTTGAGTTTTTAAATGGGTAAATACATGCCAGTCCTCATGTGAATAATTCTTTGATTTGATAGATGCTACTGTTTTCTCATTAACTGTACTTCTGTGTTTTTGTTGTTCAGCACCATCATCTTTATTTTCTTTACTGATTTTGTAAATTCATGACTTTATTGCCTTGATATTTATAAATTAAACATGATGTTGGGATAGTCCATTCTGCTCCAACAGATCTGTTAACATTACTTCCCAGAACTATGAGACAGTGGAAAAACGAGTAGATGTGGGGTCAGAAGAGCTGAGTTCTAATTCTGACTTCTACTAACATCCATTCTCTTACACATGAAAACCAGGAATTGGACTTGATGGTTGCTAAATCCTCTTTTAGTTCTAAACGTCTCACCCTGGTTCTTTAGTATCTTAGTTCTCAAGAAAAAAAAAAAATTAAAGTTCTACCCAAAAATGTATTTGGCAGCTCAGTTTACTCTATTTTACTTACTGAGAAAAGTGTCTTACGGATTTTATTAACATAATACTAATGATTAAAATATTTCAGAAATGGGGCACCTGGGTGGCTCAGTCAGTTAAGTGTCTGTCTTTGGCTCAGGTCATGATCCCAGGATCCTGGGATGGAGGCCCAAGTCTGGCTCCCTGCTCAGTGGGCAGTCTCCTTCTCCTCCTTCAAGTCCCCTCCCCCTGCTTGTGCTCTCTCTCATTCTCTCTCTCTCTCAAATAATTAAATCTCTAAAAATTCAGAAATGATAGTATTTTCGTACTTGAGACTGTGGTCTACACATTTTAAACTTCATTCTCTTCAGTGAATATATATATGCAGTGATAGAACGCAGCAAGGTGATACAGGTCCTATACTATGTTGTGGACTTGCACCCTCTTACACACATTTTTAATTTACTTCTCTGGTATAGGAAATGCTATAAAGATCTTTTTTGTTCTTCAAGATAAAAATGTTCTAGGGGTGCCTGGGTTAAGTGACTGACTCTTGGTTTCGGCTCAAGTCATGTTCTCAGGGCTATAGGATCAAACCCCACATCAGGCTATGCCCTCAGTGCAGAGTCTGCTTAAGATTCTCTCTGCCCTTCTTACCCATGATCACTCTTTCTTTCTCTTTCCCTCTCTCTTTCTCTCTCTAAAATAAATAAATAAATTTTCAAGAAAAAAAGAAATATAAATTTTCTAGGTCTAGAGGCCATGTATTATAATATTAAAGAAAAGCTTTGTCTTTGAATGACCTTTCTTCAGAATAAGATGTGAAAATGAGGTTTAAAAATTCTTTATAAGTAAAGAATTTGGGTTCAGAAAAGAAAAGGATTTTCAAAACTAAAAGTATGCAAATTTCCTCTTGTGTGTTGTAACCCTCAGAGAAACTGAGAATAGATTCAGTTATAGTTTTTAAAAACAAGTAGACCTATGAATATAAAATATCAAATAGTTAAGGATTCTAAAATGAATTGATTGAATCAATTTATAGTAGGGCTAGAACTGTTTTATTTTTTAACTCTCTAAAGAATTTAGGCCCCCTAGAAATTAGACTGTTTTGCTTTCGCTATTTTTGTAACTTCTTATAAATAAAAACATAGGAAGTTAAGTGGCCTTAAAAGTTGATTAAATCAATTCATCTTAGGAGCAGAGAAGCATTTTCATTGTGAGAAGGGTAATTGCAGAGAACTTTGAAGAAGGAGAAAAAAAATGCAGCCTCATAGATGGGATTATCCAAGTGTGACACTGTTGTCAGTCTTTTAAATTGCCTTTTGAAATCATTTATTTGGAAGTTAAAAAAAAAAAACACTTCTGTTATACTGCTGCTACTTTCAACTCAACTCAAGCATTTAGCGCTTCTCACGACTGATGCCTAATTAGTTTTATGATATTTTGATTTTTAAATGAAAGAATTAAAGTATTCAATTTTAGTGACGCTGGAATATAATCAAGTATTATTACCTTGTATGTTTCAGTCTGTAGTTACTTAGGTCAAGATGTTTATCTTACTTATTTTGTGTTCCTGAAAAAAGTAAAAGTTTTTTCTTAGAGGCTTCCTCCCGTACTTAGAAACTGATATTAATAAAATAGTATGCTTTTTAAATAAAATAGAATATGTGAATCTCAGAAATAAATTTAAAGTCCATTCTAAAATGTAGTAAATCTAAATTTGATACATCAGGAAAATAATTGCAAGGAGGCACATTTTTATTTATTTATTTATTTGTTTTTAAAAGATTTTATTTATTTATTCATGAGAGACACAGGGAGAGAGAGGCAGAGACACAGGCAGAGGGAGAAGCAGGCTCCATGTAGGGTGCCCAATGTGGGACTCGATCCCAGGACTCCAGGATCATACCCTGGGCTGCAGACGGCACTAAACCACTGAGCCACCCGGGCTGCCCAGAGGCATATTTTTATTTATTTATTTTAATTAATTAAGATTATTTATTTATTTATTCATGAGAGACAGAGAGAGGCAGAGACACAGGCAGAGGGAGAAGCAGGCTTGATGCAGGGAGCCTGACATGGGACTCGATCCGGGGTCTCCAGGATCATGCCCTGGGCTGAAGGCGGCACTAAACCGCTGAGCCACCTGGGAAAAACTATAGGGAATGACTGGGATGAAATTACGTCCTCCCTCTTCGAGGAAAGGAGGAGGGATAGCTTCTTGAGAAAACAACTTTTTGTGGGCGTCCAGAGCACGGCTTCCCAGCATCAGCCACACGGTTCCTCTGGGGAGCCCCAGGGACATTCCCAGGGTTTGTGGGCTAATCCAGACATTCACATTCTATGCTTATAGGCCAGTGCCACCCGATTTCATGTCAACCAAAGGCAGCCTTCTCAGTAAGTTACAAAGTGGCACTAACAATTTACATTTTAAACTAAAATCATGGAGTAACTGAAGTTTGCTACATATTCACATATTCTGTAGTTAAGACTGGCTGCACAGATAATCTGTCAGATTGGGAGCCAAGATGCTTGGTTAACAGTAAATCATCAGCGTTGTCTTGAGTTGGTTAGGGTCTTTCAATTGATGCTGTTCTTTTTTGATTATAAATTGCTCTCGGTTTGATTTCATAGTAGTTTAGTTTCTTAAAGATTGTTCATCCTCGGACTAAGTCATGATCTTTATTTTAGGCCTATAATTTTTTAATAATTGGACTTGAAGATAATATTGTAACACAGTAATGTTGTGTGCCAAGAACTGATGCAGCAGCAAGAGTGGAAAGGTACCTGGAGAGGCAAACCAGGACTTCACACCTGGATGGATGTCTGCCTTCCATCTTTTGTGTCTATATCTGTATCAAGAGTCTTAAGAATTAAGAAAAGAAAAAAAGACCCGGGACATTATTTTAAGGAAATGAGATATTCATAAAGTGTTCTATTCAAATATTTTTAAAAGAATTATTCAAGGGTATTTGCAGAAGCAGAAAAACGGGCAGGGTTAGAGGGAAGAGCAGGCAGCAGGACCTTTCAGGAGCTAGGGATGTAGCAGCAACTAAAGCTTCTGTTCTCAAAAAGCTTATATTTTGGTGGGATTGGGAATGAAACAGGGAGACTGGCATAGAAGATAAACAATAAAAAAATGTGTATCACAGGACGCCTGGGTGGTTCAGTGGTTGAGTGTCTGCCTTTGGCTCAAGGAGTGATCATGGGGTCCCGCCCTGAGTTCCCCATAGGGAGCCTCCTTCTCCGTCTGCCTATGTCTGCCTCTCTGTGTGTCTCATAAATAAAAAAAAAAAAAATGTATATCACAACAGAAGTGCTTTGTAGACTAATAAAGTGTGCTGAGGGGATTGTGAGTGACAAAGTGGTGCTATTTTAGATGGAATAATCAGGAAAGGTAATATTTAGATGGAGGCCTGAATAACCTGAGGGAGCATGTCCTGCAAAAATGTGAAAAGCATTCTAGGCAGAGAAAATAGTATGTACAAAGGACCTGAGGTCATTGTTTAATGTGTTCTTGGAATGTAAGGAGTGCATTGTACCTGAAGCAGCATGACCCAGGAGAGTGGTCTAGGTCAGATGGTATAGAACCTTGTAAACCATTAAAGGATTTAGGGTTGATTCTGTATGAGATGGAAGCCATGTGGAGACATGTTTTAGCTTGAATTTTAAAAGGATCATGCCAGCCTGTGACTGGAGAATAGATCATGGGGTCAGGTGTGTGGAACTTTAGAGACCAATTAGGAGGCTATTAAAATAATCCAGGCAAAATTTGGGGTGCACGTGAGAAGTAATTGATATGGGCTTTATTTTTAAGTAGTGTCTGTAGGAACTGCTGATGAGTGGGACATGGGATGTGACAAAAGAGTCAAAGGAGACCACAAGATTTTGGGTCCAACCAACAGAGGTATGGAGTTGCCATTTATTGAGATTTGGGAAACCGGGGGAAGGCAGGCTTCTAGGGGGAAGTTGAATTCAATTTTAGACATATCAGACCTGAGTCGCTGTATGACATCAAAGTGAGATACTGAGTTAGTGGTTAGACAAATGAATTTGTAGTTCAGAGTAGAATTTGTGATTGAGGTTAGAAATGTGGGGTTATTAGCATAGGAAGGAACTGAGAGAGTGAAAGTCTCAACGAGAGAGTTGTCTGTCACCTATGCCAAGCATTGCTGATAGAGCCATTAAGATAAGTATTGACCAATGTATTCAGCCACACAGAGATGGTTGGTGACCTAGATAAGCACTTTGCATTCAGTGTTTAGGGGTTGCAGGCACCTGTTATAGTGGGTTTGAGAGAATGGGAAGATAGAAAGTAGATTCAGCAGAAATCTTTCAAGGAGCATTGTCGTAAGTGGGAATGGAAAGATGACCTAAAGGAGACTATCTGGTCAAGGGAAAGTTTTGTTTTAATGTGAGTTATTGTGACATCTTTGTATACTGATAAGATAGTTCCAGTAGAAAGGGAAATTGGTGACTCAGAAGGCAATGGGGACAAGTCAAGAGTAAAGCCATTAAATAGGTGGGAGAGGGATGGGATGAGTACACAGTGAAGGATTTGGCTTCTAATAAGAGCGTGGACAGTGCACTTACCATTGTAATTTCCAGCCCCAGTTTCACATCAGAATCATAGAGAGTACTTAAAAAACATACTGACACCCACATGACACCTTAGACCAGTGAAGCTAAGCAGAAGGCCCTTGGCATTGGCACTTTCTAAAAGTGCCCCATGTGCATCTCATTCAGTCTGGAGTGGGATGGGGGATGACAGTAGGTAAGTGCTGATGCAGGCAGTTTGATTGGGTGATAAGACCTTGGGGAAATGCTCCTGTTCTTCTGTGTTTTTAGTGAAATCTGAAGCTCAAAGAGGGGAGAAGGAGGGTTTAAAAGAGGTCATGACTTTGTGACTTTGGAGAATGTGAGAAGGATTTTAAATAGGGAAACGTAGTTTGGCCAGACCACTTTGGGACTCACTTTGAAGTTTGTGGTCATATATTTGAACGTGACTCAGTGTATTTTCCTCCAGCTGCTCGGAAGCAGGTGCAGAGTACACAGAATTGAATTTCCCAGGATTGGGGTTCTTGATACTTATAGTCCCCATTCAGAATTCAGATTTTAGCACAACTCTGTTTCTTTTCCTGCAGAGTAAAGATCTTTCACTATGTAGTGTGTATGAGCTCCACCATGCCTCTGGTTAGATTCTAGGTGTAATGGATTATAGATCAAAATCTCACCTCCCTTAAATAAGGGGAGTATGGTGCTCTTTGTTCATTAGGGGAACAGAATGCTTTTAATGATTTGTTCTCCGGTTGTTAATAATTTGGTTTAGATCTCTGTGCATTGTACTCCACCTTTAGTATAATGGGTTACTTATGTGTACTGCTTTTCCTCTAGAAATCTACATCTGTATTGGAATTTTACCAAGAACTTGGATTGCCGCCAAAACAGAAAGTTAAAATATTTCATGTAACAGATAATGCTGTGATTAAGCCAGGTAATCTGAGGTTGGGGAGAGGAGGGAGGCAAAAATACCCAAATACATGATTTGTTTAATGTTAGGCCTTTCAGTAAAGCTGAATCCACAATACAAAGTCCCAAACATTTACTTTTAAATATAAAGCAGTTATCTGATTTAATCACTAGGACAAACAAGTCTTTTTCTTTTTTGACTGGGAAGAACTATAGAGAACTTTGTTTTCCATTAAAGAGGGAGGAATACTTTTGTTTTTAATGTACAAAGAGTTTCACATTTGGAAAAGCCACTAACTTATTTTTTTAACTTTAAAATAAACCTTTAAAATGTGAAGTTCACTCTGTGTAGGCTGTCATTTTAATAAGTGAAGAATAGCTAAACTCTCACTGAGATAGAAGAATTTGAGAAAATAGGAAACAAGAAGGTGACCATAGCACCTTGATGTAGAGATTCTTACTTAAAAATTCCAAAGTGGGACGCCTTGGTGGCTCAACCAGTGAAGTGTCTGCTTTCAGCTCAGGTCATGATCTCAAGGTCCTAGGATTGAGCCCCACCTCAAGCTTCCTGCTCAGCAGGGAGTTTGCCTCCCCCCCCCCCCCCCGCCCCCTTTTCTCTCTCTCTCTCTCTCTTCCCCTACCTGTCACTTGTTCTCCTTCTCTCTCAAATAAATAAAATCTTTAAAAAAAAATAAAAATTCCAAAGTATTTTCCCTACTCCTTGAAATGTCAAAAAGTATGATTTGGCAACACGGTTATTGCATTGGTTTTGTGTAGTTGACAACATTTTGACATCTTTGAACTTAAGAAAAGCTTCCTGATCTCTTGAATTTGAGTTCTAACAAGTAGATAGTAGAAGGATATTTTAAGATTTGGTATTTTAATATCTGGACAGAATTTCATGAAGTAAAATATAAGTGCAATAAGCCTTCTTAATTGGAGTGACAGAGGATCAGTCTTGATATAAGCTAGAATTAAAAGTATTTTTTGAAGTGCAAGTTTTGTAATTTGAAGCTAAAGTGAGCAGAACTGAGGTAACAAATGTAAAAATTAAGTCCCTGTTAATATTTGTTGTAGCTCAAGCCATGTGAAATTGTTTCAGTGGGTGAAAGTGGTCAAATATCAGCAGTACAGGTCATTCAACCTCCTAGAAATTCAGTTAGTGTTAATCTCGCCTATTTTTTCTTAATTCAGGGTTTTTCTTTGCCCATACAAATCTAGGTTAGGTCCTACATTAAAGGATACTACCTTCTGAAATTCCATAGTACTGTACTCCCTGGGGGTTTTTTTGTTTTGTTTTGTTTTGTTTTAATTTTATTTATTTATTTATTCATGAGAAACACGGAGAGAAAGAGACCCAGAGACACACAGGCAGAGGGAGAAGCAGGCTCCATGCAGGGAGCCTGACATGGGACCCGATCCCGGGTTTCCAGGAGCATGCCCTGGGTTGAAGGCAGCGCTAAACTGCTGAGCCACCTGGGCTGCCTGACTTGCTGTTTAAACAAGCCATAATTAGCATTCAGTTGCATTTTCTACTACTACTATTATGGCTTTTTTTTTTTTTTTTTTTTTCAAAGAAAAAAGAAGTCTCTTAATTGTTGATGTTAATGTTGATTCTTCACCTAGATAATAAATGTTTGAGGTCAGGACCATGTCTTATCTATTTTATTTCTAACTGTACATATGGTAAGTGCCCTATAAATATTTGCAGATTGTCAGATAGTTCTCATAGAGTCAATTCCAAATTGATGCAAACAAAATGTTGTAAAGGGCTTTCACATACAAAATTCCTCTAAATAACATGTTTTTCTTGTGCATTTTAACTAAGATTCTATTTACACCAACTAGTTTTGGAAATGTTAGTCTATAAAACTGGGAGTATTGATAATGACACTTTTTCAGAATTCCAAATTATCCAGTCATGTGCTGGAATAACTATTTTATTGGCACAGTGACCAAACTACCAAAAATCTGACATATATGGGCTTTATGTGATATCATAGATGCTGTAATCACTGCCCAGTGTCAATGGACCTGGGATCAAACAGTCAAAGTTCCTATTTTTGGATAATGTATTTCTAATGTTTAAAAAAGATTTGATCCAGCCACAACATTTTTGAGTCATTCTTTTATTTTTATTTTGTTATATGCAATCGGAAAGGTATCTTAAGTCACTATATTATTCACCAAAACAACAAAGAATTATCAAACTCGTGTATTTACCAACAAGAACACTATGCTTATCAGGATGTGAATTGCCCATTTCAGCCAGTACCACATTGGCCTCCATAAGGGTACAAGCCCATGAGCCACCTGTGGTCTGTTGGTCTCACTCCAGCACCATGTGCCTTGTCCTGGGACACATTACACATTGCTCTTCAGCCCATGTACAGTCAAGGCATGTTTGATGAACAATTTTATTACTTTATTGTTGATGTTTTAGGAATTATAATTGCAGAATAGAATCTTCTACTTTTTTTTAAATCTGATAGGCTTCCTAGATGTAGTTTATATTTAGTGAAGTTGTTTCTGCTCTGACAAATTTCATACTGATTGTTTTCTTTTCATAAAGGCACTCCTCTTTATGCTGCTCACTTTCGCCCAGGACAGTATGTGGATGTCACAGCCAAAACGTAGGTCCATATAACAGATTCTTTTCCTTTTGTTTTCCTTATATATTAAAATGTAGTGGAGTGAGGCTAAGTATAGTCTTTCACGTCATTGAATAAAGATTAAGTAACTGTTATTCTCATCTGTAATTCTATAATGTCACTATACTGGATTTTAAATTGCACTGGATTAGTTGTATGTGAACATCAAGTTACAAGGTTTGAAACTGGGATGTAATGCTTCTTGAAATGGGACTACGAGAAAGGTCACATTACTCAGGTTCTTTGTGGCTTGGGCCCACTTCTATTTTTAAGACCAAAGGCTATATATGGTTTGATGGTGAAATATAAATGAACAATGTTACAGAGTTCTTTTGAGATTGTGTCCTCTAGTAATTGATGGTTCTTTCCAACTGTAGGAAACAGTTAAATTAGAAACATTTTATACTGTTTGTGATGGTTGTTTTGCTTAAGGTTCCCCTAGGGTAACTATAAAACATTTTGTTAACTGTGTGAAAAGCCTATCAGAAACAGGAAGAAGTAGTATTACACCTTAGGCCTCTACTAGATGGTGTTGTCTCTCAGTACTAGACAAGTGAGACTTCATAAAAACAGAAATGTTTTATATCCCAACAAGGGTTTAATTTGGTAGAAATCAACACTTAATTTTAACACTAACAGAAATACTGGCTTTGAGTCATGTCCAGAGTGGGAAGAAAAGCAGTTTTTTTTAAATTTGGTTAAGGTTACTTCACTGTAGAATGAAGTAACTGAGTCCTTACAGATGTTTATGTAGAAAGTGTTCAGTATATGTTAATAGAATCTGCATGACTAGTCTAAACCGAACTCCCAAATATCAACTCTTGGCTATTCCTGTTTCTTGTTCTGTCAACCCAGATGATGATTTTACTTCTTTGTGTGCCTCGATTTCCTCCTTTTTTTGTCATCCGATAAGGTCTGCAGCCTATGTCATTCTGACAGTGGTCCACATATGCTCTAGGTAGTCTTACAGTCACAGTGACTGAGCCAAAGAGCTTTTATCCAAGGAAACCAGATGAGCACCAGCATTAGTTTTCTTAATGGGGTCAGTTAGATATACTTTATTTCCACACCATTATTGCCTGCTTTCAAATGAGCTATTGCAAATGGCTTTACCTTTGACTAGCTCTTCAGAAATGGAGTCAGATAAATTGACAGTACAGTGGGTCCACCTCTTAGCGAAACTGGACTTCTCCCTTGTTTTCCCCTGCGTCCTGATTGTTGCAGGCTCATTCCTACTTACTTGGTAAAAAAAATCAGTTGGTAATTCTGTTCTGCCTTCCCTTGTCATGAACTCAGAATGTTAGAGCTGGAAAGCTTTGGTTTGGTTAGTTGGGGGGAGATGTGTGTATTGTGAATCTGATGATTTTACTTTTTTAATTTCTGAATTAACTACATATAATAAAATACCTCCGTAATTCCGTTAATTTGCACAAAGTTAATAGTGTGCGAATTCTATTACCTAGTTTACATTTTATATGGGATATTCCAAGAAGTCCTACAAAGTCAGGGACCTCTGTTTGCAGATCCCTTGTGGTGGGATTTGTGACTAGCTTGGATTAGAGCCAGGCTTTTTAGATACATGTGTTCAGCAAATGCCTTCATTGCATATGCTACTGTTGAGTTTCATTGGCTTCTTAAAAGTTATTTTTAACTTAAACTTCCTTCTTGTTGACTATAAAGTGAAAAGGAAAGTATTTTAGTTTTAAGATCATGTACCTAGAAAACAAGACTGGTGCCTGCCTTGGGACCTGGTGGCTGATAAGAGCTGGGAAAATAACTAGCCCTGGGACTTAAAGTAGTTGCCATTCAACTTGGTAAAAAGAAGGACCTTCATTTGAGAAAATCCTCACTATTGTGTGGACTGCAGTACAGTGTTCTGTTTGACTTTTGCCGTGTAACAGGGAGAGAGTTGCCCCATACATGGGTGTGCTTTATTCTGGTACGCATGTTTTTATGTGGTATTACCTGAGATCAGGTGACTTTGATTTTTTAAAAGATGAAGATTTCCAGTGACTCTTATAGCTAGCATGTTATTAAGGCCTCAGGATGTTTGTGTTTGTAAATATGTAGGACTCTGTCCTTCTCATGAAAGCTGTTTTGAATTCCTTCCCAGGGCAGCATTGGATCCTCAGCTGCATACAGTCCTAGTTGCTGCTGCCTCTTCTCTTTGCCCACAGGTTGTAGCGAACACACACATGCATTTGCTTTTGCTTTTTCCTTTTTAAATTCTGTCTCCTTTTCCTGATGCATCCCATTTTGGGGAGTTGAAGTTCTTCACAGCCAGTGAGAATGTTCTTTT
This sequence comes from Canis lupus familiaris, assembly GCF_011100685.1. NCBI lineage: Eukaryota > Metazoa > Chordata > Mammalia > Carnivora > Canidae > Canis > Canis lupus. The sequence goes on along the minus strand of NC_049244.1, from coordinate 29,101,096 downwards.
CCTTGTTGACTGTAAATTGAACCATCATCTTTGGGAATAGACTCCCGAGTACTCTCAGTCCCTTACTGTGGCTCACTAACAGCCAATAATTTACTACTTTGTCCTCCATCTCCAGCCCCTGTTTCACATGTTTTGAAATGTCTGAGCCCCATCTTCCTGATCAATAATCCTGCTAGAAAAAACTATATGGTGACTGGATAGGTCAAATGATGAGGGATATGGATTTACAGGCAGGAGCAGTGGTTGTCTTGCTTGAGTAGGTTTCTGAAACAACCCCCTCCCCCCCAATCTTCTTTCTCAGTAGATCAGGGGTAACACCTGAGAATTTACATTTCTAACAACTGCCCAGCTAATGTGGATGATGCTAGTCCAGGGAACACACTTTGAAAACCACTGGCTTAGAGACTAGTCAAGGGCTCACCAGTGGAACTGCTTTCCTTCCAACTCCTTTACCCAACTTAGAATCCAAATCCCTTCCTTTCCCGAAACCTGTACTCAAATTATAACATTGAAATATCTGTTTTAAAGCAAGCAAATTTAATCCAGTTTCAAGTAACAGTGTCAATAAAAGTAGGCCTATTTAGTACTCACATTTTAGTTAGCATAAAACTGAAAATTGGTCTCTTTAGTAATCATTTGGCTTCATCATCATCTTTCCATTAGAAAAGAAAAATCTCAAATTAGATTCTAATTGAAAATCTTCATTTTTCTCGTACTATAATGATTATATATAATTGTTAAATGTACACTTATATTTTGAGTATTTTAAGTTCTTTTTTACCTTATGCCTTCAAATTTAATTTCTCAACTAAATATATTTTAGGAATAAGTAAGAAAATTTAAAACAAAATACTATATAATTTAAGAAAATAAAGTATTAATAGAATCTATTTACTTTGAGAATGAAATTATCTGCATTTTTTTAAGTGACCAATGACCAACAACAGCTGCTTCTTTAAGATTTTCTTAAAATTTTTAAATGTTTCTCTGTTAATTGCATTGGGAAATCTGCTTGCATTGACAGATACATTGCATTTACCTGTGCTGAATTTAGGTGTAATTTTCTATACAGAAAAGTATTTACCAGTGTCACTTTGGAATGTGAGGTAAATACATATTTACCAGAGTTCATTTTAATTTTTACTTTTATACCAGAAATAGTTTTTTGTCCAGTGGGTTTGAGAATCTAAATTTCAATTTAGATTAATGGAAAGATTTTTACATCTAATATATAAAACTATTCTAGCAGGATAATTTTTTAGTTGTGTTATGCTCTTAACAGCTATGAAAGCCCTGTCTTTGAAACCTGATGGTTTTGTATAATTCACTCTAAATACAATTTTAAGACTAGCGTGCGTCATAATGTGTTCCTTGCACCCTGCCCTGGCACCCTTTTAAAGTTTCTATTCTTGTTCTGTAATGGTGGTTATAATCGACTGTAACTTCTAAGAGATGATGTTTTGGGGCCTAACATTCTCCCTTTTCTTTCACTCTCAGTTTTAAGGAAGAAACAGCTATGGATAATATATAAATAGTGGGTGAGATACAGTATGACTGTTGATTCTGTCTTCAGCATAGCCCATTGTTTTCTGGTGAATCCTAATGGTGCTTTTTATATTTTGTGGGCTTTTTTTTTTAAAGGAAAGAAACCAGCAAAGAATGAAACAAACAATAAAAGAAAACTGTAAAATGTATTTTGCATTATTAAGGGAAATTGGTTAGGTCTTTGTCTGAAAGGACTTGAAGGACCCCAACAGTGGTGATACCTCCGTAACAGTGGGCATGGTGTACTTTCCTGCCAAGTGTTTTATTAAGCTTTGACTTCATGACAGTGGCATAACTGAAGTTAGAGGTTTTTTTTCTGGTTGTCTGTAATTTATTTATACCCTTATTTACTGAAATTCTGAAGCCTAGATTGAAGTCAGGAACACTTTATTCAGCTACTTACAAGATAATTTTCTTTCTGGATAATCTAACAACCTTGTCTACAAGTCTAGGCTAATTAATTAGAACAACCCATATATTTTCAGACATAATCTTAGGACTTTAAAGTTGTCAGTCTTTCAATTCGTATTGCCCTTTGGTGTCAAAATAGAAAAAAATGGCACTTACCTTGATGATGTTATCCCTGGTAGTAGAAATAAAGGAGTAGGGGAGATTACAGGACTGTAGAGTACCTTTGGACATTTACTGAGATTTGGTTAATTTGGGTTCTTTCTTTAAAATATCACATTATGTACAGAAATATGGTTGCCCATCAGTCTTAAGGTGATTAAAATGACAGATGGATTCTTAAAAGAGCAAAGACTTTTGGGCTCTGTGCCCAGTCCTGCATTCTGTCAGAAATTTTCTCCACTAGCCCATTGTTCTTTCTAGAGGGTGCTCTGAACTCTAGGAGGGGAAAACAAGGCATGTGTTACCCATCAGTATACAACTGCTGTTTGGCCATGTACATTTTCAATTTTAGCTCATTTTTAGTAAGTTACTTTATTTACTATTATTCAAAGCAGTATATTTTTAAGCGTAGTAGTGAAATAGTTTTCAAAATGAGTGATTAAACTTTAGAAGGAATAATCTCTTTAAAGACTAATCCCTCTTAAATTAGTCAGTGAATATTTCAAGATAAAGAGTTGTGAGGGTGATGTTTTAGAGTTATATTTTGTTGCTTTAAAAATTTATCTAGTAGTCATCTATGATTGCCTCACTTTACCTCTATGAAATAGCATTTTTTAACTCAAAACCAGCAAAATTAAGACCTAATGAGACAATCTAGGAAATTGCCAAAAGCATAAGCTTTGCTTCTCAGTAACTATGTGACCTAGATAGCTTTCTCAGCCTCTCTGTTGGCTCATCTTTAACATGAGATAATGCACAGAAAGCTATTAGCTCAAGGCCTGGCATGTATTAAATGTTTAGTAGGAGTATTGGCTACTATCACTATTGTCGATATTACTACTTTTCAACTTGTTTCAGATTTTAAAAAGAAAAATCTTTTTTTCAAAAGGAAATATGTTTTAAAATGAAAAAAATGTGAAGTCATTAGGAATTGTATTATGGCATTTTCTAATACATCTAATTATTGCCTTCTTAAGACTGACTTGTCTAGGAAAGTTGTAGCTTTGCAAAGCACTCTGGGTAATTGTAAGATTACATACTACTGCTAAATATAGAATTTACAGAGTAATGAAGCTCTTGCTACTCTGATGTTATGGATATGTTTGTATTTTTGCTCTCCTCTGTTTCCCAAAAGGCAGTATGACCTGGGTTGAGAGCATGACCAGATGCTTCCATTTACCAGGGATTTGTCCTTGGGCTTAACTTGTCTGAGTGTAGATTTCATTTTCTTTACTATAAGGGCATGGGACTGTGTTGTTTCTAAGATTCCTTTTGTTCCAAAAATTTATTTACAAAAAATAATCCCTCAGTTTTCGAAATGACATAGCTCACTCTTATCTATATTAATGAAGAACTAAGGCATAATAGTAGTTTCAACAATATATAGAAAATGGTCTCCTGGTCTGTTGAAGAAAGTGGCTAAAGACCTGCAGAAAACTATTACATTCTTCCTTGATATTGTAAAATTATATAGTTATTTGACATTCTGTTTTGAGAAATGCCCATTTAACTTAGGACAGCAAATGTGGTTTTCTGGGTTTATTTATTAGGACAGCCAGGAAATGCTCCCTTTCATAAGAGGACTCAAAGGAATCCTGTTCATCTGGTTCTTTATACTGTTGAATAAGCTAGATTTGAAATCAGGAAGCTATAAGCAGTACACTCTTAGCAGTCATTTGTTGATAAAAATGTTCCCAGATATTGATAGGAGGTTTATGGTTTTTAGACAGAAACAGGATACATTCTACATTTCAGGTCATGCTGTCACAAACTCATTCTAGAGAGTAACAGCCACACAGCTATTCCATGCCAGCTTTTAACTAAATGTGATATAACATAAAGCAACTGAAAAATTCCACCATGCCTTATTTATGGGCTCAGGAGCTGTACATCACTAGATGTAAATAGATCTAGACAGCACTGAATTGGGTAGGAATTGACTCCCAGAGTTTATAGGAGTCTTCAGAGAGATGCTTTATCCCTGGAATGTGTGGAGATGAACGTAGGTAGATAACATCTATCTGCATGAGTTTGTTGAAATGAGAAGCTATAATTAAAGATTAAAACATTTGTGCCTTATTAATTTATCATAAATTAAAAGCTTATCCTGATGGAGGTAGTGAATTAGCTAATAGGACCTTTTATGTGCATGTAATTTATTTTAGTAAAAATTTTCTTTTTTGTTTACTAGAAAAAAGTTTTTTTAATTAAAACCTTTTTGGAAAAAAAAAAAAACCTTTTTGGGGTTTGACTCTAAAACATAGCAAAGTAATGTTAAATTATATCCTAAAAGAAATTCTTTTGATTGTTGATTTGTACATTATCCCTTTATATTTCACATTGCTTTTTCACAAGTAAAGATACCATCTTACTTAATCTGTTCTCAGTGGTTCAACTTCATAAAGAAGTAGCCCAGTCGTGATTTTAGCCAGAACCTGATGTGAGTCTCCATTTCCCTGTATTCATACATAACATTTAACCATAGAGAAGCTGATTCTAAACCAACGATTTCTTCATCTTCCCATCCTCACCTCCTTAAAAATACAGCCTGATCTTGGGGCATCCCTAGAGAAGTCAGGAGTCCTCTCTTCCATTCAGTACTCAGTTACTGGTTTTCTGAGACATTATGTACAAGTGACTTGAACTTTTTACAGCTTTAATAAATCAGCTAAAGAGAGAACATTAAAGCTCAATTTAGAAATGGTTCTGATACAAAAATCTCTACTTGCAGTATGGATTCTTACTCTTTTTTATTAAAGAAAATGAAGTATTTTGTAGCTGATGTGACACTTGATAACAAATACTTCTAGTTCTTTTTTCATGGTAAGTAGAGAAACAGTGCAATGAGATGGGGGTGTGAGGCGGGAACAGAATGAGCAAAGACAAGAAAGAGAGTGGCATACTTAGGGATTCACGGAATAATCTGCTGTGACAAGGACTTGTGATGAGCAGTGTTTGAAAGGTAGACTGGATCCAGTTATAAAAGGCCTTTATATGCCCCAGCAAATGAAGTTACTGAGAACCACTTAAGGTTATGGTTTAGTTTGTTTGCTTCTTTTTGTTGTTCCTGTTTTGCTTTTTAAAGCAAGGCACAGCTTGTGTGAAAAAATTGTTAGGAATGTCAGTCTTGTGGCTATGAAGGAGGATAGCTTAAAGAGAAACGTTCAGTTTCTGAACATTATAATTGAATGGCTGGGATACTTCTGGTTGGATATAGTCAGTACATCTGTGGAATGGAATAGTAGCAGAATTCTTGCCAGAGGGCCAGGTTTGTGGAACTCCAGCTTATTAGTAATAGGCTCAAGAGTCAGCAGACTTTTTCTCAAAGGGCCAGATAATAAACATTTGAGAATTACAAGCATTATGTTCTTTGTTGCAACTACTCAGCCCTACCATTATAGCTCCATAGGACCGACCATAGGCAATAAGTAAATAAAAGTGCATGGCTGTGTTTCAGTAAAACTTTATTTACATAAAACAGGTGGCCACTAGAGGCCATAGTTTGCCAACCCCTGATATAAACTCTCCAAAAGAGGGTCAGCAACAGGTCTCTAAGACCATCTTTTCAAGTAGCAGCAAAGGGAAAGCAATATGTCAAGGAGCATTAGAGAAGCAGGAAAATAGGGAGGAAATGATTATTGGGAGTAGTGGGAGGGAGGGTGGTAAACAGGAACGATAGAGGACTATTCTATTTTTTTTAAAAGCCTTAGAAATTTGCATACTGACTAGGTATTTAATATTAAAGAATTACTAACTTTTTTAGATTACGATAATAACATTGCGGTTTTGTTCTTAAAAAGGATCCTTAAAAGAGAGCCATGTTAAAATATTTAGGGATGAAATAGTATGATATCTGGAATTTGTTTAAAAATAATCCTTTGGAGTTGCAGAAGAGGAGAATAGATATAACAGAATAGGCCTTCAGTTGATAATGTTTTGACCTTAGGTGGTGGGATACATAGGGATTCATTATACTAGGTCTCTGCTTTTGAGTATTTTTTAAATTTCCATAATAAAAAATTATTTTAGTAAAAGGCTTTGGATTTCGGAATTAAGGGAGCATAATTTGTTTCCCAAAATGGAGAAAGAGGGTTACCAAGGAGAGAGATAGAAGCCCATGTTGAGGGAAAGCCTCAATGATGAGAATTTGGGGGGAAGTTATTCCAAGGACTCAGAATGAATGGAATTGAGAGCACTCCTCATCTTTGGACATTTTGTTTTATCCCCTATACAAATATATCTAGAATCGTGCAGTCAAGGGGACTCCTGCAAAATGGGGAAATACATGATGAGTTTGTATTAAAACCTATATGTTTGCTGGTATACATTTGTGCTTTTGATGCAGTATAGTAAGGGAATGAAATTCACAAGCAGTAATCTCAAAAGATTTCTAGAATTCAGTTGGTAACATTAAATTATGCATTTTCTTCCGTAAGATACCTATGACTGTCATACCGTTAAACCTCCTCCCACCCTTAATACCATCTTCTTAAACTTTATAAAAAGCATACCCATTACATAACATTTGGAAACCAAAGAACGAAATAAAAGAAAATAATTAGGTATCTCCCGAAGACACAACTATAGCCAGTAACAAAATAACACGGACTTTTCTAGGTTGGATTAAATAATAATCCCCTGCCCTTCATAAGCTTAAAGTACACTAAGGGAATAATGGACTGAGAAACAAGAGCAGTAGAGTCTCCTAAATTTAAATAGAATCTCTGAGTTTTTAAATGAATTGTTGGTTTTGTATCAAGTATAAATGCTCTAAATAAAATATATTTTTATGTTTTCCTAATTTTCTGTTTTGTCTCACTAAATGTGGAACTTCTCACATTGTGTCCTTTATGACTTGAATTTTCCTTTATTTGATTTTTTTCCTGCTAACTAAAATCAGCAACAGAAAAGGGGTAAGGGAGATAAAGTATGTGTATTATGTGCTGTGTATCATTTTTAGTAAAATAAAGGTTTTCTTTTATGTGACCTGTGAAAACCTTATATTTAAAATGTGCCTGGCTATGCTAAGTATAGATCAGTTCACTTCTTAGCTTTTGTTTTTGTTCTCATGTTGGGTGACAATGGAGAGGAACAGTAGAATAGATACCTGAACCACCCGTAGATCAACAGGTGCACTCTCTATTCTCCATAATCTGAATTAAGCCAATAATTTGTCATGTCATTTGCATTTATCCTTTTGTTTAAAGGTTATTTATTGAAGAGGTTCCCGTTGTACACAATATAACACCATGGTGCATTCTAGAGCTAGATTGAAAAACAGTCTGTAATTAGCTGACAGATAATTAGCACTTTCAGGATACCACTTTTATCTTATAAGCATTTACTCTTAAAATGAGCTAAATTATCTTCTGTAATTTACCTGGCATTTGTTTTATTGGTGCACACATTAGCGCTTTCTTTTTAAATAAGTGATGAATCAATTTTAGGACTCAGAAGGTGCTAGTACACTTTCTACTAAGAATGGCCAGTGTTAGAATGTGGTATTTTTAAGACATGTTCAGTTTAGATTAGTGTTGCCAGTCCCCTCTCTTTTTATCTTTAAAAGTTATTTGCCAGACAATATCCATAGACTCAAATAACTTTGTAGTTATTTCTTATTTTTAAATTGCCATGCTTTTTATTTTTCAAATGTGTTCTAAAATTCAGCGTTAACTAGAAATATTTAAGTTTTTGAAGCAAAATTTCAGTAAAATATTTGATTATCATAGTTTCTGTTCTTAGATGTTAATCTCCTTGCAAAATTTATAGTGGGTTTTTCATTTAATATATGTTAAATTACTGTTTTAGCTCTTTGACCAGGAATACGCATTATTTTGAGTTTTTGAGTCAAAGCATAATTATGTGCATACCATAAGTGACGTGTTCAGTTGATTAATGTGAAGAAAATGGTGTATGTTACATTTAAATTACTCATATACAAGTAACTTTTGGTGTGTGACTTGATAATTCTGCTGTTAGGTTCTAAATGTAGTTCATACTGTTTTTATCTTAAGGTGTTACCTTAAGAGTATAAAAATATGTCCAGTACAGTTGTGCAATTCATTCTAGCCCTTTTATTGTATCTTTGTACTGATATATTTGACAGAGATAAACTTTATTAATGCTCGAACCTTAGGTATTTTCCATTTTCTACCTGTACACAGAATGTTTCTCCAGTTAGTGGAATTTGAAAATAGAGTGGTTTCATTTAAATTTGAAATACTAGATTTTAAAAAATTTGCTAATCTCTGATTCCATTTTTCTGTGAGCTTCCTATTCAAACCTTGAGACTAAAATGTTTCTGATGTCTTATAAAACTTGTCCAGCATTATGGCATTATTATTGTTTTATTTATTGTTATATTATCTATTGCCACCTAACACATTACTCCAAAACATAACAGCTTAAAACAATAAACATTTATTACCTCACAGTGTCCACGGTCAGGAATCCCAGTACAACTCAACCGAGTGCTTGTAGCTATCGCAGGACTGCCGTCAGGCCATCAATCAAGGCTCCAGTCATCTCAGTTCAACTAGGGGAGTACTGCCTCCAAGCTCACTAACGTGGTCTTTGGCAAGCTTCAGGACCACAGCTGTTGGCTGGAGACATCTTTGCCATATGACATTCCTATAGAGTGCCATGTTCCACTCAATAGGAATGGCCATTGACTTCCTTCAGAGCCTCAAAGGAAGAGTGTGCCAAGCTGGAAGCCATAGGTTTTTTTATAACCTAATGTCAGAAGTGACATCTTATCATTTTGCCATAGTTTATTCCTTAGGCATGAGTTCCTAGGTCCACCCGGACTCCAGGGGAGGTAATGGCACAAGGGCATGAATACCAGGAGATGGGGATCTTAATGATTGCCTGCCCCATAGCTTATAAGTACTTGGGGATTTCTAAAAATTCACCACTTTTACGGTGTTGTTTCACAGGATTAGGATGATAAAACTTCCTGCTCAGATAGAACTTGCTTTGCTTAACTTGCTCTTGTCTTACTATCTTGAATTAATCATTTTATATGGCATGAGGCTCCAGGAAGGGGTGCAGACTAGGACATAGATAAAGGAATGTTCATTTGCAATTTTTCTTGCATAGCTTTTCCTAGGTATTTAGGTAAGTAGCGTTGTTAAAACTCTAACGTACTATTAAGAAAATGCACAATTGGGAATATTCTGTGTTCTGTTTATTATGTAAATTCTAATGTTTATCTTGTTCAGTATTGGTAAAGGTTTTCAAGGTGTCATGAAAAGATGGGGATTTAAAGGCCAGCCTGCTACTCATGGTCAAACAAAAACCCACAGGAGACCTGGAGCTATTTCGACTGGTGTAAGTATAACTTAGTGGTTCCCTTTTTAATACTAAATATTCAGCTTCTACATATAGATTGCTTTAGTCTGTCGTTGGGGTCAGGTCACATAATTTTAATCTGACTGCAGGTAGATCACACTACTTATCACATTTTTATGGGTCCTGGCCTCACTTACTTTCCAGAGCCAGACTTGAGTCATTTAGTAATAACCCCTATACTGTAAGTTTAGGAGTTATTCTCAGTATTTTCCTCCCTACTTTCTCATTTCCATCTTGTCTCCCTCAGCTGCAAGAAATTGGGGATTAGAATGCCCTTCCATCTGCCCACCAGTTCCTTTACAGGTTCATTTTTGCCTTAACACAGACAGTTGGGAAAGATTGTCAAGGACAGTACCATGGTGCAAGGGAAAAGTAGTTAGAGAAGAAATGGGGAAACAATAAGAGCATTGAAAATGGAGAAGGACTTTTGTATTCTGAAATAATTTTCTGTAAGTTGTAGGATTGAGTGGATAAGTAAATATATTGATAATGGGAGCAAGTTTCTCACTACTAGAAAAGGATATTCAGGTATGAAAAGGAGGGATATTAGAATAAACCCTGTAGTGTTGAATTCAGATTGCAGGTGTCAGTATACGTTTATTATATGCATGTATTTAAAGACAGAGAAATAGATATAGATATGTGTGTATATATTTATTCCTTAGCTCTCTCTGCTGAAAGAACCTAAAAGCAAAGATAATCTATAGCAGCGAGCCACACCTAGAGCCTACCTAGATCTTGGTTTCTAAATATCATTGACCCACTGAAAGGAACTTTGGGCCCTTTGGAAAAGTGGAGAATTTCATCCATGGGGCAGGAAGAGTACAAGATGAACCCGAAATAGCTAGTTCAAGAAAGCAAGGAATGTAATTTACAGCATGGTGACTATAGTTAATAATGCTATAGTACATATTTGAATGTTGCTAAGAGAATAGATCTTAAAAGTTCTCATCACAAGGCAAAAAGTTTTTTGTAAATACATATGGTAATGAATGTTAACTAGAGTTATTGTGACCATTTCACAGTATATACAAATATCAAATCATTACTTTGTACACCCTAATAAAATGCTACATGTCAATCAGACCTCAATAAAAAAAAGATTCCTTTAGAAATTAAAATAAGGAAGAAAGAAAGTGCTTTAAAAATGATAGCACATGAAAAGGACATAGCAGCTAGTTAAAATGAGCTCCCACTTGTAAAACTTGGAACAATTTGATTTGAAAAATGTAAAAAAATGACAATTCATGGAATAAAATTAGAATTGATGATCTCACTCAGATACAGATGGATAAAGTGAATGTTTAGTTTAACAATGGGAGAAAGGGGACTACTCTTTGCAGTATAATCTTAACTAATAAATGTAGAAGGAATGATGGAGTTAGAATTTCACTATTGACAACCATCAAAGGAATAACTGATTGAGCCAAGAATTCAGTGGATCCTGAAACAAGTGGTGAAAACTGGATGAAGACAAGTTATATACAGAGTCCCAAAACAACTCCTGGATTAATTATAAAGGTAAAGATAATACCTGTAGAGTGGGTTAACCTAGTGAACACAAAAAGAACAGAAAAGAACACATCATCACTTCTGTGGTGATTCCTGCTAAAAATGCATCGCCTGAATCCGATTGTGGGAAAGCATTAGACCCAAAGTGAGTGATAATCTACAAAATAATTGGCTACAAAATAATTGGCTTCAAAAATGTCAAGATTGTGAAGGACAAAGGCCGAGGCGTTGCTCCAGATTTGAGGAAACAAAAGAGGCATGACAGCTAATTATACTGTAGAATTCTGAAGTGGATCCTGGATTTGGTGGCGGGGGTGGGATTATTGGCGCAAAATTTAGAATGTGAACTACAGATTAGATAGGAAATTTTTTGAGTTTCATAATTGTACTGTGGTAATATAAGAGAATATTCTTGTTCTTAAGAAGTACACTGAAATACTTGCAGGTAAAGGAGCATCATGCCTACCATCAAATTTTAGATAGTACAGAAGAACATGTGCATATATAGAGATAGAGTGAATGGTAGAACAAATGGGATAACGTGAACACCTGGTGAATTTGGGTCAAGAGTATGAGAGTTTTTTGTATTATTTTTATAACTTTTTTACAAATGTGAAATTACACAGTTATAAATTATATGAAAATAAGTTGTTATAAAAATTAGGTAGATCATAGACACAAATTTAAGAGCTAACTATAAAAGTCTCTTAAGAAAACGTAGGAGTAACTCTTCATGACCTTAAGTGAAGCCTTAAATAGGACACCAAAAATACAAGTAACAAAGAAAATACAGAAAACTTAGACTTCATCAAAATTTAAACTATTGCAAACAATACAGTCAAGGAAATGAAAAGACAGCTCACAGAATGGAAGAAAATATTTGCAAATCATAAATCTGCTAAAGTTGGTAATCTAGAATATGAAAAGATAACCCACATTGGGGCGCCTAGGTAGTTCAGTTGGTTAAGTGTCTGACTCTTGATTTTGGCTCAGGTCATGATCTCAGGGTTCTGAGATTGAGCTCTATGTTGGCTTCCATGCTCAGCATGGAGTCTGCTTGAGATTTTCTCTCTCTCAAAAATAAATAAATCTTAAAAAATAAAAAGATAATCCAATTCAATCCAAAGAACTTAAATATTTTTCCATAGAAGATATATAAATGGCCAGTTACCATATGAATAAATGCTTAACACCTTTAGCCATTCGGGAAACGCAGATCAAAACCACAATAAGGTAGCACTTCACACACACTGAGATGACTATAATTTAAAAGATAGATGGATAATAACAAATGTTAGCAGGGATGTGGAAAAATTGGAACCCTCATACGTTTATGGGAATGTGGAAATGATTAACAGCTGCCTTGCGAAAGTTTGTCAGTTGCCAGAAATGTTAAGTGTAAAGTCACCATGGGACCCAGCAATTCACTCCTAAGTGTATGCCCAGAAGAAATGAAAACATGAACAAAACACTTGTGCATGCATAGCAGCATTATTTATAAGAGCCAAAACATAGAAATGACCCAAATGTTCATGAATTGGCTGATTAGATAATTAAAATGTGGCAAATTAATGCAATATTATTTAGCAATAAAGTAGAATGAGGTACTGATACATGCAACATGGACAAACCTTGAAAACATGCTAAGTGGCAGAAGTCAGTCACAGACTACATATTGTATGATTTCCGTTTACATGAAATGTCCATCCTCGGCAAATCTGTGAAGATGTTAAGATTAGTGGTTGCATAGAGCTGGGGGAGCTGGATTTGGAATTTCTGTTTTAGATGGAAAGATACGTTCTAAGATTGTGGTCATACACAAATCCTTGTATATGCTAAGATCTTTAAATTGTATACTTTAAAAAGAATAAGATATGTATGTGAATTATACCTCAATAAAACTCTCTTAAAAATTAGGCATATAAGGATGCCTGGATGGCTCAGCAGGTGAGCAGGTGATCATGCCTTCAGCTCAGGGCATGATCCCGCTCTGGGGATTGAGGTGATCATGCCTTCAGCTCAGGGCATGATCCTGCTCTGGGGATCAAGTCCCGCATCAGGCTCCCTGCGAGGAGCCTACTTCTCCCTTTTATTTATGTCTCTGCCTCTCTCTGTGTCTCTCATGAATAAATAAATAAAATCTTTTTTTAAAAAATTAGGCATATAGAAGAACCTGTTGTTATAACTCCAGTTTATGGTCATGAAATGCACCGTTCTGTGTTTGTAAATACTGTCATTAAGTATTAGTCAATACTTTTATAATCCTAAGAGGGTGTACTTTAAATGAGAATATAAATTTAATTGGGGTGGGCAGAGTCCTTTTTTAGTAATGTAATGTTAAGCCAGGTGTGCCTATCACAGACTATGTTAGTAGAATAAATTAGAGTGATATTTAGTCTATGACATGCAGAATTGTCTTTTAATCTGACTTGGTTACCAACTCTAATGCTATGGTGAGCTACTTCCACTGGGAGTTTTGCCTGTTAATGTCGGAGTAGTGATACAGAAGTGTTTGTGTTCCAGGAATTCATATGTCATGAGAAGCTTTCCCATTTTAGATGTAATTCAAATATGCTTCTTTAGATGTAGTATTATCCATTATCAAAGCCAAAATCAGAGAAACTATGAGAAGCTGTTTGATTTATGTGAATCAGAGACAACCAGGGCTGGACAAACAAACCCAGTATTCTAGTAACTAACTCTGTCCTTTAATCATTCTGGAGAAGGAAAGTAACAGCAGCAGGAATTTAGATGGAGTCCATTAAGTGAATTAATACAGAAGATTCATGAAAACAGACCAGGCAGTCAAGTTTGTTCTTTGAGTGGTGATACTACGATGTGTGTTTATGTCCTAAAATTTTTCTTTTCTACTTCTCAACCAGTATTAGTGCAGTTGCTACTCTGTTGTTATTGAGTTTTTCTCCTACATCTGTTTTGTAGTCTGTATTTACTTTGTTGCTCTGATCTAATTTAGAAGGGAGATCCTCTGGGATAATTGTATCTAAATCCATATGTAGTTCCTTGGGCCAGAGCAGAATGAGGAAAAAGTAAAACATTTTAATAACTCCTATCTCACGTTGTATTTTGCTTTGATCAGTGCTATTGGAAATTGAGAGTACTTAAAAGTGCTGATTTTGGTTTTCTTATGTAGGATGTTGCTAGAGTCTGGCCTGGAACTAAAATGCCTGGACAAATGGGAAACAAAGATAGGACAGAGTATGGACTGAAAGTAAGTTTCTGAAGTGGCTCTTTTTTAGGAATAGTCAAATTAATACTTGAATGTGAAGGAACCAGAGGATGTACTGCATTTGTGTCTGCAGAGAATCGTTCCAATACCTGAAATGTATGTGTGTGTGTTGTAGCCATAACGATGGTAGTATGTTCATTTAACGCCCAAGCTATGGAATGTGTAGCCATTGAAAAGAAAAAGGCACCTACCTACTGTTTGATCTGGAAGATTTCCACAAGAAGAGGGTGCATGAAAAAAGTTCTAGAGCATGATGTATAATACTCTCCTTTTATAAAAGAATGAACAAAAGCTCCCTGCTTATATGTGCCATTATATAAGCACAGAGAAAAGTGGAATTACATGCCAGAGTATTTTGGATTATATGTGGAATGTGTGGGTGGATAGAAGTGAATGTGGAGGAGAAAAGAGGGGACCATCAAAACAGGAGGGAAAAGATAGTACTAAAGAAGGGACTATGGTGTGTATCCATCATTATAAAATAATTACATATATTTTAAGGGGGGGAGGAGTTAAATTCAGTCCTCACTAATGTGAGGAATTTGACAAATAACATTTGTATATGGATATGTTTATGTTTCAAAGTATAGAAAGTACAAAGAAGAAAATAGCTCCTCTCAATAATAAACACTTAGCATTTTGGTGCATGTTCTTCCAGCCTCTATTCTAGATACATTTTATTTTAAATTTTGACCAGCAGAGCTTTTTAAATTTTATGTAATTAAATCTAAGATTTTTTTTCCCTTCTATTACTTTTACGTCTATGGGAGATCACCCAGTCTTACCTGTTTGTGTGTATTTTCTTCACATGTGTATTTGCACATGCATATGTATGAGATATTTCAATTTCTGTAGTATTTAACATTTAGCTATGAGAGTCAGACTTGATTTTCACCCCACATGATTTGTTCTTTCACTACCATTTCTTGACCATTCTCCCCCATTTGTATAAGCTTTTTCCTTCACATAAAAGGCCACCCACATGAGGGCCGTCTGCTCAGCACACTTATTTTGAAAATCAGACCCAGAGAGGTTGTGGCTTCTTCAATTTCTAGTTGGAGCAAGCTAGTATTAAATAAAAATAAAATAAAATTGAATTTCCACTTTTTAATGGTGCCAACAGAGTCCATTGAGACATCCAAGCAGTCTTGGTTATTCTACACTCACATTTATATTTAAAGTGAGAGTTTGTGGGGTGCCTTGGTGGCACAGTCAGTTAAGCATCTGACTCTTGGTTTCAGCTCAAGTCATCATGTCAGGGTTGTGGGATCGAGCCCCAAGTCCAGCTCTGTGCTAAACGGGGAGTCTGCTTGAGAGCCTCTCTTGCTCTTCCTCTGCCCCTCCCATTCATGCTCTCTCTCTCTAAAATAAATAAATCTTTAAAAATGAGAGTATGCCAGCACTTCCATAAGACATACCTGTTATAATCTTATATTATAAGCCATCCACACGATATGAATTTTTCCTACTATTCTCATTCAGCATTTTGAAGGTTAATATGATGATTACTTCATAGGCTACTTATAGCCCCAGCTTTTAGTAACATACTGTTTGTTTTAATTCAAGTTTATTCTCAAGTTTTTAACCCTTAAAATTTGATTTCATTTCTTACTTTAGGTATGGAGAATAAACACAAAAAACAATATAATCTATGTAAATGGCTCTGTACCAGGACATAGAAATTGCTTAGTAAAGGTATGTATGTAAACTGTCTTTATTTTCCATTGTTTGGATACATGAATGTGTGCCATAAATTCTTTTTTCACCCATAAATGTGGCTTGAAAATAAGTGGCTGTTTTTCTATATTCTCTGCTAAATTAAATTTTTTTTTCCATTTTTCAGTAGCACCTGACTGAAAAAATTGTACAAAATAGCCAAAACCGATGTTTATAAAATCACGAACCTACAAAAAGGATAGGATCAATAAATAGAGGCTCTTTAGAAATACAAAAAGGATAATGGGATAACTATTGCCAAAATATCAATATTTTTCCAAAAAAGAACTTTTAATTTTTTTAAAAATAGTTTGACACAGGCACTAGAAATACATGAAATGGAAATTCAGTGAGAGAATCAACAAGGTAGGTGATAAAGGGGCCCTGGCCGTCTCAGTTGGAAGGGCACATGACTCTTGATTTGGGGGTCATGAGTTCAAGCTCCACATTGGGTATAGAGATTACTAAAAAATTAAATTTTTTAAAAAGGTGGTAGAAGGTAGACATTTTAAGGAGGGATTCCTTATTGTTGTTAGCATTGCTCTGATTATACTTTTTAGTGTCTTTCTTAAAAGTATACATGTTCATTTTAATGTTCAAAAACAAGTAAAAGAAGGAAACAAATGTATAGGATAAATATGAAAAAAAACCTCTTACACTCTCACAGTCTTACTTCTATCAAATAAAATAGAAAATAAATATTCTTCCTGGGATTGAGGCCAACATAATACAACATGAGAAATCACTTTTGAATTTTGAGTCTTCCGTTCTGAAAATAAATTTATAGTAGAAGTGATACTAGCTGTTCCCAGAAATGTATTCTTTATTAATTTTCCAACAGTAACAACAAAAATAGGTTGAAATTTAAATCTCAGATTTTTCAGATTGGGTCTTTATTCTTTTCATTTCTTAAAATAGGTTCCATTACTAGCATAAAGTATATACTTACTTTAATCTTACAGTAATTAAAATTCCCTTTCTGCAGTTAACTTTTTGACTGGATTATTCTCATTTTTCTTAAAAAATACATCTTATTAATTTTTGCAGGTTTTTTGTTTTTTTTCTTCGTTGTTTTTTTTACTTCGCATATTTTTAGATTTAAATAGGTTCCTAGTCTCCAAGTGGCCTAGTCATATACACAATGACGGGTTGCTGAGGCTGGCAGGTTGTCATTCTACTTCGTAAAACATTTTGGCTTTTGAATAATTAAATGTATCCCTCCACATTCCAGGTTTAATACATGTTTACTAATACTACAACCTAATAAAAGAGAAAAGAGGGAAATGTTTATTTTCCATAATAAAATTATATTGTATAGCAGATTAACTTTTAAATTTTGACAAAATATTATCAAATCTCCCTTTTCTCCCCATTTTACTGCATATACAATTCTAGACTGGCTTTCCAGCTGAACCTTACTGCTGCTATGACTTCTCAGGTACACCTCAGCATTTTCTTGGATGCTATTATAGATGAACAGGTCAACTGTCTTGAAAAACTGTTTGTACAGTGATATTCTCACTGGTTGTTATAAACAGTTTAGAGTCAACAACATTTGGTACTCTTCCACCTACTTCAACAAAAAACTTGCCTCCCAAAACTCGACTCTCTGAAAGTATCATGGCTTACCATTACTGAAGACATTGAGAAGGTATACCAAAGGCAGTTCCAAAAGAAGAGTCCCAAGTATATTTCAAGAAACTAGCATCAAAGAATATCTAGTCCACTTTGAATTTTTGAATTATTAACACACTAATGAATGTATTTGCAAGAAACATATTTTGATTTAAAAAACTCATCTTGAAAAAAAAATCTCTAAAATATAATGTGTCTAAATAAGTGTCTTTTGTAACCTTACACAAATGTCTATCCCAAACATTAAGAATGGGTCTGGGGAGTGTTTTGTGGGCTTGTGTTTTAAACGTCAGAAGTGTGGTACACTTTTTGAAAATATTCACTCTGCTTTTTCTATTCTTCCAGCTGATTCCATAGCAAGTGAAAGAGCCCCCTTGCCCATGGGGATTGAGGCCCAAATAGATGGCCTCTTTAACATTCTCTCATCCCATAAGAGCTTTTGTGCACACGCACATGCACACACACGCACTCTGCAGGTTACAGATCTACCAATAACTTTTTTTTGTTCTCCAGTTAGTAAAGATAGTCTTAGGGATGACCAGCCTGTTTAATCACTCTAAGTGTTTATGTCGTTGTTGGATTCACTAAATGTATTAAGAGAGCCTAAAGAAAGAACCTGTTTACAGCATTGTGTAGTGTATGTTTTATTATTTATGTGTGCTCATTCCTATATCCTAATTTATAATCTAAGTTTATTCTAGATTTCCTAGTTTGTGTGTGTGTGTGTGTGTGTGTGTGTGTGTGTGTGTCCCACCCCTCACCTTTCCTCAAAGGACTTGAACTGGTTTGCCAGTACAGAAATATAAAAAGAATGAGCTGGATATTAAAGGAGTTTTGGTGAAGGGAGGGAAATAATGAAGCCAGAGGTTAGATTAAGTGCACAGAAATACATACTATGGAGTCTCACACATTTGTTAAGGATGAGATGCAAGTTCTTGGCCCTCAGCTTTAGAGCCACCAAATGTCATCATTTATGTTTCAAATCAATGAATATATAGTACTATAGCATTTACAGTTAGAATATGTAAGCAGTGCTTTTGTCTGGAATGTTCCTTGGGGATGATAGATCTATCAAAATGTAAAAGCAACTGAGAATTTGCTAATTAGATCACTTATGACCAAATTTTCACATTTATCAAATTAGCACAAAATTTTGCTGTTGTTGGTTTTGTTATTTATTTGCTTGGATTTTATCTTGAGTTCTAAGTTCTGAGACAGTTTAAATTGGTAAGAAAATGACTTTCTTAAGCTACAGTTCAACCCAAGATTAGTGAATTGGAAAAAAAAAATTAAACGAGTTTATTTCTTCTCAGCAACTTACTGAAAAATTTCTTGGTACAATTTTAATGGGAGAGATTAAAATAGATGTTTTTCTGTACTTAGCTATTCCTAGCAGCTGTGTACTTATTTAAACCAAATTATTCGTTTCTTATTGCCAAAATGATTATGCGTTATTTTACTCTGTGTGTATAATTACATGTAATTTTTTTTATTTCTCCCTGAATGAAAGCCGTAGAATGAGTCAGAAGCTTTGAGGAATCCAATAATGTTTTCCAAAAATAAAGCCCAACATTTTAGATCATATCAATATCTGAACTATTCCTTGGTTTATGAATTCACAGATATAATTAGCATATTTTAGAATATAAAGAATTAATAGAGCTTGTGGATTGATTGTTACTGTTTTTGCTAAATATCATCTTGTCCTTAATTTCTCAATGATAGTGGTACTTGTTAAATGTAAGTTTATTTCTTTAATAAAACTTGATGTTGGGCAGCCCTGGTGGCTCAGCAGTTTAGCGCCGCCTTCAGCCCGGGGTCGAGTCCCACGTCAGGCTCCCTGCATGGAGCCTGCTTCTCCCTCTGCCTGTGTCTCTCCCTCTATCTCTCTCTCTGTGTCTCTCATGAATAAATAAATAAAAACTTTTTAAAAATAAATAAAACTTGATTTTTTGGTTATATGCCCTTTTCATTTAAGACTAACAAAAATACTAGGTGTTATTTTTTTAAACTGCAACTCAAAAAAAAATCTATAGTAGAGAATAAAATAATAAAAATACATAATGAGTAGATAATAAAATCAATAATTAGGTACTAATAGCTTTAGGTACATAGTTTGGATACAATTGATAACTAGTAATTGTAAAATACAGTTTATCCTTTTGGGCCATTCTAGAGATTTATAAGTTATGGATAAGATATAAACTAATAACCAGAGTAATTTTATTATGAGTAGATGATTAACTTGAGGAAGGCTGTATTTCTGTCACTGAATTAATTAAATTTATTAGAATAAAAAGAATACATTGAATTCCTTTTACCTCATATAACAATTGTGTTATTTGCATTAGAAACTGTGGGAATAGATATTCTTTAATTATTAATAATTAAAGCAGACTTTAAGCAACTTAATTGGTAATATTGATTAATAAGACCTTTGTCTTCTCCCTCCAGATCAGAGATTCTAATCTGCCTGCATATAAGGACTTCTGTAAAAATCTACCATTCCCTACATACTTTCCTGATGGAGATGAAGAAGAACTACCAGAAGATTTGTATGATGAAAATGTGTGTCAACCCAGCGCACCTTCTATTACATTTACCTAACCTCATTGGACATGGCAAACTTTAATTTATTTTATGAGCTTTGGTGAGCCAGAACAATAATATAACCAGGAAATATATTTTCTTAATCACAATACCATACTTATCCCCTTTGTCAAGGGCATAAATACATCATTCATCCTCCAAACTAAATTATGTTAAAAAAAAAATTACCACATTAACCAGATCAGTTATGCCAAATTTAAATGGACCGGCAGTTTGCATATGAGCAAAATCTTTGTAATTGTGAGCTTCATTCTTTTTTTACCAAGTTATCTTAAGATGCTTATAAATTAAACTTCTTTTATTAAAGATTTGTCTGTCTTTGTGAAGGGGTGGTTGTGGAACAGTGGCAAACCATTCGGGAATTATGGTGTAACCTATTCAGAAAAAGAAGCCATTTTCTAAAATTCATTGTTATCATTCTTGCAGTTTTTAGAGCTCTAAAACAGAGAAATGAAGTAAGATTTTTATTTAAATTACAGAAGTATGTTTGTCATAGTTAAAGGCCTGACAAAGGAAAAACAACAAAATTATAAATTTTGGATCCTGTTTATATTTCTGTTGGGAAGAATATTTTTAGTTTGATCACTCAACTATAGATAGGTTTAATCGTTTTTCCTTGATACCTTCTTAGAAGGATTGAAATGGCCTGGGATTGTACAGCCAACAAACTTGAGAATCATCTATTTCTGAAATGTGAATGGCCCCTGGCTTTTCCTTCAGTGTATGAAATTAAATGTGCTTACGAATGGCTACTTAGATCATATAATCAAGCTTAACAATGAAGGTATAAGCAGGCCTCCTTGAATTACTAGATTTCCTCTGGACCAGATTCCTGAGGACCCACAGAATCCAACTTAACTACAGGTGTTTTCTGAGACTTGATTTATATGGTCACCCGAAGAGACCTATTAATCATACTGTTAGATCTCCATATAATTTCCTGATAGCTAATGGATTTGTTTTTGAAAATCCAACAGTACTTTTTTTTTTTTTTTTGCTTATTTCTTTCGTTTTAAACCCAAATGTAGTCACATCTTTTTTAAGGTTTTTATTTATTCTTCACCTAATTCCATTAAGATTTGTTGCAAATGACAGGAAATCCATACAGTAAAAAGTAAACGAAGAGGAAAACACAAAGAATAATATAAACCAGAATAGGTGGGAAGGGGTGCCTGGGTGGCTCAATTGAGTGTCAGACTTTTGGTTTTGGCTCAGATCATGATCTCAGGGTCATGCCATCAAGCCCTGCATTGGGCTCTGCATTCAGCGTGGTGTCTGCTTGTCCCTCTCCCTCTGCCCACCACCCCCCTTCACTTGCTCATGGGTGCTCTCTCTCTCTCTCTCTCTCTCTCTCTCTAAAATAAACCTTTAAAAAAAATTAGTGGGAAGCTGGGAAAGAATAGTGACAATACAATATAGACAAGCAGAATATGACATACAGTTATACTCAGTTTGAGCTGTGTGGGTACCAAAGTAGAACATTGGTCTTTTATATATTTTAATCATGAGTTACTCAAGAGGAAATGTTTTAAACTGAAGTAAGTCTTGGTAACTGTACCATTTTTTTTTTTTAATTAACAGAAATAACTTCTCAAACTAGAAATTCCTGGACTTATTAAAAGATTATCTCGAACATATTCAGGGATAAGATATTAAACACAGTCCTATCAGAGATCAAACAAGGATACCCTTTACTACTGCTGTTCAGCAATGTTCTTGGAGGTCCTTGTCAGTACAGTTACTAAGACAAGAAAAAGTAAAGATATAAATAGTAGGAAGTGAGAATATTATTTGTAAGAAATACCTACCTAGAAAATTAAAGACAACCAACTGACAAAGCATCAGAACCAATGAAGACAGTTCAGAAAGGTGACTGAAAACAAGATTTATAAACATCAATATTTAACTGAGAAATTTTATGGGGTGTGTTTGTGGGAGGATGGATATCATTCACAGTAGCAGTTACCTAGGGGGTAAAAGGCCTAACAAACACTGGGGTCTTACGGAAACGATAAAACTTTGTTGAAGGATATAAAAGAAATAGTGGAGAAGAATTTTAATGAACTTAGAGATGTTTGAAATTTGCTAATAAACTAATAATAAATTAAGTTGTTACCTTGTAAGACA
Source organism: Canis lupus familiaris (assembly GCF_011100685.1). Taxonomy (NCBI): domain Eukaryota; kingdom Metazoa; phylum Chordata; class Mammalia; order Carnivora; family Canidae; genus Canis; species Canis lupus. The sequence continues at coordinate 29,078,784 of NC_049244.1, read as the reverse complement.
AATGAACAATTATTGGTGGGAGAACATAAAATCTTATTTCTGTATAAAGTGCAGTGGTAGAAAGGAATCCTAGCACCTGAAGTTAAGGAGATGACCGGAGACCAAGGAGCTGTTTAGCAGTCATTTGCCTGGGGCATGCAATGTTTTGAAGAAGGCAGGGAGCCCTCTCCACGAGAGGGCCAACCCTAGAACCATCACCATTTGTCTATAGAGTCTTCCAAGTGGCCACTGGCTCTGCATTTGAATTTTAAGGAGAAAATTTCTGATCACCTTTTAGGATAATGAGTGTGAACCCCATCTTCTAGAGTCAGGAAGCAAAGCATCCCACTTCCTCTCATTCATTCACCTACTCCCCATTGCCAGGGTCTTGTACCAGTACCTACCTATTGAGGAAGATCATTCCTGCAAACTTATTTCAGTAGCCCAGAAGAGTTGTGTTCTACGGACCCAGGTCGAAAAGGAGGAAGCCTCAACAGTTATGGAATACATAAGCCAGAGTCAGCCTGATCCAGCAGGACAGGTAATTTGCTAAGAACCTTGGGTCATTCTTTGGCTACAGTGCCTGTCATCAAAGGCTCAGCTTGAGGAAAATAGAACTCAGCCTACCAAAGATAAGGAGTGCACAGTGTGGACACTGGCCGCTCACCTCACTGTTTGGAGTCCAGGCTAAAGGGGCCCTCTCCTGAGCAGTACTGGCCACTGAATGGATATGGACACAATTTCCTTCTCAGCAGTGGGGCCCGCTCCAGTCCTGATTTGGGCTGGAACTTGATTTACTACTTTAGCTTTGTTTTGAATTGGGAACCTTTTTATTACTAAACTTCATTCAAATTAGACCTTTGTTCCAGCCTTTTAGTTGGTACTATTAGTTACAAAATTGATAAATGCTAAACCTTGTATAAATTGTATAGGCCTCAGGAAGGCCAACTGGTCGAGGAACATCTGCCTTAAGAATTACATTAAGCATTGGTTGTCCTGCTTCCTTTCCAGGACCCTAACCTTATTAGAGTAGCTGAAGCTGAAATGTTAATGCCGATTAGTCCTGTCTCCACAGTGGGCCCTGGCATGGGGTGAAAATTGGACAGTGACAAGCTGTCACAAACACTAAAATGTCAACGAAAGCATTTCTTACCCACGGCAGATGTACGGATATAATTTGCAAGGAGATTAAGTTTTACAAAGTCAATGAATAGTGCTTTCTGTAACCTTTGGTGCTGAGATACAGACCCGCTTTTCAAATTTTCACAAGGGGCAGAATTTAAGGAGGACTTTCACGGCTTATTTCAAAGGTAAATATGTGGATGGAACTTGAGTGCCCCTGAGAATGTATGGTTAGGTATGTACCAACTATGCGGTTTGGGGTGGGGTTTTGCTGTTGTAATGTGAAGTGTTAGGACACACACTAGTTGAAGCAGCCAGTCAGGGCTCCTGATACTGCAGGCTAAGTTTCACCAGTCGGGGTGGGGGGGGGGGGGGGGGCGGGGAGCACTGTCTTACGTTCAGCAACTTCTGTTTTAGTCCTTTGAGGGAAAAAAAAAATTGTCCAAATGAGAGCCTCTCCTTTTTGCAGTGAAACTGGACCTGGGTCCTACGTCACTGCCCAAAGAGATGGTGCTGGCTGTGTCACAGTAACCGCCCTGCGGGGGAAGAGCAGCGCTCAGACGGCTGCCGTGAGGTCGCTGCTGGGCTCTGGGCCGGATGCCCGCGTGAAGGCCTTGAAATGTCTCTATCGCTCCTCAGTAGAAGTAAGTACAGGGCCAGGCCTCTCGGGCCGTCCCGCCTTGCAGCGTGGTCCAGCCTGCAGTGCGACGCCTTCCATCAGCTACTTTGTCGTTTGCTTTTCCCTGGCTGAGTTCTTCCTCTTGTTATTACTCAAAATGCTCCATTACTGCCTGTGTCGCCAGCACTCAGTACTTTGGAAGTTCTCTCCATTCTTGCAGGAAGCATGGCAGGAGAACAGACTTCTACTGCTTCCCTTGTTTTTATTTATTTTTTTAAATTGTATTTATTTATTCATGAGAGACACACACAGAGAGGCAGAGACACAGGCAGAGGGAGAAGCAGGCTCCATGCAGGCTCCATGCAGGGACTTGATCCCAGGTCTCCAGGATCACACCCTGGGCCAAAGGCAGGCTCTCAACCACCCTGGCGTCCCTTACTTTGTTTTTATTTTATTTTTTTAAAGATTTTATTTATTAATTCACGAGAGAGACACACACAGAGGCAAAGACACACACAGGCAGAGGGAGAAGCAGGCTCCATGCAGGAAGCCTGATGCAGGACTCGATCCCACGTCTCCAGGATCATGCCCTGGACTGAAGGCGGCACTAAACCGCTGAGCCACCAGGACTGCCCCTCTTACCTTGTTTTTATAAATAGTTCTGTAGTGGAACACTTTCCTGACAGGGAAGGGCATGTCGCTGATTTCAGTTTTGCTAATCCAACAGCGAGCATTTAAATACAGAGAGGTAGGTCATGGTGCTGTGAGGCCCCCCTGGGCAAACATTTTCAGGGACTTTATAATCATACGTGTCACTTCATGGCCACCTATTTTCTATGTAGAAAGAAGTTCCTCACATAAGAGCTTTTTTGACTGATGATGGTTTTCTTCCACTTTTGGGAATTTCCTACCAAGTGGACTCTACTGTAACAACAGACATTTCCCCCTCAGTTCCCAGTTTTAGTGCCCTATATGCTTTATGACCTCACCTGCCAGCTTCTGGTGATAATTCCTAGCAGAGCAGGTGAGAGGTTGGCCCCGGAACTGGCTATGGTCTCTTAGAGCATGCCTTACAAGACAAATGTGCCTGCCATTCCAGATTCTACCTCTAGCTATTGCCTGGGATTCCCAGAAATTAGAGGACTCAGGGTGTCCTCACCCCTCCAGCAAACAGCCAGAGAGTCCTGAGTGCACAGGTTGCCAGGCTTCATTTCATCATTTGGTTTTATGCTTTTAAATGTTGTTCTACGGAACTTAGAGGAGTCCACCCCATGCCTTCTTTTTCACTCTTTTTAGACTAATGAGGTGGCCCATGCAAGTTAGACAAGCCAAATTAATCTCAACAAATGCAACTCATAACACCATAAAAGCAAATAGATGACTTTAACTCAGCTAGCCAGAGCATCTTCTTGGCATGGGAGGTGCATCATTGTTCTTTGCTGTCATTTGACCGGAGGAGTGAAAGTGACAGTTGTGACCTCCATCCTCCTAAAGCCAATTTTATACGAGCATCAGTTATATGTTAGGGTAAAAGCCCGTGTGTGTGTGTGTGTGTGTGTGTGTGTGTGTTTTAATGATTTTATTTATTTATTTATGAGAGACACACACACAGAGAGAGAGAGAGAGAGTCAGAGATATAGGCAAAGGGAGAAACAGGCTCCCTGCAGGAAGCCCGATGTGGGATCCCATCCCAGGACCCCAGGATCATGACCTGAGCCAAAGGCAGACACTCAACCACTGAGCCACCCAGGTGTCCCAAGCCCATTGTTTCTAAAGAAAAAGGATAAGATAACAAGTTCTGACTGTGCATCAAATCTGCTTTATTTGAGAAGGAACTAACTAAATACTGCATCACAAATCCTGACAAAGAGGCTTGGATGACCGTATAAAAGGGACCGTGTCAGAATAAATAATAATAAATGGCTTTCTTGGACATCCAGCATAAATTTCCTCATCTAAAATGATGTGTTTCAGTGATGAAGCAAAGATGGCATAACAGCGGATGGCTGATGGTCCATTTTGTTCTGCTATCTGCAGAAACACAGAAGTGATGCCTCCCCTCATGCAGGAGTACTGGGGCCTATACGAAGGGCATCCTGCCTCTCCTCAGGGAGTTTCACAAGCTGCTGATAACAGCCAGCCTCCTGCTAAGGTATCTGTGAAGGAGAACCAAGGCAACAGTATCCATAGAGAAAAATGGGTATTCCAGAGAACATGAGTCAAAGCTGAGGAAGTAAGCAAAGGAAAAAAAAAAAAAACCAAAAACTGGTAAAAACAAAGTAAACAGGAAAAGATCTGTTCTATTAAAACTCGAACCTTTTTCTACCTGTAAAATTAGAACAGAGAGTATCTCTTTCCAGCGTGCATGTTCAATTCCCTTGCCAGAAACTTATTAGGGCACCTCTGCCATGGGAAGTAGGTTGCGTTTTAATGATCCAAAGCACTTTGTGAGACACCGCTAAAGAAAGAAGCTCAAAATGCTGTGGCCCAGGAACCCTTGAACTGCTGATGGATGGTGAAGCCCACCCAAGCCACAGGGCCCTGGAAGGGAGTTCATCAGGTATAGGTAATTCTCACAGTGGTTTACAAAGACAGGTCTTACCTTCACCTAACATATGCCCATCAACCCTAGCTGCAAATCTGAACCATGCAGAGGGCTTTGAGAACCCTAGTCCAACATTCTAGGAATCTCTGGGGCTCCACAACCCCATACATCTGTTACTTTTTTAAAGCTCCTCAGGTAATACCAATGCCCAGTCAAGGTTCAGAACCACTGGCCTAGAATAACGTGATGTATATAGACAAGCAAGTCATTTGTGATACCCAGGCCAGTTATTTGTGAACCCCCCTTAAAGCCTTTCACATGGGAGAAATGTTTATAAAAACGTAATAATAGTAATATTTTATGTGTCTAGTACTTTGTATTTGAACATAAAATTTGTGTTTTTATGCTCTTATGAAAGTACTGTCCTGGGAAAATGCTTAATAGCTTGTAAAACTATTCAAATGTTAGATATCATCAATCTCCTATAACTGAGAAAATAAGCAGAGTGAGAAATCTAAGACTTGTGTAGGACCTCACTAAACAAGTGCCTGGCAAATCTTGTACTAAAATCAGGGCTCCTGATTGCCCCTCATCCCTCTACACAACTGAGATTCATGACTATCTTTAAAGGGAACCTAAAATGTTGATACATTTGGTTTCCTCTATTATGAACTGTGATTCAGCCTCATACACAAATACATATTAAATTGTTTCAGGTTGCTTTGGAAAATGTGTTACTTTAGTGTCTCACCTCAATGATAAAAAAATCACAGATGAAACAAGCTGTCAATCTCAGCATGTCTGAATGTTTGAGTTAGTTATTGCTGTTGTCAATATCTGCTAGTTTTCTTTATTTCACTTGCCCTGCACCTACAGCAAGTATCAAGTTTCCAGAAAAATTACTGACAGAAAATCTAAAAAAAGGAAGACAATTTTATGTATAGTTTCTTTTTCTGCAAACTGGGATAGATCAAAACTTCTTTTCATGGCTGGATGTTTCAGAACAACTCCAGAGAAGCTGACGTGGAGATGGGTAAAGCTGTGCCAGCATATTCCTTAAGGGTTGACATACTGGTCAGTGATTCCTGCCCCTCAGGCCACATCAGGGCTCCTCCTCCTCATGACCTGAAGGTTAACAGTCAGAGCTATGAGACACGTATTGAACACCCATTAAGTGTCAGATGTTTTACACATGGGGTCTCGTTCAGTCCTGAGCCACGCTGCCAGGTATTTGTTATCACCTCTACTTTATACACAAGGAAATTGAGACTCAGAGATTATGTAGCGTTTCCAAGTCCAATATCCAGTAAATGACTGAACTGGGACAGGAAATGAAGATTACCCCTGGACTCCAACTCATGCATTCTAGGCAGAGCTGCACCTTCCAGGCACCTGAGTTTCCTAAGCATTCTGGTGGATACCACTGAGTTCACCCACTCTTCCACTGTGAGGAGATAGGAGCCCTGTGCCTCCTTGATGCATCTGTAGATATGTTTAGATAAATTTTCTGAGGGGTAGTTTCTCCCACATAGGGTAGAAGTCAGTGCAAGAGGAAGAATGGGGCATGAGTGTGGGGTCTCTTGACACCAGACCATGAAACTTTGGTGGAGGCCCCTCCTATTCACAATGGAGTGAAATTGCTCTTCCAGCAAGGTTATCTTCTCCATTCTCAAAGGGAAAGAGGGACGAGGGGTTGGGGGCATGAGAGCTCTGCCCTTTTACTCCCAGCACTGGTCAAGACAACCATATTACCCTCTCAGTCAGCTCCAAAATGATTATTTTTAACTGAGCAAGGGTCTTAAGCCTAACAGATACTGATTAGAACTATAAATAACTTCAGACAGTAAAGAAGTATGAAATCTTAAAAAAAAAAAAAAAAATCGTTGAGTTTCCAGAATGTCTAAGAGGTCACACCAACTAAAACTGTTGAACCAACTTTTAAAAAAATAAGCAAATAAGCATTGATTAAAATTATAATTGAAAAGGGACCTCTTACAGCTTTTTATGGACCCTATCCCAACTTTTTCTCCATCTCATGGGTGGTAAGGTGAATTGGACTCCTTTTCATGGGTGGGCAGGTTTGGAAGGATGTCTGTGGAAGTCATTTCTCCTACTTATTTGGTAAGTTGAGCTGACCTAATTTATCCACCATAGAAGGTCAAGAATCTGGCAGATTTTTAAGAATGTTCTAGTGATCATTTTCTTTCACCATCAAATGGGAAAACATCTGAACTTTCTGGACCTTGGTGCTCCCCACAGCATGGAAATTCCACTGTTTTGTCTTTGCTGGTCTCTGTGTGGAATTGTCTTTGTTACTTCCTGGCCTCTTGGTTTGTTGAGTCTATATTGAATCAGACTTAGTTTCCTGTTTTGACTTAAATGTTAAAGAGACATTCAGAGAACTGAATGAGTAAATATTGGAAAAGATCATTATGGATGGATCATTCAGTTTGATTTTATGAGTACACCAAAGAAAATGATTATTAAGAGTTTTTAAACTAAAAAATAAAGTGCTTATTTTGCATTATAGCAGTAATATTTGTTTATTGTGCAGACTTAGAAAATGAGAAAAGCACTTCATGATCCCATCTTGCAGAGTTACTGAGACTGTTGACATCTTCTAGAATTTCCCTGCCTGCATATGTGTATGTTTGTGTAATAGGATTATACACTGCATGCTATTTCATAGTGGTTTTTTTCAGTTGATAATATATCTTTTCATGTCATCAAGGTTTAGGAGGTTTGGGGTTTTTGTTTGTTTTGCAACTGGAAGCACTGTGACGATGGACATCTTTATAATTAAATCTTTGTTGACATCATTAATTATTTTCTTAAGTAAATTACTGGAAGCGAAATCACTGGTTCAAAGGATATGTAACATCAAACTGCCCCTCAGAAACATTGTTTCACGTTAAATATGTTCAAAATATCTTCTATTTACTTAAGACAAAAATGGCCAATCCCTCACTTCCTGACATGAAGTGTGCGTGGGTGTCCTCCTCAAGCAGTTGCCCTACTATTTCTCTCCTGGGTTCACCTGGGAATGTTGCTTTTATCCTTCCATTTCCCAAGTTCCAGAGTGGCCAGAGCCCAACCTCACTTTATTTCATGTTTCTCCCTCCACCCCTAAGGATCTACCTCCTCAGTGAGCCACATGAGATCTCTTAACACCGGTTTGGAATTTCCAGAATCTCTAGGAAGAGCTCATGCCTGAGTGATGTTATTAGGCCACTGCATGGCAAGAAGAGAGGAATGCAAAAGCACATATCATTTCAACTTGTGATATTGGGTGTATCCAAGAATCTCCGTCAGAGAGCCCCAGGAAGAATGTGCCATTGCCTAGCAAGGGAGGAAGGAGGCTGGCTTCACAGGCCTGCCTGGTGAAAGGCGGTGTTCAGGCTGGCAGTATTGGAATGGCATTTACACTGGACAACCATGGGGTGTATGTGCAGTAAACCATGTCTGTGAGGCCCAAAGAGAGCAAGTGTTGTAGCAAGCCCTGCTGCTGAGCACATTGGTCCACATTCCTCATACAGGGGACAGCATGATACATCCTCTCAGGGAGTAATACTAGAAAGATCCATTTCTCTCCAGTCAAAATGACCATGATCCCTTGAATCAGGCAAAGGTAGGCTTTATCCTTCCTGCACCTCTACCTTGACTCCCCAAAAAAGAGTAAAAGTGAACTATTTTTAGCCTGGTTTCTGGGATAGCTATCTCTCTTCACCCCACCACCCCCCCCCCATCTTCCTATGGCAATCAAATGTTGTGTGGCAATCAACATTTAGGTCTATACTTGCAGATATATACAGTCCTACTCCGAATACATCTCTTAGGGTAAGTCATACCACCCTCTCAAAGCAAGGAAAGAAGAGTTAAGCTGGAGGATTTCCTGAGAGGTTAATTCGAAGCTGAACTGTGAGGCTCAAGTTCCACTCTGATTTACTTAAATAATTGAAAGGATTTACTCCCTTCCCCTTACCTAGAACTGGATGGACAAAATAAATGTTAAAATTTGTTTGCTGAAGAGTTCAGTACAGAAGTTAAAAAGACACTAGAGTGTTTCCCAAATACTGTGGGAGGGAGGGAAGGAGAAGGGGAAGGAAGGAGGACAGAAGAAGAAAAGAAGGAACGAGAAGTAAGTTATGGCCTAAGGACATCACTTTAAACCACAGGTAGAGCCTAAGCCTAGAATAACCGCTGTGTAGTGACCCTGGCCAATTCTCCCCACCAGGTGCATAATACTGGCATTGGGAGGCTCAGGCCTAGACTGGCAGAGCGACAAGTGATCCAGGCCACATCTCAGGAGTTGACAGCTGCCTAAAAGGTGCTGAGAAGCTAATAAAGCCTAAAGAAATTTGCTGAGTATTTTTCAGACCCCTTCATTGTAACGTCCAGTGGTGTCCAATGATCTTAATTATATATTGCAGAGCACAGAAAGCAGAGGTCTGAATGCTTTCAAGTAATGTCACTGGAAGTCCTTGCCCTTCCTGGACAGTTTTGTCCCTTGGGACAGGATGTAGAGTGAAGCTCTCAGGAAAAGTTTCCAGATTTTAAATTATATTTTTCTCAAGAAGATGTTTTTAAAAAAAGTCATCAGATATACTCTCCTTGCTTTTCTCTGCCTCATATGTTCTTATTTGGCATGTGTGCAGTTTCCCCAGGCTGTAAGTTAACACATTATGAATTAGTCATATAACATTTTATTGAAGCTCATCATCAGACTACATTACTAATTTTCCAGCCAGCACTTTACCACCTGCTGTGTCAAGCAGGGTATCCTATTACCTGCCTAAGACCACTGACTTCAAGCTCCAGGAAGGGGCACTGTAGTCAAGATTTTTGAAATTTGATAGACAAGTTCATTATCATTCCATCCCCACTTCATTAGGTGTCAACCCTGTAGCTCCTTAGTCTCCTGTGAACTCTCAAAGGAAAGGTCTGTGGTTTGCTCATTTCTGTGTCCCCACAGGTGACAGTGTCTCATAGGTGACATGTTGGGCCTCCAAAAGGCGCTATACAAGAAGGGAATGAAATGAGCATGTTGAAGACTTAGTTTTTCCTTCTATCCATTTGACTTCATTTGCTTTTCTCTGGTCTGGCTTCCCCTCTGTGTCCCCATGTCTAGCACAGTGCCTGGCAGGTGACAAGTAGAACCTCCTTCAGAAGGCTTATTTGGTAAATGAATAAAATTGACATATTGAAGAGTATCCTCTCTCCCTCCCCCCTCCCTCTCTGTCTCTCTGTCTACATGTCCTTGATTATTTTATTTGTTTTTCTCTCGTTTGACTCCAGTACCATAGTGACAAACTTATAAAAATCTAAAATCATTTGAGAAAACACAAGAGCAATAGCACATCTGTGTACCCTATGTTTATAGAAAATGTGTTCATTATAAATGTTATTGGTCAGATTAAAGCTTGAATAAATGGAGAGCAGACTTGTTCATGGTAAAAGGACTATGTATCACAAAGTTGGCTGTTATTTCTAAATTGATTTGCAAGTCCACTGCGGTTCTATCATAATGCCACCAGAGTTGAGGGAAGTCAGTGAGGAGAAAAGGCATAGTTAGCAAAATTTTGTAAGAAAGTTTCTAAAATTCAAAAAAAAAAGAAAGAGAAAGAAAGTTTCTAAAATTCATCCAGAGTAATAAATTGGAGGAAATATTTTTAAAAATCTAGATAATGAATAATGGAAAAATTTATCTTTCCAGACTCTAAACCATAGACACTGCTTTAAGAATGAACAAAGCCCTGAGGTGCCTGGGTAGCTTAGTCAGTTAAGCTCTTGGTTTCAGCTCAGATCATAATCTCATGGTTCATGAGATTGAGCCCTGCATCAGGCTCTGGACTCAGTAGGGAGTCTGCTTGAAAGATTCTCTCCCTCTACTCCTCCCCCAATTTGTGTGCACTTGCTCTCTCTCTTTCTCTCTAAAATAAATAAATCTTAGGAAAAAAAAAAAGAATGAACAATGTCCTTGTGATACTGACAAAAGATATAAACAGGTTTTCTTTTTTATTAAAACAAGCATAGAAAGATGTTTTTGAAAGTCAGCTTATTAATTTTAAACCATTTGAAGACAGAGGAATCCATGAGTCCAAACCAATAATAAAATAAGTAAATGAGAGAAGGGAAAACGGTTACTTGCAATAGAATGTAGAATGGCAACGTTCAGGGAGTAGGGCAGGAGTGCCAGAGGTGGAACATTATCATTTTTTTTTAGATTTTATTTATTTATTCATGATAGTCACACAGAGAGAGACAGGCAGAGACATAGGCAGAGGGAGAAGCAGGCTCCATGCACCTGGAGTCCGATGTGGGATTCGATCCCGGGTCTCCAGGATCACGCCCTGGGCCAAAGGCAGGCGCCAAACTGCTGCGCCACCCAGGGATCCCGGAACCTTATCATTTTAAGACCAACATGATAAAGACTGTTTTGGATAAGATCTTGTCAATAGACACTAAATCAAAGGAGGGGAGGATATATTTTGATGGAGAACAAGATATATGCATGACAGAGTAGCTCCCCGGAGATTATTAGTTGAAAGGAAAAATACCAACTGTAGAGTGATTGCCAGTGATCAAAATTAACATCGCCAATGAGGGACAGATGAACATCATGTATCACCAGCTATAATACATAGGACATAATGTCCGTTGTGTAATAGCCCAGCTGAGAAGGCCTAACCTGAATCTAATCATTAAGGAATGTCAGGCAATTGCCTCCAAATGAGCAAAAGGACTGAATTCTTCACAAAATGTCTAGTTTTATAAAAGATGAAAGAGGAAAAAGACTGAGTACAAATACCACAATTAAGAGATTAAGAGACATGACAACCAAATGTAATACCTGATGCTAGACTGAACCCTATGTTGGAAAGAGGAAATACTGAGCCAATTGGTAAAATTGGAATATGAACTTTACGATATTGGGTCAATGTCAGATTTACATTAATGGATCACCCTACTGTAGTAATGTAGGAGAAATTTTTTCCCCCTTTTTCAACCTTTTTTTCTTTCCCTTTTCCTTTTTCTTCTTTTTTCTCTATTTCTAGGAAATGCACACTAAAGTATCTGGAGATAAAGAGCCACGGGGAATACAACTTACTCTTAACTGTTCATGAAAAGGTTCAGGAGAAAATACTTATATAGATGATAGCTAGATGACAGCTAGGTGGTAGATAGACGATAGATAGATGATGATAGATAGATGATAGATGATAGATAGATGATAGAAGATACAACATCATGATAGATGATGGATAGATGATAGATGATGATAGAGAAAATCAGCAATAGCTAAATCTGGGTAAAAGGCACATGGATGTTCTTTGTACCATTATTGTAACTTCCCCATAAATTTGAAATTCTTTCCAAATAAAAAGGCTTTTTTTTAAAAGAGTATACACAGTTATAGTTCCATTTATGTGAGGTTCAGGAATATGCAAAACTCAGAGATGATGTAAGAGGTCAGGACAGAAATCTGGGCCTTTCCCCAGCTGCCCGGCCGGAGCCTTCTGCCTTGGTGGCCGCAGCCCTGGCCACCAGGGAGATGGCCACGAACTTCTCGGTACACGAGAAGATCTGGTTTGACAAGTTCAAACACGAGGATGCAGAAAGGAAGTTGTAGGAGCTGCGGAGCGGGAGGCCGGCTCCTCAGCCAGGAGAGCGGCCCGTGTGACCCCGGGGGTGGCAGGAGCCAGAGAGAAGAGCAGCCCAGGCCGGGGTGACAGCAGCCTGCAGGCGTCGAGGCGTCGCGCAGCATCTGCAGGGGGCGGTTTCCAAGCCGCAGGCCCGGCCGAGCGCCTGGAGAAGAGCTGAGACCGCTCACCCACCCACCCACCGGGCGCAGCCCCTCAGACCCAGCAGTGTCCCCCACAGCCAAGCGGAGCCCCCGGCCAGGAAGGCGGCCACTGCCTTCCTGGGACGACCAGGACGATGCCATCAGCCTGTTTGGCAGTGAGGAGGAGGAGGACGAGGACGAGGACGAGGAGGCGGCGCTGGTGGCCAAGTCCTCCATCCTCCTGGGACGATGAGACAGACATGGCCCAGCTGGAGGCCTGCGTGCGCCATCCAGTTAGACTGGCTGACCTTGGGGGGTGGGGGGGTGTCCTCCAAGCTGGTGCCGGTGAGCTATGGCATCCCCAAGCTGCAGATCCAGTGTGTGCAGCACGACAAGGTGGGGACAGACCTGCTGGAGGAGGAGATCACCAAGTTCCAGGGGCACGTGCAGAGTGTGGACGTTGCTGCTTTCAACAAGATCTGAGCCCCAGCACTGGGCCTGGGTGTGCGAGGCCCTGCAGCCAGTAAAGACTGAGATTGCAAAAAAACAAAACAAAACCTGGAGGTTACCTCTGCAGAGAGGGGAGAGGATACCAACTGCAAACGAGCTCACAGGAGCCATCTGTGGTGCTGGAAACATCTCATATCTCGATCTCAGTAATGGCTATGTGAGTGCATATATCTATATGTAAAAATGTGTGAATTGTTGACTCAAAATGTGTGTACTTATACACATTATACCTTGATTATAAATTAAATTTTTAAAAATGTGATTGGGAGTTGAGAGCAAGAAACCTGTACAAGAAAGGATAGAACCAGGAAGTGAAGGACGCACTGAAGGAGGTAGGCATGATACCAGGAAATAGCTTCAAAATTTGCCTCAGAGCCTTCACACATGAAACAACTAAACGATCTTAGAGTTCCACAGAACCACATGCAATAGGAGGCTATAACTTACCCATCCCCGCTGAAGGAATTCAGGTCAGAAAGATCCGCAAGGAGGTGGGTTAGGAAAAACTCCAGGGAACTTGAACTGAGGCTTGGCCCGAAATGTGGGAATTGGAGAAGAGTGTACACTATACATCTTCCTAATTTCCCTTCTTTGACCATTTATGTAAGTTTACATTTGTGAGGCCTTTCTCTGAAACTGGTTGGTCTTTTTTAATGCACAGATACAGAACTGAAGAAAGCCGTACCTATGGGACAAAGAAATAAGTGAGTGTATGTCATCTCCCTGAGGAGAAGTTTCTTAAGGGACTCCTGGGTGGCTCAGTGGTTGAGCATCTGCCTTCAGCTCAGATCGTGATCCCGGGGTCCTGGGATCGAGTCTCACATCAGGCTCCCCTCGGGGAGCCTGCTTTTCCCTCTGCCTGTGTCTCTGCCTCTCTCTCTCTCTGTGTGTCTCTCATGAATAAATAGATAAAATCTTTTTTAAAAAGAAGGTTTTTAAAAGGACTATGATGATAGATTCTCAAAACCTGGGGCTGCAAGAGAAGGCTGGCAAGACCCATGTCAGCATACTTCATTAGATCTACGCTTCTGGAGGAGCCTCTCCCATGTCCTCAACACTGTGCTAACTCTGGAGACACCAAGTGTGCTGCTCCCAGCACCTGCCCTTGAATTGCCGAAACACTCATGGGCTTATGTAACAAAGAGGCATATCACAAATGGCCAGTTGGGACCTCTCATCAGCAAAGTTAAATGAGATCACATTTTTTTCACCCCCTCTGCTCCAACACATAGCAATGATAGTCAAAATACAGTAAATTGGTATAGCCTGGTTCTGCAACAAATAAACCAGAAAAGAGGGAAGAAGTGAACAACATAAAACAGAGAACAAACCGAAGCATAAGTCTCTTAAGACATGGATAAGAAAGAAACTGAGAGCATGGGGTTACAGGGACCAAAATGCTTGGACCAAGAAGGGAGACCAAAATGGAACTTGTTACCTGAAGCTAGAAGAAGGCCTTTACCATTTCAATATCCTCTTCAAATGAAGACAGGGGAAAAGAAATAAAAACAAAACTATGTTGTCTATGGCATTTTATGTGTCAGAGATTACAGCCTAAGTTTTATAACCAAGAGATATACCAAATTCCCCCTGGCCCAGTACCTGGATGTGCAACATCTCCAGAGATTAGGATCTTTTGAAATCATTTAAAGATTCTATGTATTTATTCATGAGAGACATAGAGAGAGAGGCAGAGACACAGGTAGAGGGAAAAGCAGGCTCCCCAGGGGAGCCTGATGTGGGACTCGATCCCAGGACTCTAGGATCATGACCTGAGCCAAACGCAGATGCTCAACCACTGAGCCACCCAGGCGTCCCTTGAAATCATTTCAGACTAAAACCCCAGAAATGAAGTAGAAGCAACTACAAAACCATCAGATGAAGACAGGTGAGCAATGAGGTAAAGATAGAAAGAGAAAATACATTTTTAAGAGGAAATAAAATGTCTCCCTTTCAAAACCAAAATTCTAAAAAACACAAGAAATCAAATACTAAGAAAAAGCCAATGCGATCAACAATCAGAATGAATCCCCCCAAAAGGAAATTAAAGTTATAAACAGTACAACAAAAATCTGAACATTAATGCATCCAGCATGCTCAATGAGATGACTAAAATTTAAATTCTATTCAACACGGAAACAGACGGAAGGGAAACGAGAATGGATTGCTCTGTCATGGCATGGTGTGCTCCTCACAATTTAACTCAAAGTATGTAAAGCACATACAAATAGAATTACAAAGGGGAAAATCACAGATCTGTGATCATAGTACAAAATGACAAAATTTGAACGTATTTCTATCAGGTATGTTAAACTGATAAAGAAGCAAACAAAAATCATGAAGGACACAGGAGATTTGAGCAACACAATGAACGAGTTTAATCTAATGGATGTTTATAGAGCCATTACTCCTCGGCAGCACAAAACTCCCTCTGGACTCCTCTTGGCGTTAATGAATATTTTACTCTCTTTTGGGAAATTCATTCCAGCTTTAGTCTAGATGAGGGTCCTGCCATTTCTCCCTTTCCTGCATCAGTGCCAATAAGAATAGCTAAAATTTACTGAGCCAGGCCAAGGACTAACTACCTCGTTGGCTAACTTAATCTTCAAACTCTCAAAGGTTGTAACTTTCCAAAATGGAAGCTACTGGCCAAATGTGACCCTTGAATAGTTGAAATGTGACTGGTCTCAATTGAGATGGGGTTTAAACATAAAAAACACACTGGAGTTCTAAAACTTAGTACCAGCAACAACAAAAAAGCTAACCATTAATAGTATTTATGGGCACAGACAACTTCATCTGCCCAAACACACCAGGCTACTTACTCTGTGACTATCATGGAGCAAGGCAAAAAAAAAAACAAGATCCTTCTAAAATTGTGTCTGAGAACAAATAAAAATAAACATAAGTATTTACCTCTCCCAGCTCAAATAATTTTTGTTCTTTATTAATTTTTGTTCCTCTCACCTCTGAGTGATAAAGATTATAAAGGTGAGAATCACTCTCAGTCTCAGCATCCAACAGAACAAAACCACACTTTTTCTTTTTTTAAGATTTTATTTATTCATGAGAGACAGAGAGAGAGAGAGGCAGAGAGAGAAGCAGGCTCCATGCAGGGAGCCCGATGTGGGACTCGATCCCGGGTCTCCAGGATCAGGTCCTGGGCTGAAGGCGGCGCTAAACCGCTGAGCCACCAGGGCTGCCCTTTCTTTCTTTTTTTTTTTTTAAGAAATGGTTTATCATTTCCATTTTATGTATAAAACAGATGGGAGTAACCCAATCAACACACAACTGCTGCCACATGGGAAGGTGTTTTCATCAAATTTCCATTCAAAGAACATGCAAATGTTTCTTTTATCACATCTGCAGTAACTATGCTTTTCCATTTAACTGTTTTTAAAAATCCGCATGTCCCCATGAGCCCTCTGTCCCACTCACAGGAAGGAAGAGGATTGGTTAAAACAACTCCTTAAGCAGTTCTCTGCTGACCCCTCTTCTCAATCATTGATTCATGGAGGTGACAGTTCACGCCACCCCCGGCCACACCCCGGCCACGGAAGCCTTGGGAAGGGAATCTGAGCCTCACCACCGGGGTGATCAGCTTTGCTCTGAGATGGTGCAGGCCTCAGCCGCCAACCCACAACCCACGGGACGGTAGTGAGGCACTTCAGCTGGCGTGGCTGTGCGTGGCTGTGCAGGCAGCAGCGGCCACCCCTTCCGTGGCCCCTGGTGTGGCCCACGGGACCCTGTAGCCCAGCTCTTGCCCCCCCTCACCCTTTCCAGTTTTGCCTCCAGCCCTGGTCTCCTGCTCTCGCTCCTGCCCAACCACAGCCACCAGCGAAAACCGTACTTCTTTGAATTCTCTCCCAAACCATCGACCAGAGTTCAAATCCTGCGACAACCGCCTCCTAATACCCTTTGCCGAGATGCCTCCTGGCCCTGTGTGGAGTGCTATTTCTCTCCTTGCTGCTAATCCACTAAATTAACTGTGTTCACCAACAGCCTATTCCTGATGGCCGTTAGCTGGAGGGTCCTTGGCCTCCAGCAGATTGAGGCACTGAGAGACTAAGTAGCTCATTTAAAGTCACGCAGGTTACAGGGCTACCATCGCTCCTCTTCCACCCCGCTCGTATATCGGGATCTCTGAACATCACACCCAAGAATTAGGATGTATTCAAAAGCTCCCCACCGTGTTAGCCAGCCAAAGTTGAGAAACGTTGGTGGAGATACGCCTACCGCAGCACATCTCAAACTTTAACATGTTCATTGATCCCCTGGGAAATCTTGTTAAAATGCAGATTTTGACTCAGTAATTTGAGGTGGAACTCGAGATTCTGCATTCCTAACAAGATCCCAGTAGATGCTGATGCTGCTGTTCCAAAGACTGTATTTTGAATCACAAGGTCTAGAAGTCCCTTAGAGCTGTTTTTCCAGAAATGTGCTTTGTTTCTCTATTTAAAAAAAAAAACAAAACTTATTTATGCATTTATAGAGCACCTATAATTCATTAAGCGCTGTGCTGGCTGTTGGGGTTCCAGTCATGAACCAGACAGGACGTGTCTCTACCCATGTGAGCTGACGTTCTAGGGACTCAGAGGGAAGTATCACGTGCAGTTGAAGCCGGGAGTTGAGTTTAGGGACCTAGGGCCCTACTTCTACTCTAGCTTGGTGATGTTGGCGATCAGGACCCTGATATCTTCCCTTTGGTCTTCAGCGTTGTGTTATTTTATTTTTACCCTAAATAGTAGGAATTTGGAAATCATAGATTTATTCCAGATGTATTCATTTGCTAAAGTAACTGTCATGTTGGGAGGCCACAACATATTCGAGGTTATGAGAACAGGAAGTTTGTTGTTAATAAAAGACCAGCAACTGTAATAGAATTTAAAAGTAAATTATTTAGCATCCAGGAGATAATCCCCCCAAAGATTATCACAGTTTTAAAGTAGGTCAGCTTCTGGGGACGTGTCTCTAGACCATACTTATAATAAGTGAAACTCAAATGTTTCACTGCTCTTGCATTTGAATGGTTTTGACATGAAATTTTAATTTGTCTTCAAAAGTCATCGTATGTCTGCTGCTGGGAGCTTGGGAGATTTGTTAACCCTTCCCCGGAATGTCAGAATCGCAGAACCAGTTTCTTGAAAGCTGGGATTTTCTTTCTCTTAATGTTTGGTCAGTTGTGTGGGGTGAAAAGGAGAAAAGCAGTCCTTGACACCCGAAGGCTGGCCTGGTGCACAGAACATTGCACCACACGGTGCCTCTCCGTGACCCTGATGGATAGAGGCAAAAACGAGAACGTTCTACAAACACGTCTGAACACACACAGAACAGGAACACTGTCCAAACCACAGAGATGACCACACATCCCGCTATCCTGGCTGAGAGGAGCGACCTCTGCCTCGTTGCCAAGTCCTGCATTATTAGCCTTCCTTCTAGATAAGATTTATTAAGGCATCTGACCGTAGAATGCCCCTAGTGCCTAGTAGCCGCTGACAGTTGATGAGCCCCCCACATTCCTGATTTCATATCCCTTCTTCTCTGACCATGACTTCCTTTTTTTTTTTTTTTTAAAGATTTTATTTATTTATTCATGAGAGACACAGAGAGGGAGGCAGAGACACAGGCAGAGGGAGAAGCAGGCTCCCCGCAGGGAGCCCGATGTGGGACTCAGTCCCGGGTCTCCAAGATCATGCCCTGGGCCAAAGGCAGGTGCTAAACTGCTGAGCCACCCAGGGATCCCCTGACCACGACTTCCTATTCCAGCTCAGACACCTTATCTCAGAGGCATCGATCCCGTGGCGGCAGGGCTGGGCTTTCCATCTTCCCCAGGCCTGGCCTCAGCCGCTGCACGTTGCTGGAGAAAATCACCGCGCTGGGTTGATCGCTCCCCCTGAAGTTCGGGGTCACCAACGTCAGCGGCCGCTCACACGTGGCTTCAGGGTATGGGACAGATGGAGCAGGGGGCGTTTCCTGGTGGTGACCCCAAGCGGCCTCAAAATCTAAGGATGGGAAGAGCAGTTTGAGGTAGAATTGAGAGGTCCTGAGGGAGAAAATAAGGAACAAAGGAGGAATCAGGAATGAGGATGTCATCTTCAGAAGCACTGGCTTCTAGTGGAAGAAAGTGGTATTTTGAATGTCTCTGGAACAGAAAGGAGCAAATCCCTGTCTGGAGCATGACCTTTTACAACCCATCCCCCAGGATCCCAGTCATCCTATTTATGAGCCCTTTTATGATATTTCAGAAGGAGGTTCATTTAACAAAAAAGTGCCACCAACTAGCTTAGTGCTGTGGTTTGCATGCAGGGGGAGTGGCCTAGTCTCTGGAGAGCCCTGCCTCGCTGTTACCAAGGCCGTGGGCAGGCGTGGAATCTTCCTCCCCCCTGTCCCATAAGTCCTCCGCCACATCCTTTGTTCTGTCCTTGGCTCCCACCTCTCCTATTTTTCCCTCCTACCTTGAGACATTCTAGAATCTTCTCCCAAGAGATGCCTGCTTTCTGAGCACCACCCCCACCCTCCCTGCCAGCCCTGTCCCCAGCCTTTTCCCTAAATATACCTTCAGTGTTCATAAAGGAAGCCTTTCTGCTCAAGGCAGAGCCTCAGAGCACCTAGTGTTAATGCTTCCACTCAGTAGTAGGGACGCATTCTTTCTTGGGGGGTGTGGTAGACCAAAAAACAGTGCCTCAAAAGATACAGGGGTCCCGGGGCACCTAGGTGGCTCAGTCACTTCGGTGTCTGCCTTCAGCTCAGGTCATGATCCCGGGATCCTGGCATGGGACCCTGTGTAGGGCTCCCTGCTCAATGGGAAGTCTGCTTCTCCCTCTCCCCCTGCCCTGCCCCAGCTCTTGCTCGCACTATCTCTCTCTCTCTGTTTCTCTCAAATAAGTCTTAATCTTAAATGCATATATATATGCTTGACATATGTACTCCTGCACACAGGAGTCCTCATCTCTGCAATTTGTGAATGTTACCTTACATGGCCAAAAAGGACTTTGCAGATGTGATTACAGTAAAGATCTTGAGATGAGGGGATTCTCCTGAATTGTCTTAGTGAACCCTAAATGCAATCATGTGTGCATTTATAAGAGGGGGCACCTGGTGGCTCAGTGGTTGAGCGTCTGCCCTCAGCTCAGGTCATGATCCTGGGGTCTTGGGATCAAGTTCCACATCGGGCTTCCCTCGGGGAGCCTGCTTCTCCCTCTCCCTCTGTCTCTCTCTGTTTTTTTTTTTTTCATGAATAAATAATAAAACACACACACACACACACACACACAAAAGAGGGAGGCAGAGGAGGAGAAGGCATTGTGACCACAGAGGTAGGGACCAGAGGGATGTAGCCACAAGGCAAGGAACACCAATAGACCCCAGAAGCTGGAAGAGGCAAGGAACAGATCCTCTCCTAGAGGTTCCAGAGGAAGCACAGCCCTGCTGTCACCTTGGACCGTGGCCCCAGAACTGTGAGAGAATGCACTTCTGTAGAAGCCCCCAGCTCTGTGGTAACTCGTTACGGCAGCCCTAGGACACTGATGCACAGGGTACGGGGGCACCTTTCTCTCCCCTGGCTGTGGCTTCCACCAGAAGTGGGATGTGGAGTTGAGAAAGTGCCTTCCCAACTTCTTTCCTGTTGGGTCACAGAGTTGAGGGAGCTGGTGGGCAGCCCACCAAGAAGCACATGAATGGGGGCGAGACACAGAAAGACAAATAAA
The DNA here is from genome assembly GCF_011100685.1 of Canis lupus familiaris. Taxonomy (NCBI): domain Eukaryota; kingdom Metazoa; phylum Chordata; class Mammalia; order Carnivora; family Canidae; genus Canis; species Canis lupus. Next base: position 29,058,520 of record NC_049244.1, on the reverse strand, counting down.
AGAGTGTGGAGCAGCAAAGCAGATTCTAGGCAGGTCTTTGCCAGCATTTCTACTCTTGACCTGGCCTTGGGTCATGTGGGTCACTACCCAATGGGAGGCAGAAAGTTCGTGGCTTCGCATGAGCCCAGAAGCCCTCAGCTACACACTAGCATTTCCTGATAGGGTTGGGGGGACCATTTTTGGAGTAGAAGTCATTTTCAGGGAATGCCTTCAGGGAAGTGACCTTTCCTGAAATATCATGGCCTATGCAAACTTTCAGTGTTCGGTGAGGCAAACATGGCACCTGGGGCTGACAGGAGAGGAAGGCCCAGCGGGGGAAGTACCTATCCAAGGCTGGCCCAGGGTAAGTTGACATTACTTCCTGAGAGCTGTCAGTTTAGAAGAAGCTGGAAGCACTGGGGTCTAGCCTGAAATCTTTTGCAAAAAGCCCCTTCCTTTTCTCAAACAATCCCCGAGTTCACCTAAACTTCCAACAGAATAAAAACACTTTGTGCCTTTGAGACCTACTCCTAGTGCAGACAGCCAAGAGGTCCTTCCCAGGACGTCCTGCCATGCCCTGAAGGAGTCTGGGATCCCTTAAACCAACTGTTCTCTTTCAAGCAGTTGTTTTTCATAGTTGAAATACATAAGCCTGGGGCACCTGGGTGGCTCAGTGGTTAAGCGTCTGCCTTTGGCTCAGGTCATGATCCCAGAGTCCTGGGATTAAGTTCCGCATCAGGCTCCCCATGGGGACCCTGCTTCCCTCCCTCCCTATGTCTTTGCCTCTCTCTCTGGGTCTCTTATGAATAAATAAAATCTTAAAAAAAAAATACGTAAGCATTTTACAGAAACTTTGTAAAATCAAGACTAGAAGAAGAAAAAAATTCATATACTCTTCACTTGAATGGACCCACCCACCATTAGGATTTCAGAGTATTTCTTTCCTCACATTTTCTCGTTGGTTTCAGGAAGCTGCGATCAGAGCAATAGGGCTCCACACCACCCCTCTCCTGAGGGCTCGTGCCTGCCGGCCCAACCTGGAAAGACCCGACCTTCGTATTTTGCCCTGCCTGTGTTCATTGTCCTCATCATGATCTAAAAGTCCACGTGATATTATCACCCCCCTCATCCACTTAAAGCCTCGTCCCCTTGGCTCCCTGGGGACTCTGTCCTGAGCCCCACACCGGACCGTGTCTGGGACCTAGAAGAGTTGCCTGTCCCAAATACATGTGCCATGTGTTAATTGGATGGATGGATAAATTCTCTATATTCTCTTTCCTTTTAACTGTTTCCTTTTACAGAAAAATTGTGTCTTATTTTTCTTCTGCCTATAGTTGTTGGACCTACAGGAAATATGACTAAAAATGCAGTTTCCTCTGAAAAACATAAATCAAAGCCTGGTGTCCAAGCATTGTCTGGCCACAGTGTTTCTCCATCTGTCCCTCTTATTTACCCTGCATTTAAAAAAAAACCCAAGGCAGGGATCCCTGGGTGGCTCAGCGGTTTAGTGCCACCTTCAGCCCAGGGCGTGATCCGAGACCCGGAATCGAGTCCCACATCAGGCTCCCTGCATGGAGCCTGCTTCTCCCTCTGCTTCCCTCTCTGTGTCTCTCATGAATAAATAAATAAAAGTCTTTAAAAAAATTTTTTTTAAAAATAAAACCCAAGGCATCATCAAGGAGGTGGAGGGGAGAAGCTGCAAAGGCAGACTGAGGACAAGGAAATGAAGACAAGGCCTGAAAGGAATCAGAAATCATACAGTAGAGTAGACTGGACACGGGGCTTTACCATCGTGGTAAAGCCTGGTTTCCAATCCCAATTCTGCTGCTGTGAGATCTCGAGTAAGTAACTTAACTTCTCTGCACCTCTGTGCCATCATTATCCTGGAGACACCGTCTCCTCCTGGTTGTAAAGGTGAAATAAGATTATGTATGTAAAGTACCTGGGGTTTTTTGAGGGGGTTAGTTACAGATATCTTTATTGGGGTGCTAGCTGGCTCAGTTGGTGGAGTGGTGTCTCTTGATCTCTGGCTTATAGTTCGAGCCCCACACTTGGTGTAGAGATTACTAGGAAAAAAAAAAGAAAGAAAAGAAAAGAAAAAAAGGTATCTCTCTCTCTCTCTCTCTCTCTCTTTTTGACAGAGAGCACAAGTAGGGGGAGCAGGAGAAACAGACTCCCTGCTGAGCACGGAGACCGATGCAGGGCTCTATCCCAGGACCCTGAGATCATGACCTGAGCCAAAGGCAGATGCTTAACAGGCTGAGCCACCCAGGCACCCAGAAAATAAAGGCATCTTTATTGATATTACCATGAAATAGCTACAAGAATAATTGCTAAATAAATAAATTACTAAATTATCACTTAGCAAATTACTATACACACTTCAATATCATGCTGACATGACAATCCTTCGACAGGGGGATGACTTACAGGGTAGGCAACTATAAGCTCATGGTTGAGAATATAAAGTTTTTTGTAGAGAAGCACTATGTCCCCAGTCTGTATGTATGCCCGCTAGCAATGGGCATGGAACAGCAGAATAAATAACAGCTTTCTGCTTTGTTTTTATTTTCTTTCTTTCTTTTTTTTTTTTTTACAATTTTCATATAATAGAAGTATAGCAAATTCATATGATGCAATTCAGCTTCAAACAGTGCTGTTTACAAATGCAGAATCAAAAAAGGAAAATGTTACTTGGTTTGGGTCACAACAAATACACATTTGACTTATAAATACTGATAGAGATACTCTTGCAAATTATCCTCAATGAGTCTTTTTTGGTGACATCTGAGTTCCTGTGAATATGGTGTCTAGGGTGAGGTCCCTAGACAGCCTGACAATGGGGCTGGTGACCAGAAAGACCAAATGATCAGGGGGTTGGAGTCCAGGGACGAGCTGGTGGTATTTCTGAGAAATCCTTTTTAAGAGGGACTGGTTCTGTAGGGGACACATCTTTTCTTTTAATCCTTCCCTTCTTCTTTTTCTTCTTTTCTGAAACATGGATGTAATGGCCGGAGCTTCAGCAACCATCTTAGAACCTGAAGGGATTCTGAGGCTGGAGACCAGGAGCTAGGAGAGAGGGAAGTATCCTGATTAGATTGTGGAGTATAGGAATGGATATTGCTGATTTTCGGGTCTCTTTTATGTGAGGGAAAAATCCAGACTCTAATTTGTTCCTGCAGTGTAGGGAGAGGGGGACGGGAAGAGTGGTCTCTGATACTTAGAGAATACAGTTCTTAACTGATACAACCCTCTTAATACTGATCTCCATCCTGGGGTAACATTGGTTCAGGTTTGCTCTGTTGAAAATTATGTTTCCAGCGCCACAGATGCTCCAGAGCTCCCAGGGACCAGGCTGGCTGCAGCTTTATCAGTCATACACCAAAGATCTTCTGCTGTCCTATCCTGCTTCCTTCCCCTGCTTCAGCAGGCCTTGAGCTGATAAACATCATGAGAGTTAAATAAACACAGTCTGAGTCTTCCTGCTTCCCAGCTGTGTGGCATTCGATAAACGACTTGAATTTTTACATCTATGAGAGGCAAATAACCACCTCTCCTTCGGAGTTATTGTGTGGATTCAGTGAGCTAGTGCATGGAAAGCATCCGGGACTTCTAACGGCATATGCTAATAGTATTATTATAACTTCCTTTGGCAAAAATCTCATTGTCCATTCAGCTTTGCACAGTGATTCGTAGAAAGGAGCTACATACGGAGTGCTCATTAAACAGCAGACAGTGGGATGTATATGTATTTTCCCTTTTAATCTTCAGGGGAACCCTACAAGGTGGTTATCACTAATATCACCATTTTATAGTTGAGGAAGTTGAGGCTCAGATAGATTAAATAACTTGCCCAAGTTCACACAGCAAGTAGTGGAGCCAAGATTCAAATTTGGTCTCTCAAAAAACAAAAAACAAAACAAAAAAAAAAACAAATTTGGTCTCTCTGTATCCAGAAGTGTGAAATAACAAGAAATATATGTATTGATCTCTGCCCTTGGTTCCTGACACAGAGCGCCTAAGACCCTTATAAATAGGGGTGCTAGGAAAATCTTTTGTTCTAATATTTCGTCTTTGGCCCCAGTTCCTGACATTGAGCTCAGAATTTCCCTTCACTAGAATTTTGTTCTAATGTTCAAAATTCTAATGAATTTTGTTCTAATTTTGTTCTAATGACTCGTGGTGGGCTCCTGGATGGGGGCTGGTCACCAGATAGACGTGTTATCACAAATGGTGATTAGAAGCTTGGAACTTTTAATGCCACCCCCCATTCTCAGGAGAGGGGGTAGGGGATGGAAATGGAGTTCATGTTCCATCACACCCATGTGATCAAGCTCCATAAAAACCTCCATGGTACAGGCTTGGGAAGCTTTAGGGGTTGGTGGACACTTCTACTTACGGGAAGGTAGCACACCCCAAATCCACAGAGACAAAAGCACCTACTCTTGAGACCCTTTCAGACCTTAACCTGTGTCACTGGCTGTTCATCTATATCTGTTATCATATCTTCTATTATATAATAAACTAGCAAACGTGTTTCCCTGAGTTTTGTGAGCTGTTCTAGCAAAATGATGGAATCCAAGAAGGGGATCATGGGAACCTCCAATAAGAAGGAAAGTTGGACAGAAGTTGTGGGTGACCTGGGGACTACTACTTGGGTGCCACTGACATCTGAAATGAAGGCTGCCCTGGGGGACTGAGCCCTTAACCTGCGGGGTCAGCACTGATTCCGTCAGAATGGAATTGAATTGTAGGACACCCACCTGGGGTCACAGAGAATTGGTTGGCTTGGGGGAAACCCCCACATGCGGTGGCCAGAAGGGCCAGAAATGCAGTGCTCTTTACAACTCACAGAGAACAGAGTCTTAAAGGACAGACCCAGGAGTGTGCTCTTCCTGAATGGGAAGCCAGAGTTTTAACTACGTCAGGGCACAGCCTTCTGTCCTGTGGCTCCTTCTCTGACATCAAACCCTTACGAAAGCAGCAAGGGCTAAAATAAGAATTACTAATTTAATATTAGCAACTGGAGGTTTTGGGGGGGGGGTCTCGGGGAGAACACAGATTTAGATATTTACTTATATATTTATATATTTTAAAATTTAGGGGATCCCTGGGTGGCTCAGCGGTTTAGCGCCTGCCTTAGGCCCAGGGCCTGATCTTGGAGTCCCGGGATCGAGTCCCGCATCCGGCTCCCTGCATGGAGCCTGCTTCTCCATCTGCCTGTGTCTCTGCCTCTCTCTCTCTCTCTGTCTCTCATGAATAAATAAATAAAATCTTTAAAAAAAAAATTTATATCCACCGTGGAAAGAGAACCCTCAGTGCCTACTCTAGACCAAACTAGGGCACGACTGAAGAATGAGCTTGCACTGCTCGTGAAGTTGGAAGAACTGTGAGCTTCTGTGGGAGCCCCAGAGGGAGGGAGAGAAAGGAATGGAACTGGAGAAACTGGACGAGCTGATTGGAAGCCGAGCAAGAAGGCAATGGGGCTCAGAAGAGACAGTGAGAGGCGAGGCACAGGGGCCAGGTGTGGCTGAGGGACTTCTGGGGACAGGGATGCCCAGTATCTGGTATTAACCGACCTGCTCTGCGGGTCCAAGTGCCCCCAACCTGACCTATGGTCATCTGCAAACCTTCAGTAGAAAAGATTGCACACGGTGTGAGTGGTGCTGGGGGAGGCAGAGGAGGGAAGCCCATGGGATGTTCGGACAAATGCAAGGCCAGAGAGAAGGAAACGGCCACAAGAGCCAAAATGGGATCTAGACATCAGGAGAAGCAGGAAATCAGAGTAAGTGATAACCAGGAGAGACACGTGCATTTAAAATCCTCCCCATGTATGGAGGAGGTCAGGATTTTGGAGGACGTGAGCCATCCAGGGGGTGCTGGCAAAGGCTGGCGGGAAACTGGTAAGTGGCCTCCTCCTCGGTGCTCACGTCCCTGCAACAGGAGAGCCAGGCCCCGGGACAAGCACAGCCTGGGCTTCCTCCAACCAGGTCCCCTAAATGAGGGAGAGACACATCCTCACCCCGTCACCTGGGGGCTCGTGTGCGCCTGTGTGCGCAGGCAGGGAAAATTCTCCAGGCCTGGGGCTGCCTCAACCTCCCCCTCCCCTTAGGACCAGCCTTGGCCAGCTGCCCAGGGCTGGAGGGAACCATGCATATGAATGAACTCTGCCTGGACCTAACCTTTTCCCTTCTCTGACAACGATAAAAATAAAAGCTCCTGACATCAATACTTAATGGGAGCAGGCCTTGCATGCTGATGAAAATCTCTGCAGAGCAGCCACCTGGAGGGAAAAAAACAAGGGGATTTATTAACCCTCAAGCTGCAAGACCACGGGTCCCCCAAAGGCCTGGTCTGCCAGGCAGGGAGAGCCTCACATCCTCCTCCTGGAAATGAACCTGTTTAGTTATTCCTGCGTGTGGGGAAGAGGCAGGTAGGGGAGGGGTGTCTGTTTGGCTGAGGGATGGCCCAAGGTGGTCAGACCCTTGCCCCTGGCCCCCTGCCCCCCTGCCCCCCTGCCCCTGACAGCACAGAAAAACTAAACAGGTTATTCCCAGTTTTCACAGCGAACACCACCCTGGTCCCCCCCTGAATGTGGTCTTCCAAGGTGCGGGACATGAGGAGGCCTTCGACTGCCTCCATTTTGACCTCGAACTTTCTAGTTGGTTCTCTTGGCAGGAGACTCTGAGGGTAAAATATCCTCTGCTGGGAACCAAAACTACCCTCTCAAGCAACACAGACTGCCCCGAGCCGGCCAAACCCCACCCGAGACTGACCCCAAGACAGTGACTGGTTCGGCCTTTGCTGCCCACTCACCTTTGCCCCACCTTTTCCTCATGTAAGCCTGGAAGTATTCTCAGCACTGTGAAGACAGTCTTTGAGACATCAGTCCCCTGTCTTCTGGTGTTGGTTTCACTGAAATAAATGCCTTTCTTGTTTCACCACCTCTCATTTCTCTGTCTTTGGATTTCTTCAGTGGCGAGCGACTGAACTAGGTGTGTCTGGGGCCCTGGGAGCCAGGTGCTCTTGCACTCCTTTGCCCTGGCTCCGAGGGAGCAGCCTAGAGTGGAAAGACGAGACAGCCTTGGGTCCAAAGGCTGCCGCCAGCACCTGCAAGGTGGGAGACTGTGTATAAGCAGGAACCGTTTCCTCCCCAGCAAGATGGGGATGGCAGGCCTGTGCATACAGGCAAGTCCTAAAGGAGGGAGGAGAGGGTGAGCACAAAGTGCTTGGAACGGAAAATGTGCTCTCGGCTGATGGCAGGCTACATTTGAAAGAACCCCAAGCCCTTCCCCACAATTTGTTCTTTTGCCTGAGTCAACTAGAAAGGCAAGCAGGAGGAGCAGAATGTGATCTCAAGGAAGAGAAGTATTTGAAAGTACCTCCCAAGGATCCAACAGGGGCTGAGGGCTTTCCTGAAACCAAAGAGTAAATGTGTGGGAGATCCTAAAAGGAGCCCAGCCACCCAAGACCAACCTGTGCTCTCCACCCCCCACCTCACCCTACTGGGGGTGGGCCTGAAAGCCTGCTGCCCCGGGCACACAGACCATTTGTATCTAGGGGAAGGTTGGAAGAAGGTAGGTGGAAGAAGGTAGGGCTGAAACAGTCTTGAGGGGAAGGTAGCTGCCATGCTGTGGAAACACTCAAGCAACCCATGTGAAATGGGTTGAACTGAGGCCCTTGGCCAACAGCCACTCACCCTGCCAGCTGCAGGAGTAAGCCACCTTAGAAGTGGAATCCTTGTATCTTGCTGCCCCAATCAAGCCTTCAGTACATCAAGCCAGAACAGCTCAGCCAAGGTGCCTCCAGATTCTCTCAGCCTGTGGAAACTGATAATAAAATTATTACTGTTGCTTTAAGCCACCAAGTTTCGGGGACATTTGTTATGCAGCAATAGAAAACCAATACACTCTTTTACATAGTACAATTCCAAGTAAAAATTCATTTGAAAAACTCTTTTGCATAAAACAAAACAACAGCAAACAAGAGAGTTTGTAAAGCAACCATCTAATCCAACTTCTTAATCCATTGATAAGAAACAGAGCCACAAAATGTCAAGATGTGGTGAAATAACCAAGTCATGGCAGAACCAAAATCAGCACTCAACTCTGATTTCTATCTCATTACATCCCATTCAACAAGATCAGGTATTCAGCGAAGAAGGTATTCAGATTTTGATTTAGAGAGAAGATGAGTTTATCCAAACTGGTTATTAAGGCAAATACCAGGATGTTCATGAGTGGCTATTAGGTAAATACGGTCTTCAGTTTTTATTTGACACCAAGAGTTGAAGGAAATGATAAAAGAGGTCACTGTTTATCACCATCCTGAACATATCACTACCCTGAATGATGACTTAGAACTCTAAGGATCTCTTAAAAAAAAAAAAATGTATTTTATAAATAAGCTTGAAACTCATCTATCCATTAACTAAAAATGTTGCTGCCCAAACATGGGAATTTCCCAAACACCAAATCAGTGATTTGCAACATAAATAAAGCAATCAGAGTGATGAAAATAGATGGCTTTCAGCAAAATCCGTTTCTGAGTGTTGTTGTGACAGGGAGAAGGAAAACCATTTTCAGGCTGAAATCTTGACTGAAAATGAGCTGAGAATACACTGAATATTGTCACCTGTCTCTGAAACCCAGTCGTTACTTATGTTGTTCCACAGCAAAGAGGGTACAGATGTAGCTGGGATAAAGAAAGTAAGTGCACAGAGGGAATTCAAACCACACTGCCTCTGACGGTATAGTACTAATTTGTTCCCCTACTATAAGGCAGATTGCAGATGCCATGCTGACTTCTCTCCGAGGTGGATGCAAAATTCTAGAAAATAGCGGAAGACCTTTGCCGTGTCTCTTCAAATGACCAGTTCTCAGATCTCTCATTTGAACACTCCTTTTCTATTGCTATTTATGTTGCCATCTGGAACATACAGCAGCAGGGGGCATGGACCCCAGAATTTGCTGGAGTTCCTGGTGTTTCCTCTGGCTCTCTGAAGAGCAGTGATGTGGAATGTCTCATATAAGCAAGTTATAGTGACCTGGGTCACTATAGCACTACATGGGTATTGCAACCCCTTCCCCTTGACTCGAGACATGATTTATATTATGATGTAATTTATGTAAATGTCACCTAGTTACAGTCAAAGACTGATACAATGGGACCATTGAAACAATCTGAGCACCGCTGTAGCCCTCAACAGGGTCTTTTAGGTAATAGTTTGTGGATTCTACAAGCCTCTCCTCCAGTTTTAAACTGGTGTCTAGATCCTCAACATTTCCTTGCCTCAGGGATTATTGTAGACAGAGGAGAAAACAGGAGCTACTCTTTTTTTTTTTTTTTAAAGATTTTATTTATTTATTCATGAGAGACACAGAGAGAGCAGCAGAGAAACAGGCAGAGGGGAGGCTGTGGGGAGCCTGATGTGGGGACTCCATCCCAGGACCCCAGGATCACGCCCTGAGCTGAAGGCAGACGCTCACAACCACTGAGCCATCTAGGCATCCCCCAAAACAGGAGCTACTTAAAGTTGAAAACACCTCTTGAGTTTTGAAAACTGGGAGATTTCGAGGCACATCAGGCTTTCCTGCATAATCTGTAAAGAATTATCACACTAGTATGCCTCGAAGCCATTTCTATACCCAGTCACATACAACAGACACTTTGCTAAGGTTTGGCTTTCCATGTGAGCCAGCACCCTCAAAGCTCTAGGCAGACTGGCCTGCTGCTTGGTTGATGACGTCTCAGGCTCCCAGGTGGTAACCAAGCTCACATTCTGGCAAGCCAGGACATCTAAAACATTGAAAGGACGTCAAAGAGAGAAGAATTTACCACATTTACAGGTTCTCTAGGTTAAATGTGGTGGGTAGACTTTCTTGGCTTGGTTCCCAAGCCTCAACGTAGGAAAGAAAATAATAATTTTCAAAGTCCAGTTGCAATTCCTTCAGTAGAGTTGCCCAAACTGCCTGGCTCTAGATTTGCAGAGCAAGCCCAAGGCAATCTGTATGGTTATTTAACACTCTATTATACCTCCTAAATTAATTATCAGGCCAAACCTAATGAGAGCAGCCTTTGGTGTGATCAAAAATCATCTTTGCAAATTTTTTTATGATCACAAAAGAGGAGACTGACTAGAAAAATTATCCTAAATTTGAAAATAAATAAAAGAGGTTATTGGAGGGGGGTGGGTGCCTGAGTGGCCCAGTCAGTTAAGCATCTGCCTTCTGCTCAGGTCATGATCTCGGCGTCCTGGGACCGAGCCCCGCATCAAGCTCCCTGCTCAGTGGACAGTCTGCTTCTCCCTCTCCGTCTGCCTCTCCCCCCTTCTCATGCCTGCTCTCTCTTTCTCACTCAAATGAATAAATAATAAAATCTTTATAAAAGAGAGAGAGAGAGAGAAATTATTGGGTATTCTTTCAGAGTATGATACTGGAAGGCCACTTTTGATTGGCTTTCTATTGACCAGGCTATTTTACAGTCCTGCAGGGGTAGAGGCCAGTTCATAGGAAACTGGGGGTCACGTAGATGATGCCAAATAAATGTAAATTTCATCTGATAGCAAGACAATTAGTTTCCACTGTCAAAAATGATATTCCCCAAGTCCTTTGTTTGTAGGATATTAACCAACCTCACATTTATGAACAGACTCATTTTGATTTTTTTTATCTGACTCGTAAAACTCTGTTCTTCAAGTTCTTGTTTGAATTAGTTTTATTATATTATGGCTCTCTAATGAGTGAAATAAAATCTTTGAAGTGTTTATTTGCTATTCATATGAAGGTCATGTATTTAACTTTTGGAAAAGTATTCTTTAGCACATGCACTGAACATATTCCAGAGGTTTTGTAATGAGCCTCCTTAGCCCAATTTTACCCTCCAGAGCCAGATTTAGCTTCCCATTGTCCAGCTCTGACTATATCACTCCCTTGCTCCTCTTGGTGAAGAAAGGTTCAAATACATTAGATTAGTATTCCAGACCTTTTAAAAATCATGCCCCCACCTCTCTAGACCTACCACCCAGGTAGAGAGTAGGAACTCAATAATGCTTGGTAACAAATGGATGAATGAACCCATTGCTACTATTTTCCCAAAGGCAGTGGTTTGCTTTTTTGTTGCTAAGAAATAATGAAAGCTATCCCTTACCCTTATTGGGCACCCCACCTAAAATATTTTGGTTGTCCTTGTCTTAGTTTGGCTATTCCCAGAGGTAGACCCTAAGACAAAGATTCAAGAACAAGTAGTTTATTTGAAAGGTAATCTCAGAAAACACCAGCAAAGGATAATTAGCCAGGGAAGAGAAAGGAAGTGATAAAGCGTGTGTTATTAAACCAGTGGCCACAGTAGGTAACTGGAGGGCAGTTCTACTGGGGTGCCCTCAGGGTAGAACAGGACCCTCCTCAAAGATGTCCCAACAAAGAGATGAGGATACAGAGGGTATTTATCTCCTAATTCCCCACCTGTCATTGGTTGAGTGTTGCTTTTAGGGACATTATCTCATAGTTGTAAGCATGCTCTCTCAGCCAGACATAACCCCTCAGGCAGAGAGCCAAAGATCTTCACAGTACGCAGCCTGTTAGGCACCTACAGCCTGGGCTACCACACCGGAGAAGCTTCCAGCCAAGTAACTCAAGGTATTTACCCCAGATTAAAAGACAAACTCTGGGGGATCCCTGGGTGGCTCAGCAGTTTGGTGCCTGCCTTTGGCCCAGGGCGCGATCCTGGAGTCCTGGGATCGAGTCCCACCGTCGGGCTCCCAGCATGGAGCCTGCTTCTCCCTCCTCCTGTGTCTCTGCCTCTCTCTCTCTCTCTCTCTCTCATAAATAAATAAAAAATCTTTTAAAAACAAACAAACAAACAAACAAAAAAACTCTGTTCTCCCACCACCTCTCTGTCAGAAGCTGAGTTTTTTCCTGATTATATTCTCATACTACTGAGTTCCAATACCATCCTAAATTTAGGCATTATAGCTTTCCAATATATTGAAGGGTCTCAAGAGTCTGAACTCACTAGTATCAAAAAAACAAACAAGTGATTAAAAAATGGACAGAGGGGACACCTGGGTGGCTCAGTGGTTGAGCGTCTGCTTTTGGCTCAGGGCATGATCCCAGGGTCCTGGGATTGAGTATCGCATGGGGCTCCCCACAGGGAGCTTGATTCTCCCTCTGCCTATGTCTCTGCTTCTGTGTGTCTTTCATGAATAAATAAATAAAATATTTTTTAAAATGGACAAAGGACCTTAATAGACATTTTTTCTGAAGAGGACAGATGGCCAACCGACACATGAAAAGACGTTCTACATAACTCAACAGGGAAATGCAAATCAAAACACAGTGAGATATCACCTCACACCAGTCATAATGGCTAGTATCAAAAAGACAAGAAATAAGTGTTGGCAAGGACATGTAGGAAAAATGAACTCCGTGCCCTTTTGGTGGGAATATAAATTGGTGCAACCACTATGGAAAACAGTATGGAGGTTCCTCAAAAAATAAAAAATAGAACTACCCTATAATCTAGCAATTTCCCTTTTGAGTATTTATCCAAAGAAAGTGAAAACACTAATTCAAAGAGATTTATGCATTCCCTATGTTCATTGAGGCATTATTTACAACAGCCAAGTATGGAAGCAGTCTAAGTGTCCACCAATACATGAATGGATAAGATAAAGAAGATGTGGAATATTACACATTTGATATAATGGAATATTACAGAAACAGACTCATAGACACAGGAAACAAACCTGGCAACCAAAGGTGGGGGACGGGGGGGCAGGCAAAATCGGTGAATGAGATTAAGGGGTAAAAAGTTCCAGTTATAAAATAAACAAGTCATGGGGATATAAAGTAGAGCATAGGGAATATAGTCAATAATATTGTAATAACTTTGTATGGTGACATATGGTAGGTAACTAGACTTCTCATTGAGATCATTTCATAAAGTACAAAAATATCGAATCACCATAACGTACACCTGAAACTAATAGGATATTGTGTGTCCATCATACTTCAATTTTAAAAAAAGATTGTATAATGAGATTGGTTAGGAATCCTGCTGGCCTTTGTGGCATTACTTCTCCATGCATTTAATGTGCTCCCTCTGGGTTCTGTTTAGCATGCAGGTCACAATGTGAGGAAGCAGAGGGGAAGCGGAGAGACTAAGCACTGGAAATCAGAATCATCTTTGTTAAAAGATATTCTACATGTAAATGGGGAAGGCCAACAGGAGGCTCATATCTCTCTGCAGGAGGTGCTTGAAAAGCAATCACAGGAAGTTATCTGGTCACCTCTGGAATGGAGGCTGGAATGGAACACAGCTTTGGGAACCCATTGGGCCATGAGAAATTTTAATTGGTGGCAAACTATAACAACCATCATTGTGATGTGATGCAGTTAGAACAAGGCTGACTCCCAGTTCAGGCTGGATAATTATACTTGGAGCAATGCCATATAAGCCGTGAACTTATTCACGAAACTGTCAGGCCACTACCACATCCCTCTGCCTCTCCTCCCTACTTTCAGGAAGTTCCTTATCTCCCTGGGTTCAAGGATTCAGATTTGCAGTAATACTTATGAACAATGGTTCTTAAACTTTAGCTGCATCAACATTACCTGGAAGTTTGTTAAAATACAGTTGCTGGATTCCACCTCCAGACTTTCTGATTCAGTAGGTCTTGGGTAAAGTTACAGCTCTAAGTTCCCAGGCGCTACTGTTACAGCTGGTCCAATGATCACACTTGGAGGAGAACTATAGCATCCTAGACCTACTGGTTTAGAGTTTCCATTTTGGTAAGATCTTTAGGTGATACATGAAGTCACTGAAGTATGAGAAACACTATTTCTTTGGTTTTCTCAAGGATGGTACCATTCTAGATGGATAGAAGAGAAGTTGATTTATTATATACAATGGATGCTTGAGGCATTAGAATTTAATTTTCACCTAAAATGGTTAGTAAAAGCTGAAATATCTAGAAAAGGAGTTCCCAAGTTTTTCAAGAATCGAATCCCTTTATAAGGCCTGCCCTGAGCGGAGGGTTGGAGGCAGGCTGGCTGGTTCCTGAGAGCTCACTATGCACAGCCTTTCCCACCCCGCTGGGTGGCAGCCCCACCCATCCCAAGGAATCCACTGTGGTGGGCGTATTCACACGTGGAAAGAGGCCAGCTACAAATCAGAGCTTCCTCCACACTACCCAACCCTAAACATCTACCAACAAACCAGTGCTCACTGCCAACTTTATGGGGATCCGAGTAAGAGTATACATGTAGATACAGATATGTTTAAATATTGAAAAATTACAAATCACATTAATGCACTGTCATATAGACTAGTTCTATCCTCCAACCCTGGCAAATCGAATTTTATGATGACTGGAAAGCTATGTTCAAATTGAGAATTCGATGTTCATCACCTATTGGGTGATGGTAGGGGAAGAGCCAGCCCCTACCTGCATTCCCTTCCCACTCTGCCCCAGATCCACCTCACTCCAAGTGAGGCCCCCCAGCCTGTACATTCAAGCTCCCCTCAAACTACAAATGCTGTTCCTCAGCTATCCCTCTGGTCCAAGGGTGCACATGTGCCAGGGGACATCCACTCTCAGTAGGATGACCCCAGGGAAAATGCCTGTATGGGACTGGGAAACATTCCCAGGGCTGGGAAACATAGGCAGGGAATTCTGGAGTTCTGGGTACCTAGTTGTGGTCTAGAAGACAGAGCAGAGCCTCCAGGTACACAGGTCTCTGGTCCCACTGATTTCTCATCCCACAAGGAAGGAGAAGGCAAGAAAAGGTCAGTGTAGGGATCTCTAAAGCAGTGCCCAGGCAGGAGCCCCTAATCTCTCTGTACCTCAGTTGTCTCTTTTCAGCACAAAATGACAGTTAAAATAGCCCTAGGGCCATCATAAGCATTAATATGCTAATACTTATGTAGCACTTAGTCTTGGCCCATAAGTGGTTTATAAGGGTTTGTTACCTAAAGTAAACATTTGTTCCTTGAAAAGCACACTGGACACTGAGAGTCTACAATCCTGGCCTTTAAACTCTGCTCAGCCATCTATTAACTTGGAGATATCCCCTTACCTCTCGGAGACTCTGTTTCCTTGCCTTAAGTTTGGAATTTGCACTGGATAATCTTCCATACCGCGGCTTATTTTCCTAATTAGCAAAAGGATCAGATATTCACAAGAGAGGGAAAGATGAAATGGTTTCCATAGGGAAGGGAGAAAAAAAACAAAAAACAAAACCTTATCTCTAGACCTAGCATTTCTGCCTGAATTTGAATTTTAACCACATGTAATCCAGTACCATTGAAATTTCTCCCTCAATGGGACATGTAGTTCACAGAGTTTCTTTGTATTAATTATGGGAGGTTAGCATTTTGATGATATTTACATTTGAAGAATCTCGGAATGGCCTTCCCAGGCCAGGGCCAGGGGAGTGACCTCCCCTTCTGCAAGGCTGCAGACAGTATGACAGTGAGGTCCCACATGGGTGGCAGCCATTCTCCATGGCTCCTCTGGCCTGGTCTCCATCTTAGAGTCCTCAAGAATTCTGTAACAGTTTTCTATTGCTGTGTAACAAACCAGCCCTGATTTAGTGGCGTAAATAGCAACTGCAATTTATAATGACGCTCTTTCATTAGATCATCATGGGGGATGACTAGGCTCAGCCAGGTGGTTCTTATTCAGGGTCTCTCATGCATTTGTACTCAGATAATAGCTGGGACAGGGGTTCTCTCAAAAACCTCTTCATTCCTATGACTTGGTGCCTGGGCTGAGAAGATTCAACAGCTGGGGCTCCTCCTTTCTGTTTCTCCAGTGCAAAGCTTGCATGGAAGTTTTGTGGTCCCTCCATCTCTCTGGTACAATTGTACCAGTTGTAAAGGGGGAAATATATAGCAGAATTTATGGCCATTTTGTGGTCCTCTATCAGAAGAAATAAGAGACTCCTTCCAAGGAAATTGGGTCTTGGAAATTCAGGACTTAGGGGCCAGAGCTGAACTGTTTGGGGTCATTAAGTATGAGACTGAGCCCTACCTCTGGCATTCTCTTTCTCTGACCTTACCCCTCAACCTCAGTCCCTCAGGTTCAGTTGAATGCATATCTTAAGACTATTTATTTGAAAGGGTACTACATTATTAGCCTTATTGGATATCCAGATGCCTCTATACAGCCCTACCTGTTCACTCTTCTATGCCCTGAAACTTATGGCAAAGCTTTTGATACCCACTAAAGGGAGAAGACCCAAGTGGTCACAGAAGCCCACATCTCCCCAAGAGACTGAATGTACCACACCAACAACCAAACCAACATACAACAGCCACACCATGTAAAAATATAACTCTGATCCACAACCCACACAGTAACCAGTTCAGGATCCAAACTGGCCACACATGGTCAGGACTTGGTCAGTGACCACCAGCTTTCCTAATATTGCAATCACTTCCAACTCAGGACCAACAAGAGAAAGCCAAATATGCTCCTCACACCAATCATATGAGATACTCTGCTTCTAATTAGCCCATGTCCTGTTTCCCTATGCTAAAGCCTCCAATCAAGCACACCCAAAACCTTTCTTTAATTCACTATAAATCTCTCCCACTCCCCTCCCTGCCTTTGGGTCTCTGACAAATGCACAAAGCTGGCTGATTTCCCTTGCTACAGCAAATGCTGAATACATAGCATTCTCATTTGGATGGTCTTCATTTCTTTCCATAAATCCACAAGTTTCCCTCAGAAGGGGACTACAGAAGTCAGTCTTGTCAAGAAATGATGGTGGCATGGGCTAATGTGGTAGCACTGGAGCAGATGAATAAAGGTTTCTGAAAATATTTTGAAAGGAAGCCATGGGAGTTCCTCATAGATAAAATAAGGAGTGAAAGACAAAGAGGGTTGAAGATGACATCAAGTTTGGGCCCTAAGCAATGGGGCGAATGATGACACTAGCTTTTTAGATGGCAAAGATGGGGATCAAGAGTTGAGTTTGGGAGTGCCTGGGTGGCTCAGCTGGTTAAGCGCCTGACTCTTGATTTTGGCTCAGGTCATGATCTCAGGGTCATGAGATCAAGTCCAGTGTAGGGTTCTGTGCTGGGCATGGAGCCCAATTAAGATTCTCTCTCTCCCTTTCCCTCTACCCCCTCCTCTCACCCATGCTCATACATATCTCTTTAAAGAGAAAGAGAGAGAGAAAGAGTCGAGTTTGGAAAATGCCTATTAGAGTTCAAGGTATGAATTTGGAGGTCACTGGCTAGTAGACAGGGCTTAAAATCATGAGACTAGATGACACTGGGGAAAGGATGGTTCTTTCAATTAATAAGTACATTCTGACCACTTACTATGTGTCAGGCATTATGTTAAACTTTGTGGATTTAGTGGGAGAAAATATAAGACATTGAACTTATGGATTCAGAACTGTAGGGACTGTTGGAGATCCAGATATTAATCAACTATTCATGAAAGTGAATAGGAGTGAAGTAGTGAGAATAAGCAATAAGGGATTGTGATCCAGCAGAAGACTCCTGAGCTGAGACCTAAATCATGATTTGTTGTTAGCTAGGTGGAGTGGGGAGGGAAAATCATTCCTGTCAGGGGAACAGAGTGTGTAAAGGTCCTATAAAAGGAGGAGATTTGACTATTTGGGGTAAGCTGAGAGATGGAGGGAGAGCCTCATGGGAGCTAAGCAGGCAAGGTCCGGCCTAGGCAGACCTTGGAAACATACTGTTTGGTTTTTTTCTAGAGGCAATGGGTAATCATTGGAGGAATTTAAGTGTAGAGGGTACAAGATCAGCTTCTTTAAAATTCGTGTGCCTAGAACCCACCTAAAGATTCTGATTTAGAAGGCTGGACTGGAGACCTAAGTAATCTGCATTTCTGGCAAGTACCCCCAGAGGATGTTGTCATATGCAAATAGTCATTGAAGCCTCATTTTTTTTTCTTAAAGACTTTTATTTATCCAGGAGAGACACACAGAGAGGCAGAGATACAGGCAGAGGGAGAAGCAGGCTCCCTACAGGGACCCCAATGCGGTACTCGATCCCAGGACCCTGGGATCATGACCTGAGCCAAAGGCTCAACTGAGCCACCCAGGCATCCCAGTGAAGCCTCACTTAAAGAAGCACTGGAACTTTGATTCTTCAAAGCGTTGCTAAGCATCCAATGACACTAAACGAGACTTGAACATTGCAGAAATTTGTCTCAGAAAAGGGCACCCGTAGGGTTTTATCAAGGCCAGATGGTTTGATTAAAATAGAACAAAATGCACAGAGGAATGTACTATTTTGCAGAGACACAAGGCACGGGACTCCGTCAGCCTGGTAACCGTGTAGTGTGCCCCCCAAGACAGCCAGGCCTTGCTCTATTCTTTTCTGTTCTTGGGGCTGACCCTAGATTGATTTTACAGCAGCCAGATTTCAAAATGACATGTTCGTGATTCCTTGGCTCATCCTTGCTCATCATGATTCCTTGCTCAATAGAGGGCAAGGCAGGACTTTGGAGAGCATGAGCTCCAAACTGTGGTCAATCTCCATCCAGGTTTCTCCTCAATCCTTCTTGGTGCTGAGAAGACAATGCCTGTGATATTTTGTCTTCAGCTTTTTAATCTGTGTACCATTATCACTGTAGCTTAGACTACCTGCTGTGGAGCGAACCAACCAGGTAGAGGCCAGTGGCAGGGGGTGAAAGAATTCGCCCAAGGCAGAACAAAAGAGATAGAAGTTTACTGAATACACTACAAGGAGCAGCGGGCAGGACAGCAAAGGAGAGATTGTCTGCCAGTAGGCAGTGGTGAGGGGCTATAGGTATAGGGTGGAGTGAAGAAGTATGGGAACATATGGAATTTTCCCTTTTTTTGGTAACTGTGCCCGGATATAAGTAACACATCCGTTAGCTAGGGTCTATGGGTATTTGGAGGTGGGTCACCTAATGAGCCTATTACTTTGCATTCGGCATGGTGGTCACTATAGGCCCATTTACCTTACTTGGATTTCCATTTCCAAGCCTGTTGCCTAAAAGCAGCCTCTCCAACCCCTAGTTTTCCACACAGTGATTTGTCACATGACTCTTGAATATCAGAACTGAAAAATAGCCAGCACAGACAACGAGGAACAACTGTGGTCCTCTCTGCTCTCTGTCCTATGAAGATATGACAAGAAGTCAGCAGTCTGCAGCCCAGTAGAGGGCCCTTACCAGCATCCAACCATGCTGGCACCCTTACCTCAAACTTCCAGATACTTCCAGAACTGCATGACTCTTCAAGTAGGGTGTACTGTTGGATTTTGCTTTGTCAGCAAATCTGAACACTACTCTTCATATCTAAGCCAGTACCATATGGTAAGCAAAGGAAATAAAAGGAACCCAAATTGAAAAGAAAGTCATTTTACTTGCATGAAACATGATCATCCTTGTAGAATATCCTACAGAACCCTCAATAAAGCTACTATAACTAGTAATGCATCTGGCTCCCACCCGTGCCAGAGAAAGAGCCACTCTTCTCCTCTCCAGAACATTTTGACTCAAGAGCTAAAAGCAACAGCTTAAGTTGTAGAAAACTGATGGAGATACAGTTGGATAGAATCATTTTCTCTTTCAGAAGTTTAGAGTATATAGACTAAGAGAAGTTTGCAACACTTAAAAATCCAAAGAAGAGGGCAGCCCGGGTGGCTCAGTGGTTTAGCGCCTGCCTTCAGCCTAGGGTGTGATCCAGGAAACCCAGGAGATCGAGTCCCACGTCAGCCTCCCCACATGGAGCCTGCTTCTCCCTCTGCCTGTGTCTCTGCCTCTCTCTCTCCCTGTGTCTCTCATGAATAAATAAATAAAATATTTTTAAAAATCCAAACAAGAGGAGAGGTAAGCAGAAATTATTGACAGTGAAAAATAGAAAGAGAATGAAATAATCATAAGATTACTGATGGCCCTTGTTCTCTCTGGATAATTTCCTAGTTTTCAGAGGTAAAAGAAAGACGAGTTAAAAGTAAGCAAAACAATCACTACAAGTAAAAAGCCACCAAGGCAGAAAAAAAAAATCCTCAAGTTTGAATATTTATGAAGAAAAATACTTAAAGGGCAGAACTGAAGTCAGTCAATAAATATAAATTATGAAATCCTTAGCAAAATATTTTATATCTATTAAGCTAATCAAGTATTTTTAAGGGAAGTAATATGTCCTTAGAAGAAAAATAATAAACATCTTTAGCAGTGGGTTTGGGGATGGTTTATCATTCAAATTAAATTAAATAAGAGTTGGATTTTTTGTTTTGTTTTTAAAGATTTTATTTATTTATTTTTAATGAGTATTTTTTTAAATTTAAATTCAATTTGCCAACATGTAGTATAACTCCCAGATTTTATTTATTTATCCATGAGAGACACACAGAGAGAGAAGCAGAGACACAGGCAGAGGGAGAAACAGGCTTCCTCCCAGGACCCCAGGATCACACCATGAGCAGAAGGCAGATGCCCAACCACTAAGCCACCCAGGCATCCCATAAAAGCTCTTTAAAAAAAATATGTTCTCATAGATAGCAATGAAAACTTTAAAAAGCCAAAAAGTGTGAATTCATTACCTTTAAATTTTGAAGAATTAATTAAACAACAAACACTATCACAGGAAATGGACCTGAAACAGTTATACCTCAATTTTTTTAAAAAGGGACTGGAATAAATTACTAGGTGTAGAAACCAAACAAACCAAAGAATTAGCAAAGACAAACCAAGTGGTTTTAATGCTCTTTCCTGGTCTCAGGGGAATCTGGACCATGGTGGCGACCTGAGCTAGGGTTGCCACCGTGGAGAGGGAGAGAAATAGATCCGTGCAATAGAATGGGTGACAGGCACTGAGGGGGGCACTTGACGGGATGAGCACTGGGTGTTATTCTGTATGTTGGTAAATTGAACACCAATAAAAAATAAATTTATTATTAAAAAAAAGTCTGGAGGTAGAAGCTACTGCTGCCACTCGCTACGGGCCCCTTGCCCAGATGGCAAAAAAGTCCTCGCCTCACTACTGGGGTTGTTCATGGTCAGAGTGACAGGGTTAGGACAGGCCTTCCCCTGAATCCCATCAGAAGGCCAATCTCCCAGATCGCCATCACCTCGTCCTTATGGGGCGAATCACCCTTGTGTGACCGACAGGAGCGGACCCGACCCCAGGAGAGGCACTGCCTGGGGAGGTGCTACTAACCTCTAGAGCCTTCCAGGGCGGCAGGTAAAGTGAGCGAGGCCTCCCAGCGCCCCACGCTGTTGCCAGGCAACAGGGGGATGCGGAGAACAAGAGACACCTGTTACCCAGAGCCTCCTGGTTCTGAAGCGCAGCCCCGACAAGGGGGGCGCGGTATTGCACCTGGTTTGCTAGGGTGCAAGCTTCCAGTTTTCTCAGAAATGGCAGAAATGTGGATTTTTATTTTATTTTTTTAAGATTTTATTTATTTATTTATTTATTTATTTATTTATTTATTCATTCATTCATTATGAGAGACAGAGAGAGAGAGGCAGAGCCACAGGCAGAGGGAGAAGCAGGCTCCATGCCAGGAACCTGATGCGGGTCTCGATCCCGGGACTCCGGGATCATGCCCTGGGTCAAAGGGAGGCGCCAAACCGCTGAGCCACCCGGGCTGCCCTGGATTTTTATTTTAAGCATGAGAAGTCTCAAGGTTTAAACATTAGAACTAATTCAAACTTTAAAAAAAATGGGGGTGGGGTGGGAAGTGTGGAAAGAAAAGAAAAATGGGATCCAGAGGTCAAATCTTGCAGTAATTTTGGAACTTCTAGCCTCATGTATTAGACATTAACTCATTTAATCCCTACATTGATCCCGGGAGGTTAAGAATGATTGTCCCTACAGATTTGGAAACTGAGGCTCAGAGTATATGGGATTTGTTCCAGAATCAAAGATGGCCCTTTGGTTTCTTCTGGCAGTACTTCTTGTCATTTTTGCCGGCATTCTTCAAAATTTGACTTTATTTTCTATGGAATTGTCTTTTTCTTTACTTTTTTGGTAGTTGTTACATTGTTTGTGGGCTTCTCCACAAGGAACAGTTTTAAAGGCTGGTGCTTCAGAATATGTTGTTCAAGACTAATTCTGTGTGAAAGGATTTTAATCTCAAAAAGCGAAATTACATCCAGCTCTCCTGGCTTATTCTGACTTTCCCGTGGAAGCACGGAATGTGTAGTACCGCAGGGGTTGGAGACACAAGCCGTATCCAAAGTGAGCTAGAATAGAAAATAGCTGAGAACCATTATGATTTACTTTTGAAGCAAACATGTGGCTGCGTCCATGCATGTTTGAGGCCAGCTGTGTAACTGGAATTTGAACCTTACACATTATTAAGAGTCGATCACAGCAATAGTTTAGATTTGGGGTCAATAAAAGATTTTTGAGGGGAAACACTGTTGTTAAATGACCTGTGGGAGGTGACAGTAAAAAGCAAACTGACTTTTAGTCAATTTATTGTTTTTATGTCCTTGACATAAAATGGAACCTTTTATTGCTTTACCTTGGGCAGCTGCCCTCACCATCTACTCTTGGTATGCCAAGTAGCTGTAGAGGGGGATCACTTTTCAACCATAATTTTAGAGGAATCCAGAGGTGTGAAAGCATCCGGTGCCGGCCAGGATTTGAGGTGTCTAGCAGGGTAGGAGGGAAACAGAAGGGAAAGGAGAAACCAGAATATACTCACGTGTTGCTGGAGGAAATGGGGATCCCTGGCAATGGTGATGAAAATTAAACACAAATATATCTTTCAATTCCATAATCCTACTCCCAGGAATCAATTCTATGGAAATAAAAGCCCCAATTCATAAGGAGCTATTGTGTGGCAACATTTATGGAGCCTTGTTGATGGTAGAAAAAAATGGAAAGAGCTGAACGTGCAACAAAATATTGTCATATATCTGGACCATGGGATTCCACATGGCCACTTATAAGCTCGATCTGTTGACTGGTTGACTCAGAAAGATCTCCATGATGTTTTCTTAACTGAAAAATGCAAGGGGAACAAAATTGTTCACCACCGACAAGGACTTCTGCATGTGAATATGTAACTTTACAATTGTAAGAGCCAAGAGAAAGGCATAGACGGATGCATACACATCTCGCTTAACCGGGGGCGAAAAAAGAGGTGAAGAGTCAGAGCAAGAAAAAGTATGCTATGGGTAAGAGAATACAGAAGAATCCCACCATAAAAAAAAAAAAAAAAAAAAAAAACAGCATGCAAAACATTCCATTATATAACACTGCCTGTACTTGTTTATTGTCCCAGGGAACTATGAAAAAAGGTCCCCAAACTCCTCAGCGCTGGCCTTTAGAACTTTCTACAATGATGGAAATGTTTTTTATCTGTACTATCCAAAACAGTAGCCAGTAGACACAGGTGGCTATTGAGTCCCTGAAGTGTGGTTAGTGTGACTGAGAAACTAAATATTTCCTTTTATTTAATTTTAATTAAATGTAAACAATCAGTGCAGCTATAGACCATGATATTCTATAAGCGGTAGAGTAGCAGTTTATTCGTATTTTCTCTCATCTACTCTTCTGTAATGTTGGAATGTTTCTCTGAGGAACAGTTATTCATGTAATCAGTAAACAAAAACTGTGGAGAAGCAGTATGGGTAGTATTAAGAGCTCAGTATTAAGAGCAGTATGTGTATTAAGAGCTCAGATTTAGATCCAGACAACACGGTTCAAATCCTAGTCTCGCTACTCCTTGCTAATAATTCGGGGCACATCACTTAACTTCAAATCACTTTCATCATCGTGTTTCAGTTACCTCGCCAGTCAAATGGGATCGGTCTTGATACCTAGCTCATGGGGTTAGTGTGAGGTTTAAGTACGTTTATCCATGTAAAGTGCTTAGGACAACTCCTCGCACACGGTGTTTGATATTATTAACTGAACTTGTCAAGGGTCTGCACTCAAATGATAGAAGACCCTGGCTAAGGAATTTAGGTACTGGTAGGTTCACAAAAATGTTGAGATAGCTGGAGGACCAGGTTCAAGGCTAAGACAGCAGATCCCACATGATGTCTCACTACTAGTTCTGATAGAGAAGACACTGAGGCCAACATATGTTGTCCGGGAGCAATTGCTTCCCTTCTATTCCTGAGTGGAAGTCCTGCCTGGATATACGGGGCTGGCAGAGAGCCTAGATCACATGCGCAGGCCCTAGCTGCCAGGCAGTCTGGGAAAGCAAGTCTTCTGCTCCAGAGAGACTTGGCTTCCGTCGTGGAGGTGGCCATAAGATGGGAGGCTCCCCCTAAATAAGAAGGACTTCATGTGCTGGGCAGCCAAAAACAAAGAAAATACATGACAAATGCTACTTAAACCAGGGCAAGCCTGGGGAGAGAGGGAACTAATGTACAATTCCCAAGTGGACCTGGGTTCTGGACTCATTAGCTCAAAGTAGCTCTGCAACTTTCAGAGGTAACTGTAGCTGTCTGGACCATGGTCGTTTTCATATCTATAAAATGAAAGTGTTGGATCAGCATCTAGGTTGTTGGCAGCTGTGAAATGCCACATTCCCTGGTAATCTCTCTGACTGATTTGAAAACAAAGAACGTCAACAAGATCTCATAATTATGATGAAAGAAAAAGGGATTTTATCCAAAGTTGCCTCAAAGTCCATTTTTGGAGATGGGCAGGGTAAACATTTTTATAGGAATTTGTATTCCTTTCTTTAAAATATCTTGCCAAAGTGACACTGTTGGTTATTGGAAGAATTGAGAGGAGACCTTCAATCTCTAGATCCCAAAGCCTGAAATGGCCCAGGCAGTTTGCAAACAGGCGAGGCAAAAGTTGCCATGACATGGCCAAAACAGGGGGCCTCTGCTTCTGCGAAAGTCCTTTGGAACTTGTTGGCTGTTTCTGTTTTACAACAATTTAGGCATAAGGGGAAGAAAGCTCTTGTTGCCTCTGCCATTTGCCCCATGAAAGTTGTTAGGTCTCTTTCAGGCTTTCCTTCTGAATTACTATAATATAGTTTTAGGGTGATTTTCATCTCATTCAGAAGTTTTTATTTGAACGTACGGTGTATGTGCATGTGTCTACATTTTGCTGAGACCACAGTGGCATTTAATGGCATCTCAATTTCTTTCTTGGTGAAGGATGAATAAGGTATCTCTTATTTTGTAAGCCTAATTTGGGGGTTCCCAGAGGTTTTCACACCACTGCACTCAGGAAAATGGTACTTGCACAGTGGGTGAGGTTACTTCAGATCCTGGGGTGGCCGTCCAGTGGCCCCAGCTTTCAGCATCCCCGGTCCTAGCCCAGCCGCCCTGAGGACTGAGGGCACGGCAAGGCCACCATCTGTATTCCACTTAATGGCTCACCTGTGTGTGAAGCTCTCCTCAAGGAACTCTGGCCAAAGCCAGTTTGCAAATTGGGCTTCATATACCAAAGCATTCTACACACAATTTTCCCAGAATGGGTCTGTTAAAGCATGGAACAGATTGGAAGTGTTGATCTTATGAGTGGACGGAACAGTGGAATGGCCTGGTGTCATCAACAGAAGAATGGCTAAACAAACTGTGGGGTATTCAGACACTAGACTTTACTTGTGAGTAAAAAGGAAAGAACGTGGATTCCATGCAGCCACACAGATGAATGTCAAAAACATGCTGAGTGAAAGCCAGACACCAAAGAGAGCCAACTTGTGTTATTCCATTTATATGAGATTTTAGAACATCCCAAAGGAATCTGTGGGAGTGGGGGTGGGTGGGGTGGGGGCGGGGATTGGCTGGAGGGTACATGAGGAAACTCTGGGATGGTGGTCCTGTTCTTTATCCTGATAGAGGTTTGGGTTGCACAGGTGTAGGCATTTGCCACTTAATATTAGTGCATCGCACAGTTCATAAGCTTAAAATTAAATAAACAAATGTTTGAAACTCTAGTTAATACTATGCATGCTGAAATGCTTAGAGGTGAAGTACACTGGCATATGCCACTTCAAGTTACGTTTTAAAAAATGTGATGGGGGCAGCCCGGGTGGCTCAGCGGTTTAGTGCTGCCTTCAGCCCAAGGCGTGATCCTGGATACCCGGGATCGAGTCCCACGTTGGGCTCCCTGCATAGAACCTGCTTCTCCCTCTGCCTGTGTCTCTACCTCTCTCTCTCTCATGAATAAATAAATAAAATATTTTAAAAATTTTTTTGAAAATTAAAAAATGTGATGGAATGAAGGACAGAGGAACAGGTAGGTACAGGTAGATGAGTAAAAGTGTGATAGCAGGCAAAGGAGTATGTTAATGGTGGAATCCAGGTGGCGGGTATACAGAATCTAGGTGGCTGGTCCCTGTGCCATTCTTTCATTCTTTTCTGTACATTCAACAATTTTTGTAATAAAATATTGGAGAAGATATCAGTAAAATCATATTAATGTGGGCAATTCATAAAACTATTTACTGTATTTAGGGTAAGGGCGCTCCTGTACACTTGAAGATGCTAGTGAATCCTAGAGGAGGAAAGAGTCTTAGAGGTATATTCCCATGACCTTGTGTAACAGGTGAGGAAACAGGTCCAGAGAGTAAGGAACTTGCCCCAGGTCACACAGCTAGTTGGGAGCTGGCCAGGCCTAAAACTGAGGACTTTCTCGGGTCTATCTAAATGATTGGGTTTTGGCCTCAAACTGAAGCATTGTGATCAAATGTATTTTAGAGTCTTGGAGTTTTGTTTCTATCTAATATATTTCTGAAAATGATGATCTTTGCTATTACCCAAGCAATTAGTTCAAACTAATTCTTGAAATTTGTAGACACTGGGGGTTAAAACAAAACAAAACAAAAAACAAGAAAAGTAAAGATACTTTAAGTGGCTTAATTAAAGTCTCTAGCTACTTATCTATTTATTGCTTTATTCTAAAGTGTTTTTGCAATGCTCAACTGCTTTGGCAGAGCACAGAGAAATACAATTATTAATTACTATTATCATAACCACTTTACAAAGTCGTAAGTTCTTAGGCCTTCACCATACTTCCCAGGAGCAAAAGTTTCACATCGACACGCCTCAACGACAACCACTTTCAGAGTAAAATATTCCTATGAATCATCAAGAGCTATTAGTAAGCCCTTTGCAGAATTTCTGAGTCATTACCTAAAAGAAGATTTAATTTAACTAGGGTTTAATATGAGGAGAAAATAGAGGGATAAAGTGTAATAATTTTCTTCTCCCTTAAAAAGTTCTGGTCCTTGGGGCACCTGGGTGGCTCGGGGGTTGAGCATCTGCCTTCCGCTCAGGTCATGATCCCAGGGTGCTGGGATTGAGTCCTGCATCGTGCTCCCCATGGGGGGTCTGCTTCTCCCTTTGCCTATGTCCCTGCCTCTCCCTGTGTCTCTCATGAATAAATAAATAAATAATCTTAAAAAAAAATTCTGGTTCTTGACCACGTTTCCTTGCACGGCCTTCCCCATCAAGGGCTACTCAGAAGCACGCTGCCTCCTGTGTAGGGCTGAAGTGGATAAGGAACATGCCAAGGCCACCAATAATTCACTGACTGATGCCCCTGGTCTTTCCCTTGTCTCATCCACTCTTTGCAAGGAAGTTCCCATGATCTCGCTAAAATAATTCATACGTATAAATTATGATTCCATTTATCTGAAGCTCTAGAAAGTTACAACTAAATCCGACTGACAGAGGGCAGATCAGTGGTTGCCTGGGGGTAGGAAATGAAAGAAAAAGGAGAACTGAGAAGGAGCAGGAGAAAACACGCTCTCTTGGTAATGTTTACAGTGTCAGCAGCACGTAGATGGAAACTCATCAGAATGTATACTTTAAATACATATAGCTGACTGCATGTCAATTATGTCTCAATCAAACTATTAAAAAGAAAACAATGATAACGTATTGGCAAAATAAAAAGTAAATATGATGTCTCCCTATTTAATACTTCAGTGGTTTCCCAATTCTCTGTGGGAATTGGTCTCTCTAATGTTGGCTTGGAAGGCTCCATGAGGTGGTGCCTTGCTCAGTCTCCGTGCAACCCTTACCACGTCCAACGTCTCATATAGGGGCCCCAGACACCCTGAATTTCTTCCAGTTTTTGGGTCTACTCTGAACATTTGCATCCTTTTGCTTCTTGGAACATTCTCCCATCCTCCACTCCTACACATACATTTACCTGGATAGTTGCTTTAGGCTTCTGCTTAGATGTCCCTTCCATGAAGCTTCCACTGACCATCTTCCCCACCCCGATGACCAGGTTAGGAGCCTCTCCCACATGCACCTGGAGTACACAGAGATTTCCACATCCTAGCATTTATCCGTCTTATATGTGCCCAGTTGTTTCTCTGAAGCCCCTTACTTACCATCCTGTGAAGCTGTGAAGGCCATAAATATGTCTGTCTGATATCTCCTAGCTCCAGTGCCTTGAACACTGTACAAAAATATGGTATGTTTGTTGGATGATCTGATAAGTAAATCAATGGTACATAGAAGATCCAAGAGTATATCATAACCACTAAACCGAAAGAAGACCCAGGCCAGTCCTGTAAATGGGGCAGAGGCACGGGTAAGCACTTGGCCTCCAATGTCAGGTAGACCTGAGTTCAAATATCAGCTCCGTCACTTTAGTAGTGCAACAACGTGGATGTTCCCTAACCTCATTGTACCTCAGTACTCTCCTCTGTTAAATGGAGACAGAGTGATACTTGTCTCATTGGGTTGTTGTAAGGATTAAATGAGATAACCTATGTAACTTGAGGTCCGGTGCCTAGTTTAGCCCAATAAATGTTAACTGCAACCAAGAAAACAATATCATAGTCCTTAAGAACAAAAGGAAGCTACTCACTTGAATGTTTCTTGTATAACCAAAATGGAAAACCTCGTTTGGGGTTAAGTAGCTTAAGTTTGGTTGCTCAGACTTACAGCTTTGCCTTTGAGGCTTTCGGTGGAGTTTGCCTGCAGTGTTTCTTTGGCAAGTTTAAGACACAGCCAGCTGGACGAGTCTTACTAAAATGTAAACTCCTGAGGGTAGGGATTTTTGTCTATTTTGCTCACTGCCATGTTTCTAGCACTTAAAATGTGTCTGGCATATAGGAGATCCTCAAAAAATATTTTCTGAGTCAATTAGTATAGGGTTTGGCAGGGAAGAGCAGACAGGGAGGGAGGCAAAGCTGAAAGCAAAATGAAAAATATAACTTAATTCACATCCCATAGAGGCAGTGAGGTAGTGAAACGTGGTGGGGTCAGACCATAAGCTGTGACCACATGCAGACCTGAGTTCGGTACAGGCTTTACTATTTATAGCTCTATGACTATTAGAAAATCATTTATCTCTCCAAGCTTGTTTCCTTATCTGTACAATGGAATTCATATTTAATAAGATAACCGTAGATTAAATAAAATGATTTAGATTAGGTAGCTGGTACATAGTAGACACTCAATTCTGTTTATAAATGAGGATATAAGATACGTATACACGCACACAGACACACACTCATAAAGTGTCAAGGGAGTCCAGGGTGATAGTGTTTAAAGCATACCTCCAGGTCCTCGTGAGGAAGCAGTGTGGTGCTTTATCAGTTGTAAAAGGCTCGATAGCCTATTGGCTTTTAGGATGACAAAAATTGATGCAAAATGTTCTGGCCAAGTAGAGTCTATGAAATAAACTCACAAGGCTACAACAGCCCATTAATTTGAGTCCTAACCATATTACTAATTTTATAGTCACTTAAGCAAATAAACGTTTCAAAACACCCTTTGGAGAACAGCCTAATTTGTGAGTGATCTTTTTTTTTTTTTTTTTAATTGGCCATTTGAGAAACTGCTGCTGAGGCTTAAATATTCAGGTCTGGCTTAGATTAGAAGGGTTGAGCCAGCTACTGGAGAGGCCATTGGACCCCTCTCTGCCCAAGCCTTCTGAACAACAGAAGCGAAGGACGTAGGATTAGCTACGATAGCTCGTTACCATGCTATATATGCTACAAAATCCATTTCTGACTTCAGCCTCTTACTGGACATGGGATGGGAGTGGGAAAGCTGCCAGGGAGAGACAGTGGTTTCACACAAATCCTTGAATTACACAGAATTGTTTGAAATCAGGCAGAATGATACTTTTCTTTGTGCCCCTTTTACACCATGATTGACAAAAATAATCATGTACTTAATTTAGAGGTAATGTTCTCCCTTTGTGGCACCATTATTGCCAGTTTGGACGTTGTGGTTTTCTTCCCTCTCTTATTAAATAGCAGCCATGAAATCTGAAGAATTGACCCTCCCTTAATCTCATTGCCCTTGGCAGAGTCACTGACTCAGGTCTTTCCCAGCCGTTAAGCCAATTAGTTTGTTTACAGCCTTCCTTCGGCCTCGGGGATTGGCCAGGATGGTCCCAATCATGGCAAAGCTAAAGACTCCTCCCTTGGAAACAAATAAGGGGAAAGAGCCTGAGATGGAGCTTCGCTCTATAACAGAGCAGAGTGAGAGAATAAAACTAAGTCATTGAGACTTTGGATCAAATATTCCTGAATTCGACATACTTCTCAAATTTCCAGGTATATAAGCTAAAAGGTCTTAAATTGAACAATCTATTACTCACAATTTCATACATAACAGAGGCCCACCAGAATGTGGAGGTGTGCTTACATTTCCAAAATTATATTGGCTTTGGGCATTTCATGACAGAGGGCTCTGCTCACCATCCTCCTTAGTAGCATGTGTCATCAAGGCAAATGTTCTTAAAATGACTTTTCTCCACCTGAAGTAGAATCTGAACCCTGAATTTGTGACTTGTTTTTAGTGAGCACTGCACATTCTGACTCCTCCCGTGAATGGTGATGGGGTAGTAAAGGTTTGGGAAGTCATGTAGAGCCACTGTTGGACATGGTACCTGTCTGGTGAGTCCAACATCTGTGAGGCAAACAGACAGGCAAAGCTTATTTGACATCTGTTAGCCCATGAATGGGTCAGCAGAAATTTGGAGCATGCCCATGGCCTCCACAAGGCCAATTCCAAAAGGCTTCTCTTTCTTGCTTGTCATCAACAAAGAATAGACGGGTTTTGTTTAAGGATGAAGTTTATCAGTGAATTTATCTAAACTTTTCTACCTGTCCATCTTGTTTGGTTTCACACAATTAGTTAAGTGGCATTTAATTACAAATGTCCCTGAAATAAAGCTATGAAGTATATTTTGCTCTCCTGGTGAGAAATTCCATCAGAACCACCCAGGTGCCCAAATCTCAATTAAAATAACTATAAAGGCGAGTACAGTTGGATCATACTAGTAGCTTTTAAAGGCCTGTTCTTAGAAAGTCCAGAATGTCCTAGCTGGGAATGACAAAATGGCAGACCATAGGCTGTGTTGGGAGGTTTTCAGTATTATTTAACGATACCTGAAAAATCCACAGTTCACCCAATGGACTTGGTTTATCCGTTAAAATGTATGGAAATAACACTTGCTACAAATAACTTACATCTTAGTGTAATTATAATTAGCTATAATGTACATGAACTTGCCAGCCTAACCTGCACACCACTACCAGTATATTTTAAATTTTTATTATTACTTTTTAAAATAATCTCTACACCCGATGTAAGGCTCATGACCCCAAGACCAACTGTTGCATGCTCTACAGATTGAGCCAGCCAGGCATCCTGCAGTAGGTGCTAGCCAACCTGAAGCAATGATTTATGAATTTAATTCCCTTAAAATATTGTGAAACTGAAGCAATATGACTTTCTCAATTCACCAGTGTTATTTTTTAAAGTTCCATGCAGCCAATACATAAAGATATTTACTCTGATATGGAGCACTATTTTAAAAAATTATGGTTTTCAGTTAAGGACATAAAGCCCTTCACACTAAAAAGATGAATCATGGAGTTTTAGTTATCAGCCAACAAGTAGGAGAGGATCTGAGGTGTGTTTCTAAGGACCACTAAAACCTTATCACATAATAGTAAGGCTGATAAACTTCAATATACATATATTAGGTAGACTCATCTATACTGTGTCCATCATCTGACGACTAGGAAGTGTAGTGTTGCCATAGTAACAAGTTGCTGGGCTCCTTCTAAGCAGCTCTGTAAGCTTTCTTTGTTAAACTGTATCATATGGATTAAAAATTAATATATGTTTTGATTGGAAAGAGTGAGGGAAAGGGTTTCCTTACATTATTAGGAAGCCAAAGAGATAATTTATCCAGTCCTTTCACTCACTTCACAGATTAATGTTATTCAAATATTTATTGAGCGTGTACTATGTGCCAGGCACTGTGCTAAATAATGGAAAATACAGGGCACCCTTGAGATGTTCACAGGACAAGGGAAAACCCAAGACCCAGAGACGGTAAGGAAGTAGCCCAAAGTCAACGACCACTGCCCTGTAAAATGACTTGAATTCCAGGACCAGTGCTATTTGCTACTTGTGAAAAAATGTGTTGAAGAAGAATTAATATGAATTAATTTTCAAAATGAGCTTCTACAGGCTTGTTTAACGTCCCTAAGAGAAAAGGCTTTTTACGAAGGTTGCATTCAATAAGCATTTTACTGACGGCTTCCCGAGTCTACTTTATTAGCAACACGCCAGATGCTGGGGAAATAAAGTCGTGTTCTAGTAAGGCCAAAAACAATTTAAAGGAAGAATCCTGGCCAGTGGGATGGTGCTGTTGTAGAGGCAAGCTCAGGTTGCCATAGCAACCCAGAAGGGAAAGGTGAAAGCTGCCCTACAGGGGTGATGAGCTTTGAAGGATGAGCAGGCATTAGAGAGGCTTGGGGCAAGTGGGACCTTCCAGGAATAGACAGCATTTAATGTAATGACCATGTTACTAAAAAGAGGATTGGCATTTTCTCAGCACTGCCTGAGAGCAGGTGTCTGATGCCTATGGAGACTGTGTGTCCAGTTTCAAACCTTTGGCTCTTGTGCCCCTAAAAGTTGGAGCTGCCTCAACTGAGGACCAATCCTACTTTGAGAAATGGGGGTAATGAAACCAATGTTTGAACAGATCTTTTTTTAAAATTATTTTTATTATTTATTTATTTATTCATGAGAGACACAGAGAAAGAAGCAGAGACATAGGTAGGGGGAGAAGCAGGCCCCCTGGAGACCCTGTAGGGAGCCTGATGCAGGGCTCGATCCCAGGACTCCAGGATCATGCCCTGAGCCAAAGGCAGACCCTCAACCACTGAGCCACCCAGGCGTCTCTGAATGGATCTTAAAGTATAAGGTGTTTGAGTCACTATGAGTGGTTCAAGAGCCTAACTTCTACTTAAAACATCTGTCCCAACTTCAAACCCAAATGCAATTTTAACCCCTTCCATAAGCAACTGATCTGTAAAGGTTTTGCCTCTACCTGTGCCTGCCTCAGCCAGGCAGCTCTTGAGACAGTTCCATATCTACCTGTGATCTCCTGCCCTGCCTGGCCAGGTCCTGTAGGTCTCATTTAGGGGACACTTGGGGCTGGCCTGGTCCCTGATGGCACAGGCAAGCAGAAGGCGCTCATTTTCCCAGCCTGGTACCTCAGAACCTCCTCCCTGCTTCACCACCTAGCGTTATTCCTCACTGGCCCCAAAGTCGCTTCGAGCCACACTGTTTGGTCTCTATCACCCCACCTTTCATTTCCATACTCACTGCTGCCCTGTCCTGGCCACTGCCTGGTGCCTCAGGTAGCTGATGACCCAGAGCAGCCACATTGTTGGCATTTCTGACTCCTTGTTTTAGACCTTCCTGCATACATTGGGCTGCTTCTTAGAAGTCACGTATGACTTCAGATGCTTCTGAAGTGGAAAATGTGGTTTCTTCCCTCCTGCCTTTCAGCTACTCTGAGACCTCACTGATTGCAACGCACCTTAGGATTTTCTGTGCCTCTCAGAAAGAAAATCAGTCATTAGGCCATAACACAATGCTTTCCTATCACATAGAAGGTTTTTTTTTAATTTTCTAAATAGTGTAAAAGAAATTTTGGACATTTTTAGACATGAGTTTTCATCATAGATTACTCTCGTGCATACACAGAAAGGAAATATAAGCAAAACAAATTGATTCAGATAATTCTAAAACCTCTGCACCGTGTCCAGCTCTTTTACATCACTTTTCAACTTGGGATCATAGGTGTCTGTGTTTTTCCACAGAACATTGACCTCTGTGCCAAGAGTTGTGATATTGCAACATTTCTTAAGAGTTGTCCACAGTAGTCTATGGTATTTCCTTCCAACTGTAGACATTCTTTCCCAAAATTTTCAGGCCATGTGCAGCAAATGACAACTAGGTCAAGACCACTACCTGGCATCAACTGTAAGACCATCCTGATTTCAGAGATTTTAAAATGTACATCTTAGCATACTGGGAACAATGGTTAAGTTTGGCCTGATGTTTTTAAGCATCTTATCACTGCTTTAAAACTTATCAGAGAAAAAATAAAAAAATAAAATTAAAAAATTAAAAAAAAATAAAACATCAGAGAAAAAAAAATCCGGGATCCAGAATTTTCCCGTGGCCTTTTTACATGGCACCACCCTGTAGGTCCATCTCCAGAGATTTCTAATTTGTGATTTGACTCTTCTTGGCAGCCTCTTCCCTGTCAGGCCCATTTTCACAGAAGGATGAGAGCTTCAAAGCCGGCACCATAGCAAGATCTGCTGTCAAGGACTCTCTGATTTTAATCCATCCAAATTCATGCTTGGATCCAAGAGTACACGGGGCTCAGTACTGAGGTATGGTAGGCCTGCAACAAGCGTTCTCAGATCCAATATTCTCTTTTATAATAAACATTTCTAGACACCCAATGGTAAATTGCATTTTCCAAAGATGGACACAAAAATATCTGTCCCACAGGATCTTCTAGGGCTGCTTTGTCATGCCCTTATCAAGAGATGGAGCCTACTGTCTCACTCCTTGAAGTTGTATGAGTTTACGTCTTCTTTGAAATCAATAGGAGACAGAAGTAAAGTTGTGTCTTCTGAGGCTAAGTCAGACAAGGCCACGCAATTTCCACCTTGCTTGCTGGAACACTCATGCTGGACCCTGACCTGCCATGCAAGCAGTCCGACTCCTGTAAGGCAGCCTTGCAATGAGGGAGTCCCCTGAGACTATGTGGAGAGAGAGAGAGATGCCTGGCCAGTCCCTGGTTGCTCAAGCTCCAGGCTCTGACTCCAACCATGAAAGCTAAGGTGCTTGTTGTATTATTCTAAGCCACTGAGTTTTGGGATCATTTGTTATATGATAATAGTAACTGGAAAATACCCTTTGGGGAGGGGGTGCCATTCCCATGGAGGACAAGTGGCCCAGAGTCATTAAATCTTCCACATGACTGCCAAGAAGACCAACACCAGGGAAAGGTTTGAAGCTCAGAGACCACTGTTTCCCGGACACCTTATACTCATAGAGACTCAATTACTCTCCCACATCTCTTCACTTCATCACTCCTAAGTTCTAGAAGAGAAAATTTAGATAGCTTACCATCTATTGCACAAATAAGGAATAATTTAGGTTAGCACTAGAAGCCAAAAAAAAAAAAAAAGGCTTTTTTATTTTTTTAAGAGAGAGAGAGGAGGGCAAAGGGAGAGGGAGAAAGTTTATCTTAAGCAGGCTCCAGGCCTGCTCAATCTCACGACCCTGAGATCAAGACCTGAGCCAAAATCAAGAACGACCCAGGCATCCCAGAAGCTGAAAAAAAAAAGTCAAACAGATGACTGTGAATTCATCCTTCGGGTCTCAGTCCTGGCATGAGGGGCTTCTGGGGGTTGAGATGGTCAAAGCTTCCTCTTGTCCCATCTGACCAAGGGGATGCCAGGCCTTCACACCCTGGCAGGACTAGGTTTTGTGGGACCTGAATCTTACACAATTTTGGGAATTCCCTTGAAACAAATACGAAAATTAGAAAAAAAAAGAAACCAAACCAATTTAGGACAGCAAATCACAGCAAATCACAGTCTTAAAAAGCTGTAAAAACCCACAAACATGACAAGATCCAGGAAAAAATGCAGGAAATTACAACGAATGTCCTGGCATGCCTTTTAAAAATATTTTTTCCTGGGGCAGCCCAGGGTGGCTCAGCAGTTTAGCACTGCCTCAGCCCAGGGCCTGATCCTGGAGAGACCCGGGATCAAGTCCCTCGTCAGGCTCCCTGCATGGAGCCTGCTTCTCCCTCTGCCTGTGTCTCTGCTTCTGTCTCTCTCTTTCTGTGTCTGTCATGAATAAATAAATAAAATCTTTTAAAAAATTAAAAATAAAAAAAATAAAATATTTTTTCCTACTTTTGGAAGGTTGCATGTTCTTTTATTCTATTTTATACTATAAATCTTCAATATAGTATGGAATTTTCAATATAGTATGAAGGAAATTAATCTAGCCTGGAAGGTCAGGGCCAGAGAATGTTTCCCTCAGGAAGTGACATTGAAAGAGTCAGAGTTATGGAGGCAAAACAGGGCAGTGGTGGGAGAGAACTGAGGGCTGAAGGGCAGTGGCTCCTACGTGAAAGGGAGTGGGAACTGATCCTCAGGAAGCCTGAGATCAAATGGTTTTCTTAGCTCTGGCAGGTTGGAGGATAAGAAACTAAAGAGGAGGTGATCAAAATGCTGAGTGAAAGTAGTCAATCAGACAAAAACAATTATGTGATCTCACTCGTATGAGGAATTTCAGAAACAAAACAGAGGATCACAGGGGAAGGGAGGGGTAGATGAAGTAAGATGAAATCAGAGAGGGAGACAAACCCTGAGAGACTCTAGGAAATAAGCTGAGGGTTGCTGGAGGGGAGGGGGGGTGGGAGCATGAGGGTAACTGAGTGATGGGTATTAAGGAGGGCACGTGATGTGATGAGCACTCGGTGTTATATGCAACGGATGAATCACTGAACTCTACCTCTGAAACTAATAATACACCATATGTTAATTAATTGAATTTAAATAAATAAAAAACAAAACAAAAAATCAAATAAAATGCGGGGAAACCTCTCCGTGGAGCACTAGTGCTGACTCTGTTGAAACAAAGAGGAAGTTTGAGTGTCTGGCCTGTTTTAAAAATCAGTTGTCTGGGCTACCCAGCCTGGCTGCCACCCCCCTTGGAGAGCTGCTCCTCCCTCAGTTCTGCTCCCCACCCCCCAGCACCTGAGGGCAGAGCCCAGCCCTAGGGCACACTGCACTCTCCAGTGGCCTGGCTGTGGGAGAGGCCCTGGGGACACACCGTCCCCTGCTCAGTCTGCTCTGCTTGCATTTTCTTTTGGGGGGCTGGAAAGCTTAGGTCCTTCCACAATCGACAGACTCCCCCACCATTCTTCCGGGACAGGTTCCACACCGACCCCCGAGTCCTTTCTTTGTTTCTTTATAATTTTAAAATTAGATTTTTAAAAAAGATTTTACTCATTTCTTTGAGACAGAGAGAGTGCAGGATCAAGGGGAGGAGCAGAGAGAAAGGGGCCAGCAGACTCCGCATTGAGTGAGGAGCCCAATCCCAGGGCTCAATCCCATGACCCTGAGATCATGACCTCAGCGGAAGAAGTCAAGACTCGCCCAGCCAACCGACACCCCTAGAGTTCAATCTTTATCTGTTAGGCAGAGTACATTATTTAGTTGGTCTTTGTGCGTAGGCCTCTTTCTTTGGAGTGGGGAGCTAATAGTATCTCCATGTCCCATGGGCGGCTGCTCTAAGGACTAGACATGTTAATGCACGAAAAGAGCTTGGACTAGAGCCTTCCCAGCGGAAGCTACCGGCAAGGACTGAGGAAGTGTTCGTGGTCTCCCAAAAACATTCGGTGACTCCTTCTCGCATCTCCCATTAGATCTTGCTGCATCTTATCTGAAATTCACGACAATTGCGTGATCATTGTGGACAATCTAGTCATCAGTTAGAGAGTTCTCAGTCCCATCTACTGCTTCGACGTTGAATTCTGATATTAATATTGTGACAATTCTTTTTGACTGCAATTGCCTGGTATTCTTTGCCCATCTGTCCACATTGAACCAGAATTCATATTGCCCTGGCATGTCCCTTGAAATAGTAAAATTTCATGTTTTTACCCAATCTAAGGTCATTATTATCAACTTCAGAAACCAAACAGTGCCCATTCATTTCCCCAGTAAAATTAACATATTTTTATGCTTTTTTCCCATCTCCTCCCTCCTTTTACTAGAATAATCTACCATTCAGGGACAAGCATATTCATCATATTATTTATTATTTTATTTTCACATGATACATAGTTTCTTTCAATCGGTGGCATTTGTATTACTTAAACCTATCATTAGCACAATAACTTAGTCCTAAGTGTGTAGAGAAGAGGAGCTCTCAAGCTTCTTACACAGTTTCCCCGTTCGTCAGTTCTCTACTTTGATTCATCTTGCAGACTGCTAAGAACATTTTTGTTATTTTCCAGGTAGACTGTGTGGGTGAGATACACGCTTTTGCATCTGAACATCAGTTTGGGTCGACAGGAAGGTTTTGCTACTGTAAGTGACCTAATTTTCCTGCCTTACAAATGTCCTTGAAATGAAGAACGGGATCCTGCTGTTGTTTTTTAGTTTTTATCTTTTCTTTCCCTTCTGAACACAGGGAGTCCTGCCAACCCGCAGGTTTGGATCTCTTTCAGTTTAGAGAAGGTTTCTTCTTATGTCCTAAAAAATTGTTCACTTTACATGTGTCCTGCCTGTGAATTCTTAAGGCTTACTTATTTAGAGCAGCATCAGGTTCACAACACAACTAACAGGGAGGTACAGAAATTCCCCCCATGCCCCCACCCAACACACACAGCCTCCCCCACGGTCAGCACCCCCCCCTCCCCCGCCAGCGGTAAACTTGTTACCTTGTTAACTGATGAACATACATGACTGATCATTCCACCCAAAGTCCAGAGTTTACCTTAGGTTTGCTCTTGGTGTGGCACGTGCTGCAGGACCTGGGATGCTGCCCCTATGGGCTGCCTGGTAATATTTTCATTCTGTCAATTAACACTACTCTGGATTTCCATTGTGTGGCCTCTCCACGGTCCGTGTTCTCTCCGGTCACTCCTTGTTCGATACTTTCTGTATTCTAGGTGGTTTTCTTAAGCCTGCTCTTGACATCAGTGGCAGGTTTTTCCCAGTGTGGGTGATGCTCTTCGCTGTCCTAGCGTGATTCTAAGCTAATCGAGAGCTATCTCCTTAAGTGCCTTTGGTGCTGCCAGCTGCTTCTCAACTTTCATCTCGTTCCAGAGTCCACGTTTTCCTTATTCCCTGAGCAAACACCACTCCTGTTGATTGGAATAAATCTTCCAGAGCATACTTTTTATGAACAGACCTGGTTATCATTTCCTACTTACTTTATTAGGGGCAATTTTATTCTTTGGCCCTTAAACAAGCATGGGGCCACTCACTGCTCATCCTGCCCCCTTTACCTGGATTTTGCCTGTTTGCCACCTTGGCATTGGTTCTAGGCAAGAGGGGGCTGTGCATTTATCAGTCTGTCCTCAGTGGCCGGCACAGGATAGGGGACTGGGGCTGTGGGTAATAGCCGTCCTCAATGGAGTTTTTCCAAGGGCTCTTTATAATTACTGGAAACTCCACCCAGGGGTCATCTCTCTTAGTGGAAGGAGAGGCCTTGCCACTGCATCAGCTGGGAGTGTCTACAGAGAAACGGAACCCGTGGGGAGCAGGAATGACATGGGCTTGGGACATGGGTTCCCATCTGCATCAGGGTGAGCTGAACACTTTGGGGAAAAGCCGGCACATGGACTCCCTCCCGTCTGTTAGGTGAAGAGATTCCTCTGTGGGTCCTGTCCTTCCACGTACCCTGCCCCCCACCAGGGTTGCTTTGCCTACAAGTTGATTTCAACTCTCCATCTGGCTGCCTTTACCACGGGAGGAAATGTGAAAGTCCATATTCCAGCTGAATCAGATACACAGTTGGGGGACCAGGGGAGGTGAGGCCACACGGTTTCTCTTGCAGGGAGTTTTCTGTGGCCTTAAGTTCAGTGGATGTTTCTCTTTTTCCTCTGTCCTGACCATGCTATGCATCCCACACCCCCCCCCCTTCCTCAGAATCGTGTTTTTTTTTGTTTTTTATTTTTTTAAAGGCATCCCACA
The DNA here is from genome assembly GCF_011100685.1 of Canis lupus familiaris. Lineage (NCBI taxonomy): Eukaryota > Metazoa > Chordata > Mammalia > Carnivora > Canidae > Canis > Canis lupus. Next base: position 29,018,578 of record NC_049244.1, on the reverse strand, counting down.
GAAACGGGAGCCTTTTTTTTTTTAATTTTTATTTATTTATGATAGGCAGACAGTGAGAGAGAGAGGCAGAGACACAGGCAGAGGGAGAAGCAGGCTCCATGCACGGGAAGCCCGACGTGGGATTCGATCCCAGGGTCTCCAGGATCGCGCCCTGGGCCAAAGGCAGGCGCTAAACCGCTGCACCACCCAGGGATCCCAGAATTGTGTTTTAAATTCCTCTACTCTTCTGCCCCTCTGAGGTAGGTCAAAGGCCACTGTCTGTTAGTTTGGTTCAAATTCTGAGACCGTTCACAATTTCATCACAGATAAAATATTTATTCCTCTAATGTTTTGTCCTATTCATTTTGTGTGGGGGTAGAAAGTATGGGGGGGAAATGTTTTCTCTGCAATAAAATGAAACTCACAGAAAACATCCCTGTCCACGTCTCTACCTAAGCCTTGGTCTGTTCCACTTAGCAGCCTCCCAGGACCTGAGTGACTGGGAAGGACCAGCTATACTTCCCTCAAATGTTTCTGCTTCTATATTTTTAAGATTATATTTATTCATTCATGAGAGACAAAGAGAGAGGGAGACAGAGACAGAGACACAGGCAGAGGGAGAAGTAGGCTCCCTGCAAGGAGCCCGACGTGGGACTTGATCCCAGGACCCCAGGATCAAGACCTGAGCAAAAGCCCAACGCTCCATCACGGAGCCACCCAGGGGCCCCTGTTTCTGCTTCTAATAGGTTTGCCAGAAACTTGATAATGGAGTAGGACTTTGGCTTGGGACATGGGGCCCAGAAGTGTTAACTCAGCACCAGCAATCTGATACTCCAGGTAAAAGCACAGAACTGAGAAGTGTGAACATGCAGTGGATTCTGCTGAGAAAGGCAGAAATATGTTTGAGGGTAGGTGGCCTGGGCCACTCAGGTTCCTGGAGACAAATGCTCAGGTTCCCAGAGGGGGTGAGGACTGCTAGAAGTCTGCCATCTTCTCCACCCAATGACTGGTTTAACAAGGCCAAGGAGATCCCATGTGGCCAAGCATACCCAGGTCTCCTAGTCCAGCAGCAGGACGGCAATGGGTGAGAGAGGGAGAAACCAGGGAGAGAAACCGGCCCAGACCCTCCACCTGCCTGTGGACTGGAGGGACAGGGCAAGTGACATGTTCTCAAGCCACAGAACAATGGACGGACACCTTTAAGGTGGCTTGCTGAGAAAAGAGCCCCTGACTGGGAGGCTGTGTGTGTGGGGTGATACATGAAGGCCATGGATGCTCCCCCTCAACATCACGAGAGACTTACCTTAAATAAGGAGACTGAGTAGGAATTTAAAGAAGTAGGCCGCTGGGACGCCTGGGTGGTTCAGTCAGTTAAGTATCTGCCTTCTGCTCAGGTCATGATCTCAGGGGACCTGCTTAGTGGAAAGACTGCTTCTCCCTCTCCCACTTGTGCTCTCTCTCTCAAAGAAAGAAAGAAAAGAAGAAAGGAAAGGAAAGGAAAGGAAAGGAAAGGAAAGGAAAGGAAAGGAAAGGAAAGGAAAGGAAAGGAAAGGAAAGGAAAGGAAAGGAAAGGAAAGGAAAGGAAAGGAAAGGAGAAAGGAAAGGAGAAAGGAAAGAGAAAGGAAAGGAGAAAGGAAAGGAAAGGAAAGGAAAGGAAAGGAAACCTTAAAAAAAAAAAAAGGGCAAGCTGATGACTGAAGTGCCAGGAGGCAAGGAAACCGTGCACATGCGTGCCTACCCTTCACCCCCCCACACACACATCTAAGGGCCCAGATTCCTACCCTAAACTGACCTATAGCTCAACCCTGCCCAATAGCTCAATTCTGCTATTTCCTTAACCAACTTGCCTTTCCACGCCATGATGAATGGCTACTTTGTACCTTCTGGGAACATCGTCCACCCACATCCACCTGATCACTTCATTTCAATCGATTGTCCAACTCCATCATCCTCTCCTCCTTCCTCTTCCTCTCCCTGAGGCCTGGGATGCTGCAGGACCTGTCCCTCTTCCCATCAGAGGCTCCTGCCTCCTCTTTTTGCATGGACTGTGCCCCTACAGCACCGCCTCTCTCTCCTGTTTCCACCAGCACACCCACGCTCCATCCCCCACCAGAAACCGCTGCCCCTGACCCGCAGCCCTCTCCAGGTGTCGGGCCGTTGCCCCACAGCCCTTTGGACCCACTTCTCCCCTTATCCAGTCCCCCATTACCCACCCACTCACCCAACTCCTGTCTGCCTCCCACCCTTTCCTGAAACTGTTCCCCTCAAAGTCACCAAAAACCTGTTACTAAATCCAATGGACAGTTCTGCCCTCCTTTTACCAAAACTCTCATAAGCACTTAGCAGAGTTCGCTTTCTTCAAGCAGCTTCCTCTCGACTGCCGGTCATCTTCAATGTGGCCTGCTCCTCATCCTGAACCCTGAGACCCGGGCTTCCTCGGGGCCCCATCCTGAGCCCTCTTCTCTTCTTTCTCTCCCTGCCTGACCTCATCTACCAAGTTGCTGTACCCTCTTTATACAGACGACTCACAAATTTTTGTCTCAACATGCCCAGAATGACCTTGATTCTACCCCCTGTAGAAGCTTCTCCGCTCCCACCCAGGTTTTCCCTCATCCACAACTTGCATGACTTAAGACACAACTGAAAAGTCATACTTGAATCCTCTTTTCCCTCACTTCACCCCACACTCAATCCATCCGAGTGCCACTTAGTGACACCAATAGCTCTCTCAAATGCATCTGCTTCTCTACCTCTTCCGCTACTGTGGCTCGGACCACCACATCTCCCATGTAAGCTACTATGGCAGCCTCCCTCATCTACACCCTCTCCTGCCCCCTTCCAGGTCACACTGCACACACCGGAGCCCCTGACCATGCCTCGTGAGGCTCTGTGCCATCTGGCTCCTGCCTACCTCTCCAGCATCCTCTCCCCTTGCTTACTAGAGCCTAATTACACTGGCCTCTTTCCATTTCTAGACCATGCTCTGGTGAAGAGGACTGCAAATTCTCTGCTTATCTCTCTGCCACCCCAATTGAGAAATGGAGTTTAATTTCCCTACCCTTGATGTGGGATAATCTGCCAAGATCCTTCCTCAGAATCTTAACACATGCTACCACCTAGCATATCTAGAATATTCTTCCCACACTCCTACCTGGTACTTCCTCCCTATCGTTCAGCTTACATGCTCTTCACAGAGGGCCTTCCCTTCGAGACCACCTTAGCAAAAAGTAAAAAATGTCAAGGCAAGGCCTGTATCAATCTTTTATTTCTTTCTTAACACTGACATAAATGAAACAAGTAAATAGGCATCATAATTAAATTGATTACTTATCGTCCGTTCTAGAGCAAGCGTTGGCATACTATCACCCTCGGGCTGGCCACCTCCTTTTATGAAGTTTTACTGGAACACAGCTATGCCCATTATTGTTCGTTGCTACTTCTGAAATGAAAGAGCTGAGCAGATGCTACAAAGACCACGCGGCCCATGAAGCCTGAAATTTGCCATTTAGCCCTTTAACCCTGTGGAGAGCAAGACCTATGACTCTTTTGTCCCCAGATCTCCAGTACCTCATACTGATTATTTGGTGAAAAAACCAAAGGGCTCTGAGGCTCCGCTACAAGCCCTCTTTGCTGGCAGACTCTTTTTGTGAGGACAGAGGTAGGCTAGAGCTGGGTCCATTCCCTTCCGATGTCCCGTCTAAGGGGTCCCAGATGACAGCTTTGGAGATGTACCAGGACCCTGAAGTCTCAAATCCAAGGAGACCAAGCCATTTTTCTCACCCTTCTGCTCAGTTTCAGAAGACAGCAGGTTGGTTAGGATTCTCTACCCACCTTCCAGGGGTATATTGCTTCTGTCAACACCCAGGCAAGGATGTGACCATGTTCAGTGGGTAAAGCGACCGTGTTGCTTCTCTCTCCTCGCTAACAAGGATGTGGCTCTGATGACAAGCTATACCTCACACATGCCACTTCCTGGTTAAATTGCATGTGGTGGTTATGGGGAGGTGTCAGCTTGTACGTGGGTATAGGCTGGACATTCCTATGTCCGGGGGCTACCATGCTGTGTGTGTGCAAATGGACAGAGAGGGGGCAGGCTCTGAGGATTAGCCAGGGTCCCTGGGATGAGCTGCAGGTTTTTGCTCTGGATGTGGAGAGCTGCTGGGCTGGGGGGGGGGGGGGGCAGGGGGGCGGGAGCTCCATTCAGACATACTGCACATACTGCTTTTAATCTGTTATCATCTATCAAGCTCAGAAGAGAAAACATTCCCTGTTCCCTCCTCCTCTCCTTTGTCCCAAGGACCTCATCTCAGGTTCCACGGCTCCACAGAGGGCTGCCTCTAGTGAGGGAGGGAGATCTTATGGGCTGTAAGAGAACCAGGTTCCACCAGTTCTAAATCCTGAAGGGCTTCCAGCAGCTGCTCCTTTGCAGCTCCAATAAAGGAATTTTCCAGGAAGGCAGGCAGGCCTCCCACACCATCCCGCAGGGTATACAGGGGCACCCGTACCAGGCCTAGCACCTGTGAAAGGAAGGGAGACAGGTGACGGTGAGATCGGTAGCTCATCCTAGACAGATCTTTCCAGATCAGGGGTCTCATCCCTGATCAGTCCAGCAGAACCAGGCCTGAGGACTTAGATCTTATACCCAGTGGGCCCAGCTCTCCACAGACAAATGACCACGCTATCCAGTTTCAGAAATGCTAATCCCTCCCACAGCACTAAACCTTTAGCGGCTCTTGCCTCCAGGATGCACGCTTGGCCTTGCACCAGTAGTTCTCAAAAAATACAACAGATCAGTCATATCAGCATCATTTAGGAACTTTTGAAAGATGCAAAGTCCCAGGTCCTTCCCTCCTTCCCCTTCCGAGCCAGAAATTCTGGGAGTGGGGTCAGTAATCAGCTTCCCAGATGATCCTGATACCTGCCAACGTTTGAGAACCCTCGCCGTGTACAGTCCACTCCCCTACTCTCCTAGCCTAACCACAAAGTGGTTAGTACCCCCCCGGCCCCGCCCCCATAAGTGGCCACATCTTCTACCCAAGAAAGTCAGGGGCCTAGGGAGCAAGGCTTGGCTGAATCAACGGGGACGAGAGAGATTTGGATGGGTTGGGTGTGTTCTAGAAAAACCACCGCAGAGGCCGGCGAAAAGGGGAGAAGGGTGAGGCCTCCGTGGGGCAGGGGGCCCAAGGGCCCGGCGACCCGGCTTCCAGGGGCGGGCGGGGCGGGCCCACCTCCAGCCCGTGGTCCTTGGCGCGCGGGGCGCCCTTCTCCACCGCCAGCAGCTGCTCGAGCGTCAGCTGCTTGGCGTAGAAGTGGGCGACCACCCGCGGCCCGGGCGCGGCGTGCGAGCTGCGGTAGTCGGCGCGCTCCAGGGGCACGTGGGCCGCCGCCTCGCCCAGCTCCTCGCTCAGCTCGCGCCTCAGCCCGGCCTCCAGGGAGCCGTCCTGCAAGTTGACCAGGCCGCCGGGGAAGCCGAGGCGCCCGTCGAAGCGCATCTGCATCTGCGGGGGACGGAGGCGGGGTCGGCCGGGCGCTCCGGGGCCGGGGTCTCCGGGGCGGAGGGAGGGGAAAGCGGGGGGGAGGGGAGGGGAGGGCAGGGCGAGGGAGGGGGAGGGGGAGGGGGGCGAGGGGGCGGGGCGCCGGGTCTCACCAGGACGGCGTAGCGCAGCGGGATGCGGCCGAACAGCAGCCCGGGGTCGGGCGCGTAGAGCAGCGCGTGGCACGCGTGCCGCCAGCCGGGCCCCAGCGCCAGGGCGTCCTGCAGCTCCAGCTTGCGGGCCCCGGCCATGGCCCCGCGCCGCGGTCCCGAGGGCGCAGGGGGCGGGCGGCAGGCGGCAGCCGACCGGGGCGGGGCCTGCAGGCGCGGGGCGGTGGCGGCGGCGGCGGCGGCCGCGGGAGTCCGGGGGGAGCCGGGAGCCGGGTCCGGGTTGGGCCCGGGGCGGGGCGGGGCGGGCGGGTTGAGGGCGTGGCCGGAGGCCCGGGCGCCTGGCGAACCCGGCGAGTAACGCTTGGGTCACAGTGGCCGCGGCGGGGCGGGCGGGGCCGGGGGCCGAGGCCCGGGGCGGGGGCGGGGGCAGCCCGGGCGGGGGAGGGGGGCCGCGCCTGCGGAGGTTCAGGCGGGGCGGGGCGCGGGGCGGGGCGGGGCGCTCCGAAGGCGACTTGCTGCCCCCCTCCGGGGGAGAGTCGTGCCCTTCCCAGAGCTTCGGGCCGCTTTTCTCTCCAGGTTGCCGGAGGAGGCCTTTGAAGATGGGTCCGGCTCCCTCTACGGCAGCGTGGAACACCCGGCGCCACCAAGGCGACAGCCAGTGACTCCAGCTAAGGGCTTCGGAGCCCGGAGCGTTTTCAGCCTGACCGACCGTGCCAGTCGCCGATACCGCCCTCCCGGCCTGCCACCCCTTCGGGAACTGCTCTCCGCCTCGCTGGGGGCGCCGGCCGCACCCCCTCCCGCTCCACCCCCCCGAGGCAGAGGTTCCCGCAGGCGAGGCCGCGGGAGGATCGCTGAGCCCTGCCGTGACCCTCAAGGGCGACTGCAGGTTCGCTGAGGTTCACTGTGGTACTGAACCCAGACGTAACTCGGTGGTCGGCCTCGGAAGATGCTGAAGGATGAGTTCATTTGAACAATAATGAAGAGGCGAGGGAATAGGAGAAATAGGTGAAGAGAACGAAGAGGTGCCAACTTCCAGTTATAAAATGAATCATGGAGGGGAAAAGTACAGCGCGGGGAATAGAGGCAATGGGAGTCTAGTGACGTGGGCGATGACAGATGTGGGGAGCACTGACGTGTGCGTACGTGTGCATAGACCTGTCAAATCACGGTGCTGTACACCTGAAACTAATACAACATTGTCCACTATACTTCAATACTAAAAAAGAAATAAAAGAAAAATTTTGAAATCTAAAATTTTAACAAATACTTTTTTATTTATTTTAAATGAACTCTGAGGGTCCTAGCCAGTGCATCCTGACAACTTACAGATGCACAGAGAGATACTTTAAATTTCCCCAGAAACTTAGCAGTCTCTTTCAGACATCGGGAACATTACTAGCTTCGATTTCAGTGATTAGATTCAATATTAGATTGGCAGCATCCTTTCTGCTGACGTCCTATCTTTGTGAAGCTAGTTTTTTTTTTTTTTTTTTTTTTTTTTTTTTTTGCAGTGGGATGAAAATCTGTGTGTAACAGGGAATGAGGTTTTGAGATGGTAGGTGGTGACAAGCAGGTGCCGTGTTGTGAGGACATAAACACTTCTTAAGATACTTGGACCTAACTAATTAGTAAATGATATTGATAGCTATTTCTTTGGCTTAAGGAGGCCATGAAAAATTCACCGACACCTTAAGTTACAGAGAGCTGAGAAATTTTGGGAGTCTCTGAGATAATCAATCCGTTGATTCAATAAATATAATTTGAATCCTAAAATAATAATGAGGAGGAGGAGGAAGAAAAGGATTCAGCATTCAGCATTTATCTTGTCTTTTTTTTAATTTTTTTTTTTTTTTATGGGCTGTACCTCAGGGCTCCCAAATAGTTAATGAGGGGAAGTTCATATAGGGTATTCCAGTTAATCAAAGAAGAAAAGATATAGCCAATCATAATTTTACTATTTTTTAAACTTTAATAGATCATAGGAAATGTCCACCAATGACTGCTAACATCACTAAAAGAAAACCAGATATTATGTACCTCATGACAGAAGAACACACCATCTACTATGAAATATTCTTGTCATAACCTGAACTTGAATCTGGATCTAACTACAATTCTATAAGAAATACAAAAGAACATCTTTTAAATATCAGGAAGAAGCTAAACTGATCCATGTGGTAGTGGATTAGAGCTGGAGCCATCAGTATAAATTTGTGTTTAGATTAACTTAGATACAGATGGTTACATATAAAAATAGTCATAGGTATGTGTGTATACAAGGGTTAGTGTCCACAAATTTCCTCAGTCAGCTGTGAGGGGATAGAAGCAGTCATACCCCAGTAGCAAAAAGCATACCCAGTACCCAGAGCTTGATTTCCAATACCATTTTCTAATAAAAGGAACTGGACTCCTTGGAGAAATGGCTGATTCAAGCCCTGGGACAAGAAATATACCTAATGGATACATGATAAACCTGGAGCATCTTGTGATGTGAGAAATCTTTTTTTTTTTAATGGAAAAAAAAAACCCATATTGACAGGAGTATGTCAAAGGGACAGGGACTTAAGAACCAACTGAAAGAGTTCTCAGTGGCCAAAGCTGAAACAATTGGAGCAACAAAATAAAGTAGTATTGGATTATAACCCATAGTATAAAGTAAATATCTGCAAATCCATTCTGATATAAATAATGCGCAAGTAGAGGCACCTGGCTGGCTCAGTCAGTAGCACACCTGGAGGTTGTTTGAGTTCAAGCCCCAAGTTGGGTGTAGAGCTTACTTTAAAAAATAATGAAGCAAATAAATGAGCAGAAAGAGACATCTCCCAGGCAGAAGAATTGAAATGATTTCGACATATACTGTGTCCCTCAGGAGGTGGAGCACAACTGATCACTCCTTTATTTATTCACGAGAGACACACAGAGAGAGGCAGAGACATAGGCAGAGAGAGAAGCAGACTCTCTGTGGGGAGCCTGATGCAGGACTCGATCCCATGATCCCCGGTATCACAACCTGAGCTGAAGGCAGATACTCAACCACTGAGCCACCCAGGTGTCCCACAACTGACCACTCCTTAAGTGTGTGCTGTAAATAATGACTTCCTTCCAAAGAGGACAGTGTGGAAAGGAGTGGGGGAAGCAATTTTGTGACTTTGAGGAGGAACCTGACAAACATTAGTCTAGCCAGGTGAGTCAAGGTCAACATCAACAGTAATAAATCATGTTGACAGTATGCACCCTTGATACGATGTGAGGCATATGGTATTTCATGTTACTTGTCTTCCTCCCAAAATGACATAACCCTGGTCTAATCATGAGAAAATCATTAAACCCCACTGGAGGGACATTCTACAAAATACCTGACCACCACACCTCAGAACTGTTCAGGTCATTGACTATGAGTAAAGTCTGAGAAACTGTCTCAACAAAGCATACCTTAAGGATTCCTGATGACTAAATTTAATAATGTGGTCTCCTAGATAGGATCCTGGATCAGAAAAAGGACGTTAGATGAAAGCTAAGGTAAAATCTAAATAAAGTATGGACTTTGATTAATAATAATGTATGGATATCGGTCAATTATTGTAACAAACACACCATGCTAATGTAAGATATTAATAATAGGGAAACTGGGGGAATTATGTGGGAACTCTCTGTACTATCTTCACAACTTTTTCTGTAAATCTAAAACTGCTACAAAAAATAAAGCTTAAGGGCGCCTGGATGGCCCAATCCGGTGAGCATCCAACTCTTGTTTCGGCTCAGGTCATGATCCCAGGGTCCTGAGATTGAGCCCTGTTGTTGTCAGGCTCAGCACTGAGTGGGGAGTCTATTTGGGATGCTTTCTCTCTGCCTCTCACCCTGCTCTCTCTCTCAAATAAATAAATCTTTTTTTAAAATTAAGTTTATTTTTTTTAAATGAGGAGGATGCCACCAATAAAATCTAGACTGAAAGAAACTCTACAAGACCAATGACCTGGTTTCTTCAATAAGTGAATTACAAGGGGAAAAAAGAGATGGAGGTAGATTCTATACATAAAAAGAGTTTGAGGAGACCTATCAGTTGAAGCAATTGGGCTTCATTTGGACCCTCATTTGAAGAAACAAAAAGTAAGGAAATGTGAATATTGACTGAATATTTGATAGCAATTATTGATCATTTTTAAGCATGATAATAGTATTACTGCTTTAAAAAGATTATCTTTCAGAGATACATGCTGAAATATTTATAAATTTATGATAAAAACAATCCAGTGAGGCGCTAGTAGGTGAGAATAGAAATAAAATAGGATTGGCTGTGAATTATTTCTGAAATTGAGTGATGTTCCATAATAAGGGCTTATTATATTATTCTCTTTACTTTTATACAGTTTGATGTTTTCTATAGTAAAAGTTAAAAATAAAAAGATCTTTGACTTCTCCTGAAGGTAAAGGTTATAATTTACATTTGAATAAAGCTTTGCATTTCACAAAACCCTTTCACCGACAGAATCCTTTTGGTCCGGGAGAGGGAGAAAAAGGTAAGGGTCTAGTCTCACTTTTCAGGCAGAAAGAAGACTGCAACCAGCATCTACCATCTACCAGAAAATATTAAATTATTCCACTTGATCTTCATAAAATTTTCCAGATGTTTCAAAAGCAGAGCCAAGATGAGGAACCACTCACTTTGAAGGATATACAATGGAGGAGTGGGGAGGAGATGGCACCAGCAGAGAGCTGTCAGCTAAGCCAGTTGGGGTTACTAATAGGGCTTACTGAAAGGGCTAGACGCTGCGATTATTATTGGGGGGCACTCACATATCTGAAATCAAATCCAGCAGCCTTAAAGGAGGTGGCATTCTACAGAAGGCAGCCCTACTCTAGTTGTTTGCAGGTCCAGCATTAAAATACCCACTGCTGTGTTGTCTGGAGTTCATTAGGTGGATCCATTGATTATAAGAACTTTACAGACACCTCCAGCTTCATGCCTGGACCTCTTCACCTGAATACCCCACAAGCACCCCGAACACCCAACACACCGAGGAATGGACTCGGTGTTTCTTTCCCCACTCCCCCTGCAGCTCCTGCATCCCCGGCTCTGTGAATGGCCCAGTCACCCATGCTAGGAACCTAGGAGTCCTCACAGACACCCCCCAGTCAGTCCTCAGTTCTCCTGGTTCCCTTGTGTTGTCTCCACAAGGCCCTGACTTCACCTTTTCTCACCTGGACCCCAGCTAAATGCCTCCTTGCCCTGCCTCCAGCCTCACCCCATTCAAACCTGCCCTCCACACAGTCCCATGACACAGCCAAAAGCCACGCTTTGCTGAGACCTCTTTAGGGGGCTGGCCCTGGCTACAGAACACAGCAGACAAACTCAACAGCCCAAATCTGAGCTTTGCTCTATAAGTGATCTATTACTGCATCATACTGTGAAATGGAGTGATTTACACAACAGTGAACACTTACTCCTTCAGCGTCCGTGGGTCACTGATAGCTGGATGGTTCTGGCTCAGGGTTTCTTGTGATGCTTTTAGTCAAGACGTCAGCAAGGGCTGCAGTCAAATGATGGCTTGCCTAGGGCTGGAGAATTTGCTTCCCAGGTGGCTCAACTTGGTGCTGGCTATTGGCAGAAGCCTCAATTTTACGCCAGATAGACGTCTCCATAAAGTTGCTTGGGTGTCCTCGAGACATGGTGGCCGCTTCCTTCAGAGTGAGTGATCCAAGAGAAAGCAAGATGGAATCCATGTCTTGTGACCTAGTCACAGAAGTGAGACACCACCATTTCTACGGTATTTTATTGGTCACACAGGCCACCCTGTTGCAATGTACAAACAAGAATACCAGATGTGAAGATCATTCAGGGCCATCTAGGAGGCTGCCTGCTACACCTTCCTCTCAAACCTGATGTAATCATCCCCACACTTTATGAACCACCAGCACAAACAGATTTCAAACTCCCAGAACCCACATGCAATGTCCTCCATGTTTGTGTTCTTGAGGCCTGTGAGATCTTTCCTCCCTCTTAAGTGCCTGATGAAATTTTCGCTGCTTTATTGAAGGATAATTGACTATATATATATATATTTTAAGGTGCACAAGGTGATTTTTTTTTAAGCTTTTGTTTATCTATTTGAGAGTGAGAGAGAGCACATGAGTGGGGATACCTAGGGAGAGGGAAAGCTCCGTGCTCCTGCAGGGCTGGATTCCTGGACCTGGGGATCATGACCTGAGCCCAAGGCAGAGGCTTAACCCACTGAGCCACTCAGGTGCCCCAAGGTGATGTTTTGATATACATCGTGAAATGATTACCATAATCAACCTAATTAACATATCTATCACTTCACATTGTGACCATTTTCATTCTTTTCTGTGTGGTAAGAACACTTAAAAAAAAAACACACTTAAGATCTACTTTCTTAGCAGATTTCAAGCAGAAAGTAGTGCAGTATTCTAATTTAGTCACCTTGCTGTACATTAGATCTCCAGAACTTAATTGTCCTATATATAACTGACACATTGTAACCTTTGACCAACATCTAACAACCCAACCCCAGCCCTGGCAACCACTATTCTGCTCTCTGCTTTTATGAGCTTGACATTTTTAGATTCCACAGAGAAGTGAGACCCTGCAGTTATCTTTCTGGGTCTGGCTTATTTCACTTGACATAATGTCCTCCAGGTTCACCCATGTTGTAGAAAATGGCAGGATTTCCTTCCTTTTTTAAGGCTGACTAATACTCCATTGTGTATATACATAAATATGTCACATTTCCTTTATCCATTCATCTGTTGACAGACATTTCGGCTGTTCCCAATCATTGCCTGTTGGATGCTTATCATTCAAAATCCTGTGCCTACATGCCTGGTACGGGTTGGGAACTCAATACATGTTGAAGTAAAATCCAAAGAAGAATTAGACCATATCTGCAGATGAGGTGGTCTTGGTAGGCTCCATGCTCCTGTGCAGCAGCTTCCAGAAACATGCTGAAAACCAGGAAGGACAGAGTTCATGGTTCACCATTTTGAAAAAGAGGATCCACACTTTTTTTCTGAGAAACCATTAAATCATTTCATTAGAAGTAAACTTTTCTCCAAATTTATAAAAATCCAAATGCAAAATAAAAAAAAAAAAAAAAAAGGAAGCCCCGAGGACATGACAAAAAGTGTTAAGAGAAATGGTAGAGAGTGATGTCAGGTATATGGGTTAGCTCAGTACCATAATGACGCAGCAGAATAAGCACAAAACTTGAGGAGCATACAGCAATGAACATTTGCTCCTGGCTCAAGAGTTTGCAGATGGCCTGGAGCAGTTCTGCTTTATTCATCATTGGCTGGGCTGACTCTGTAGGTTGGCTGAGGGTGGTGCAGCTCCCCATCTCTCATCCTCCCCCTGTGACAGGCGGGCTGGCAGGTGAGGGCAGAGGCACAAGAGAAGAAAATCTAGTGCCCCTGCAAGTTTCCTGCTCCTGCATGATCACTCAGCCAAAACAAGTTCTGTGGCCCGACTCAGAGTCAAGGGAAATCTACTCCCTCTGTGGGAAGACCCATGAAGTCATAAAGGACTAGTCAGGGGTCCGGAGAGGGGTAAATTGAAACCCAAAACTCAATCTCTCAGAGCAAGAAACAGTCATAATATTTCTGAAAGAAAAAAAATTTCTAGCTTGTTCAAAGATTGTCTCCTAATCTAACCCTACAAGTCTACTTTGAAAATACTCTTCTTGAAGATTTCAGTTCTCCATAAATGCCAATGGCTTTGGTATTCCTAATGAATATATTATATCATATTTTATTATTTTATTGTGGCATATTTGTTGGAGCAGATTTCTGATTTTCCTTCTGAAATTAGGGAATAACTGAGTTTCCTAAGGGCACTGGTGACACTGCTTGTTCTGGGGGTCACATGGGCAGGGTCATGAAATGTGAGGTGTGTTGAGGCATTGTGAGGACTCAGAGCTGGCCTTAGAGCCCCCTTGCTTGCCTTTCCAGAGCTGCCTTCTCCATGCCCCTATTAAGCTATTAGACCACTGTCAGCTAACTTCTAGTCAAGAGCTGGCTGAAAATGGCTAAAAATGTTTACTCTCGGGGTATGATTGCGTGGTAGTAGTTGAATCTTAGAAGCCTAAGGAAGGCTTTGGGGATGAATCTCCCAAGGATGGGCTATCAGGCAGCCTGACGATCAAAGCTAATGAGTCCTCCTCCAAAGTTAAGGGCATCTTCCAGATTGAAAGCATTTCCACGCATTACGCTGAACCCCACTGCCAATTTCATGTGATGGAGCCTATTACCTTCCCTTCCCTGTTCTTCACAGCAGCCTCAGATGTAGGCAGGCGGAGACTCAGAGAAAACGACTTGCCCTAGGTCACATAGTAAATGGCAAGAGTGAGTGTAGCGTGCAAGTCACCTGGTGTGAAGTTGTGTTTTTTTCCTTATGCAGATTGCAGCAGAAGCATTTAATTAATTAATTAGAGAGTGAGAGAGAGAGAGAGAGAGAGAGAGAGACAAGCAGACCCTGCCCAGAGTGCAGAGCCCTACTCGAGGCTCTCTCACTACGTGAGATCATGACCTGAGCTGAAATCAAGAGTCAGAAGCTTAACCAATCGAGCCCCCCAGATGCCCCTGCAGAAGTTTAAAACACTTTACTGTGTGTCCCAGCCTGCCCCCTCTCCTGCCCCCCCCCACACCCCTTCCTCTGCCTCATTTATTCATTTTTTGCTTCTTTATCATCTCAGTGGCCTGGCCCAATCTCCTGACACATTAGTTAGTGATCCCATCATCTTGAGAGAGGAGTGGGGTGTTTCGCCCCTGGAGCTACTGTTTGATTCGTCAGCCTCCTTCATCCTGAGCCCACTGTGATGGCTGGACTTTATAATAGACCTAGAGCTTTCACTGCAGCCTCAGCCCCAAATACATTAAATAATTAACTGCTGTCACTCTCCTGTGTGTGCCTTATCTCCGCATCATCCAAAATAGCTGATGGCATTTCCTCTGCATAAATAGAAAGCAGAAAGGTCAATTGGTGTTTATGAAGGAAATATATATATTTTACAAAGCGGCAAGCCAGAGGAGTCCCTTTGGACCCCTGTGAGGGTTTCATAACAGCATCTTCTGACTTCCTTAATCCCCCAGCCAGTTCCCACCCACCATCTCACAGTTTGCTTAGTGATTAATACCAACCCTGGAGTCGCCCCAAAGCCAGACTGAGTCTGGCTGAAGGAGAAAGTACTTGCCCACTAGTAATAATAAAAAGTGATTTTCTTCCAGTTGCCTTCAATCTGGCACCACTACCCTCACTCCCAGCGGACCAAATGGAAGGTGGATCCAAAAGGAGTTTCTTTTGTAAGGCATGGGGCCGTGATCCAAAATGGCACTTCCCCCTGCCTTTCCCTTTTTTGAAAGCCTGGTATGATGTACAGCACAAATCTCAGGAGGATAAGATGTTTTCAGCCTATATCTGTCTTTCTAAGCATCATGGGGATCAGGATCTAGCACCCCAAAATAAGCCATTTTGGCATAAAGATTATTTGAAGATGAAAGCAAGTGAGAAATGGGAGATGTAGGAAGAGTTCTGCTTTCCCCCGCTTCTACCTGAAAGCATAAATTTACCACAAGAAAAGTGCCCCAGGAAAGCATATTCTTATCATTGAAAATGGGGTGTCAACAAACATACTAAAATAACCCCCATTTTCCATTAGTTTCCCCCATATAGTTCCTAGTCACTGTCCCACAATTTACTTCCCTTAGAGCTTAAATCTCCATCCTCTGTCTTATCACTTCTCCACAAATTTATCACTTTTGTCAAAATGGTATATAAGCTCTCAGGCCTACTTGTTTCTTTGGGGTTGTCACTTCTTTCTAGAGAGCCCCCTATGCCATGTAAAAAATATTAATATCAAATAAAGTTTGTATGCTTTTTCTCCTGTTAATCTGTGTTTGTTTGTTTGTCAGTTCAATTGGCCCCAGCCACGGGGAGCCTAATGGGAAGAGGAAATGACCTTAGTAACCTGTTCTTAAAGCCAGGGAATTGTTCTCGGGCACATTCATCTGTTTGTGAAGGATAGTAGACGCTGTTTAAAATCTAGCTATTTCTTACTCTGACCCAGCAACTCACACAAGCATTCTGTTCTAATGTTTTGAAAATCATTGTAAGGAAATTTGGAACTTTTATAACTCACTGCTACTATCCTCCTCCTCCAGATCCGTCTGAAATCAGTTTGGTCATAAAAGGATACGGGAGCTCGGGGGCGCTCTTCCTGGGGGTGAGGTCTCTTACCTGCCAGCATGATGGAAATGTCCTGGGTTTCCTTCAGTGTTCTACCCTAGTAGCCGGCACAGCTTCTGGATCTGGCCTTGAACAATATGCTCAAGTTCAGAATTCTGCAAGGTCTCAGATTCCACCCCCAGGAAGGAGCCCATATTTGAGGCCTGCTTTTCCTGCCCCAGACACAGGAGCTTTAAGGTGAGCAAGATGACTGTCACGGGCCAGCCAGCATGCGGTGGGGGGCATCATTAGCTTTGGGAAGAGGCAGAGTGAAGATCTGTGCTGGCCTCCACACCTCTCCATGGTGTAAAGGTGTTGAGAGAACACACAACAGTGATGTTCACAAGCTCTCGAGCATGGCAGAGGGTGTGGGTTCCCGTGGCTCCTTTGGTTGCAGAAGTGGGAATGAGACATAGAACACGGGGACCATGCTCCCTCGTCCTTGGACTGATCCCATCAAATTCCCTGCAGCCAAGGTAGTCACACTTTGACCTTCTTCCTGCCAATCAGAGCATTCACTGGGAGGCACCTGAAGCTTTAGGGCCCTTCTTTCCTGGTCCTCACACCACCTTCAGAGACATCAGTGAGATGAATCAGTACCACCACCACTACCACCACCACCACCCCCCACACACACACACAGCAGACCAAAGCACCGCTCCAAATACAGGGAGGAGAGGCAACAGGAAGAGGGTCCTCAAACAGTGGTCTGAGGGTGGTTCTCACCCCAGGACCGTCAGCATGCCCTGGGAGCTTGTAGTTAACGCAAAGTCTTAGTCTCCACTCAGACCTACTGAATCAGAAATGCTGGGGATGGGTCCCGAATCTGTTTTCACAAGCTGTCCCAGTGATCCTGACGCTCAGATTTAAGAAATTCTAGTCTAAAAGGCACTGCACTGTGCTGGGGCCATAGCACCGGCCACAACAGATCGTAAGGCAACAGGCCGCTGGCCTCAGTGCCCTCAATCGTTAGCCGAAGGCAGAATGCTGAACTCGGTATCATCCGTGCGTCAGTTTGGCGACCAGCTCCTCTACCCTGGATGTCTTCTCTTTGTAACTGAATATCCCCTGAGCCCTGATGTGCCTGCCTCATCCCACCCCCGGTTATAAATCTCCAACTTTCTGGGGCAGCCCGGGTGGCTCAGCGGTTTAGCGCCGCCTTTGGCCCAGGGCCTGATCCTGGAGACCCAGGATCGAGTCCCACGTCGGGCTCCCTGCATGGAGCCTGCTTCTCCCTCTGCCTGTGTCTCTGCCTCTCTCTCTCTCTGTCTCTCATGAATAAATAAATAAAATCTTTAAAAAATAAAACAAAATAAATCTCCAGCTTTCTGTGCTGTATTTGGCACTGAGCCCCATCTGTCTCCCCTATGTTAATAGTCCTGAGTAAATTCTTCTCCACCGTTTTAACAAGTGTCAGGATAACAGTATGTTTAAACCCGTGTACGATTAAGGAGCTCCTCAAGCAAGTGTGCCGTAGCCTCTTGGTTGCAAAGCCACATGCAGAGTGGTTAAGAGCACAGATGCTAGAATCAGCCAGATGTGGGGTGACATCTCACCTCAGCTCTGCTACTGAGTAAATAAGCAGGTTCAGTAAAGGATGGGGGTAATTTCTCCTCTCTCTCCCTCTCCTTTTCCATGAAAAGATCCAGTGACATGAGGCCCTTAGAGTCATAAGCACTGAACCCAGTAGTGGCACATAATTGGCACCAAATAAATAAAATATTAGCAGCTCCAGTAATTATTATTACATAAGTGTGTTACATTGCTCAACATTCTTCTAGATAAGAAACAGATAAAACAGGTGATTTATTCTGTAAGCAGGGAAAATATATTTATTAAGAACAAAAGTCTTCAATATTCCACGGATAAACTTGGAGAATAAATCACAGAAGAGAACATCTTTTTGGATTTTTTTAAGTCCCAGTCCTTAAATATACGCACATCTTGCTTGCTAGCCGGGGAAGGGCAAAAGTGGGCCAAAACCAGTTCACTTGAGACAAATATTTGTGGCGCCTGGTCAGCAGCTCAGTGCTCAGCGACCTTCAGGGACAGGCTGGCCACAGAGCACAGGGAGGGACCCGAGGCAGGCACCGAGTCTGTCCTCCAAGTGGAAATGGTAAATGGTAGATGGCTTCTTCCAAGCCATCTACCTGGATGTTCAAGGAGAAGTACCTTGCGGAGGTACTTCGGCCAACCCTGTGGAAGCCCTGGGGGTTTGGATTTCCAGGAAGCCACACTTGGTCCACAAGCTTTCCTCAGAGGATAGAGCACTGACTGGCCCAGGACTCAGAGGAGAGGCAGACAGGTTTACTACCCTCTACAAGACTCACTCCTCTTGACAAGGAATGGAAGTGAAGATGGGAGCTCCAGCCATGCATCCATTTCCCATAATAAAGTCCAGCTTATGTATCGAAAGGACTCGTCCCTTTGAACGTGTTTGCTTTTGACAGATGTTGGTGAGGGTTCTGGGGTGTGGGCCCTCGACCCACTGTGATCAGCAACTGCTCCTCGAAGTACAGGAGCTGGTCAACCTCAAAACAGTCACTGGCATGAGGCACCACTGTTTCTAGAGCTGCCCGGATCTCGGCTTCACTGGCCTTCTGGCGCCTTGCTCTCTTGAGGTAGTCGTAGACCTTCTCAAATACCTCTGCTCCCAGCTTCTGCATGGCTGACCTGCCACACAAGTTAGAGGGGACAAAGAGGAGTTTTACACATTCGGGTCACCCACAGAAATGTCTTTTTAAGTCATTTATTACACAAACATTGTACCTGTGAGATTTAGGGGAAAAATAAGACGCAATGGCTCTACCTTGAACACTCAACAGTATTTAATATTTCCTGAATGTCGATTATCCGCCAGGTGCCTTCTGGGGACTGGGAGCAGAGCATTAAACAAGTTACGTCAGTTCCTGCCTTCATAGAGCTTGCCTTCTAGGGTAGAGAATAAACATAACTTAAAAAATACACAGACAATAAAATGTCAGGCAGTGCTATGTGCAATGGAGAACAGTAAATCCGGGAGGGAGGGAGGGAGGGAGGAGAGAGAGAGAGAGAGAGAGAGAGAGACAGGTGAGGGGCTGGACAGTCCCCTGAGAGGTGTCCTTTGAGAGGTGTCCTTTGAGGCCAACACCAGGGGGTCCCGAGGCTAAAACATGTTGGAGAAATATCAAGAAGGCTAGTGTGGCTGGAGTCTGGAGAACAAGGGGGGAAAGAAGAGTGGGATACGAAGTCAGAAATCAGGTTAATGAGGACACTGAAGTAACCAGGAGGAAGAGGCCAGGGAAGGGGATGTGCTTTTCTGCGCCCTTCACCTTTACAACAGCTCTTTAAGCAGACTCCCTGCTGAGTGCAGAGCCCAACGTGGGGCTCCACCCAGGACCCTGAGATCAGGACCTGCGCCCAAACCGCCCAAAAAGAGAGTTGGATGCTTACCTGACTGAGCCACCCAGGCGCCCCAGTGCTTGACTGTCTTTAGCATTTTAATGTGGAGGTCGGGGTGCGGCCCACGGTCCCTGCTCTGCATCTCTTTACTGCCCCGCGTCCACCTTCCTCACATCATTTTTTTTTAAGATTTTATTTATTTATTCATGAGAGGCACAGAGAGAGAGAGAGAGAGAGAGAGAGAGAGAGGCAGAGACACAGGCAGAGGGAGAAGCAGGCTCCATGCAGGGAGCCCAACAAGGGACTCGATCCCGGGACTCCAGGATCACACCCTGGACTGAAGACGGCACCAAACCGATGAGCCACCCGGGCTGCCCCCCTCACATCATTTTAGAGCAGGCTGCTTCTTGGATCCACCTGGTGGCCTGACTCCAGGGCATTCGAGTTTGGTGAATTTCCTTCTCCAGTTCAAAACTGTCATTTTTAATGCCTCCATGCTGTTCCACTGAATTTATGTGCCAGCACTGACCGAGTCATTCCTTCACCTAACATTTAGCTTTTTTTTTTTTTTTTTTTTTTTGCTATAACACTGAGCAAATGTCCTCAGGAACACAGCTTTTTCATCCAGGGGAATGTTTTCTGGCTTCCAATTTCTATGAGTGAGGCCGATTACCTGAGTGTGTTCCCTCTGTGAAAAGCCATATGTGCGTTTGTGACTTTTGTACTTTTCTGTATACATGTTGAACTGAATTAAAAGATTTTAAAAGTTTGTGAGAATGGAATTGTTTGGTCAAAATGCATAAATATTTTTAGGACTTTAGCCTTAAAAAATGCTTCTTTATTCTTCACTTCACTGGATTTGCTGAGAAGAAAAGTCAGTTTTTCTTTTTTTTTTTTTCCTTCAGAATTTTTAAAGCATTACTGCTAGACGGTGCTGATGGTAATGCTGACAATAACACTGAAGGCATTAATCACAGGCTCTAATTCATTTTATAAGCTTTTCTGTTCAGTACTATTCAACATTGCAATCTCTAGAACACAAGCATCCAGGTTAGGTATTGTGGCAGACAAAAAGAAGAGTAAGTAATTTATCTTGCTCTAGTTTAGAGGCTAGAAATTATAATGTTAAGATGGATATTTTAAATTTTAACTCACTTTTTAATGGTACTTCAGAGCTTACGAAATCCTTTTACATTCATTATCTCAAATGATCCTTGTGAACGAGGCAAGTCATTGAACATTTATCTCTACTTGATGGATGAGAATAAGTAGGTTGACTTTTGCAAACTCACACAGCTAGTGGCTGTCGGAGCTTAAACTCAAACACAGGTCCTGTGCTGGGAAGATCGGCAGCCTGAGGGCCCCAGGGTGTCCAGCTTGAACAGATTTCCCACCTTCTGCCTGGAGATGATCAGGACCGATCTCAGGGTGCCTCACATCCCTCGTCACCTCAGTTACCTCCAGAAACCCAAGCTTTGCTTTTGCTAACATTTAGCAAACACTGTCACGCCCCTACTCACGGATGACTTCGGTAACTCGCATGCTCTTTCTCCCACACCTGACTCCTGTTATCATTCTCGTGGCATCAGTATTCTTGGTGTCTCTGACTTTGGACTGTCTCATATCCAATGATCATTTTCTTTACCCTCCTCAGTTCCCCGCTCCTGTGGTCATACCCTTGACCTCCTCAGCACCAATAACCACAAATTGATATCAAGCCTTACACTCCTCAACCATTCCTTTATACTCTTCGCCACAGTTACTCCAGCTATTCTTCTACTTCATGGTTACCTTGCAATCCTTTGGCCTGTCACCATGTGTCCTCATGTCCCCACTTCCCACTTTTCCTTCATTATGTTTCATGGTCCATTATTATAATCACTATCTTGCAAACACCCTTGGCCTTTTTGCTCCCCTCTTGCTGTGTCAAACTCCTCTGGCAAAGTTGTAAGGGTTAAACCCAGAAGCCCATTTACTTAAGCCTGTACCTGAATGAAAGAGCATTCCAGGAGAAAAACACTCAATTCTGCCAACAGGTCTCATTAAAATAATTAACGATTGCAATTTAAAATAGCACTCAGCACTGCCCATGGTCCTACTATACTTCTCTGGTATGGTTATTTTTTACTGTTCAAGTTAACTATTTCACACTTTCTTCCTTATTCTTTACTCTCAAACTTGCTAAGCCCCACCCTCCCTCTCAGCTGATGACTTTACCTAATATCTCAATGAGAAATAGAAACAAACACGTAGATATTCCCTATCTTCTCAGTGCCCAAACTGCCCCACCTACTTGGCTTTCCCTCTGTCCCTAGTGAAGGGAACCATCTGTGTTCCCATGAAAGACCATCCTCTTCCTGAATGCTCTGAATCTAGCCTGTCACCAGCTCAGTGGCCTTTCTGTCTGCAGCTATTTCTACATCTCCTGGAGCATATGCATCAGGAAAGAATATGCTCCAGTGCCTTCTTTTAAACAAGAAGCTTCTCGAGACCTCCATATTCTCAGTTCATCTGTTTCCCTTGGATCACTTGGACCTTCATCACTAGCAAAGTATCTTGAGTCACAAATGGCTGCTGTTCCTACTTTCTGACTGCACATTCTCCTTCAATTCACTCCTCCTGGGCTTTGGTTCTCATTCCTTCCATAAGCTACTCTTGCCATGATCTTCATGTGGCTAATTCCTCTGGTCTCTTCATTGTACATATCTTACTTGACATTCAACAGCTGGCTACTCTCTCCTTCAAACAACCTTCTGTTGTTTTTGGCAATATCACTTTCACCACGAGTTTTTCTTATCATGCTCTCTGCTTCTTTTTAGCCTCTTTGCTGACTTCTCATTTTGGCCTCTACATTTCAGAGTCTTTAATACCATTTATAGGTTGAGGACTTCCTGTATGTCCTCCCTGTGGGCGTGTGAATCAACTGCCCACTTGATACCATAACTGGATATCTAAAGAGTGTCTCACTCAACCTCAATATGGTGGAAAAAAAGAACTATCAATTATAAATAAATACAAAGTGCTATGAAAGTGGGGAAAATCAAACACTCCATGGAGGAAATAAGGCACCGTCTCACTTGGGCCATAACAGCTGGAGGGAAGCCAGATGGCAGCCAATAGTGAGGTCACTGGGATATCAGTGAATCAGTTTGATGGCTGAGAAGAGTGTGTGAAGAAGAGAGTGAGAAGCAGATAAACATATTGTTAAAGAAGCTTTGGAATCTGGGCACCTGGGTGTCTTAGTGGGTTAAGCAACAGACTCTCTCAATTTCAGCTGAGGTCACCATCTCAGGGTTTTGAGATCCAGTCCTATATTGGGCTCTGCACTCAGTGGGGAGTCTGCTGGGGATTCTCTCTCTCCGTCTCCCTCTGCACCTCCCCTCACATGTGCACAGGCTCGAGTGTGCCTCTCTCTCAAAAAAAGAAACTTGGGAATCTGACTAGTAATATCACCCACTGATATGAAGCCTCAAAATGTTCCCTTAAACTATAATGACTAATAGTTTTTGAGCCTTCTCTATGTGCCAGGTTCTATTCTGAGCATCATTTCATATCATCCCATTAAATCCTATGCATATGATGTTGGTATTTCCATTCTATAGATGAGGAAAGTGAGATATAAGAGGGAATTGAATAACTTGCCCATCGCCACATAGTTTTTAAGTGGTGGAACTGGAACATGGATTCCAGTAGTTTCACTCCAGGACTCACTTTTCATCACTATGGATTCAGAGACACTGGAGTTGAATCTTGGCTCTACCTGTCACTGGCTGTGTGGTGTTGGGCCAGTTACTTAACCTCTCTGGGACTTGAATTTTCATAGTTAAGTGGAAATCACATACACACATGTATCTTAGCCCAATACCTGTCACCTACCAGCTGCTTATTTGCCATCATTTTATAGTTGTTTTCCTGATGCTGGATTGCACCAAAGTCCTACTTCAGTTTAACTGTAAGCTTCAAGCAGTTTTGTAGTTCTACCTCTGGTTAAGAAACTATTTTATAAGTACTTTTATCTTCTCTGACTGAATTTGAAAAGAAAAAAAAAAGTGACACAAGAAAGCCAGTGGCAGAGTAGGAGTAAAAAAAAAAGAAAAAGTAATTTTGTAGAAATAATCACAAAAACCTATTTTAGCAGAAAGCATTAAGAGAACACATAGATTACTCTTCAGGTGTAGTTTAAGGAAAGCTTGAAAATGATTTTACAGACTATAAGAAATCCCTGAACATTAAATATGTATGAGGCACTACGGGAATAAAATGGTACAATGTATTTCCCCTCAATACTGTGGTCTTAGTGATCATTTAGTGCTAACAAGCATCAGGAATATTTATTAAGGATAGATTTTGTACCCCTTCTGTCCACATCTAGTAGTTCAAATGGCTATCTCTGAACCTGGTGGGCAACGACAGAACAGATCTCTCTCTACAGAGGCAGACAACTGCACTGCCAATGCACAGGTGATATATGGCACCTCCAGTTAGGATATGTGACTTTCAGGCCCCTTTTCGTAAATGGTGCTTGACATCTGCTTGGTCCTCCCTGGCAGCAGAATCTTGAGTGCAACTGTTGGTTGGAAACTGTTCAAGTTAACCTTTCCTATAAGGATTGTTTGTGACCTAAATACTGTCCATTGTTTATGTAGTAAATGTAGCTGGGTAAATACTGACTAAAAAACAAAATCCAGCTTGTTTATGAGATACACCTAAAACACAGGGCATTGAAAGGTTGAGAGTAAACATAAATTAAAAGATGTGCCAGGCAAATACTCAAAAAAAAAAGCTAGAGATTGCTGTCTTAACATGAGACAAATAGATTTTAAGAAAAAAAATGCATTACAGTAAAGAGTGCCACTCGATAATGAAAATAGTTCAACTTACCAGGAGGAAATAAAAATTCTAAACCAGTATGCATCTAATAAAGTAGAATCAAAATATGTAAAACATGACCAGGAGAAATTGTCAGGAATTTCCCCATAGTATAGGATTTTACTACATTTTGCTCCGGTATTGATAGATGAAGCATTTGAAAAATTAGTAGTGACATAGAAAATCTGAATATACTTAAATAAGCTAAACTTAAGAAACATATATAGGACCCTGTCCCTCCCTGACAATTAGAGAACCCTTATTCTTTCCAGATTTTCATAACATTTACAAAAACTAACCATATACTAGATAGTAACTCAAGGCTCAACACATTTCAAATAATAGATATTACACAAAATTTAGTTATCTGATTACAATACAATTGAGAGAAATCTGTAACAAAGATAGGGATTAAATAGTACCATGTTTGTAAATGTATTTATTCTAAATAAATTATGGGTCAATGGAAAAATCAGGCACGCTATACACAAACTCATTTGAAGCCAAAAGAAAAGTGATAGGTACTTCTAACACTGTAATATTTCAGTGTAAATTTATTCTGACACTCAGATCAGAAAACATACTGTAATATTTCTGCAATGATGCATCAGAGTATTTTAGAAATCATAAAATAGAAACTTCTATTTTAAGGGGACTCTTCCTGTTACCTAAGATTTGAGAAGACAGAGAGTGCTCTTTATGCAGTTCACCTTAAGGAAGAGGTTGTTAAGTTTGCTCTTTCTACAGGAGGGGTGGAAGGAGAGATGGGGGGCAGGAGCCACCCCTTTAGTTAGAAGGGTATCTCAAGTAAAAAGATCTTACATTTTCAAATGAAAAGAACTACATTTTCATTCTTTTTCATCTATTTCTTCATATGTTACACATGTTTTATACATTCTATTCTTGTGTTTAAAGTCCTTTAAGTATTTAAGAGATCCTAAAGGTCATCTTAGTCCAGATGCTTCATTTACAGGCCAGTGCTCTTTGGGCTGGATCACCATCCTGCCCAGATGGATAGTGGACACAGGGGAGTTGGATGAAGCCTCCCTAGGCTTCTGAAGAAGCTCCAGCTGCCTGGAGTCAACCCCCAACATGTGTTTGGCTGACTCCCCAGCTAAAAAACTCCGTTAAACCACAAGAGAGTACTTTCTTCCCTGACCATTTCCTCCAAACTCAATCTTTCATCCACCAAATTGCTTTACTGACTTCCTCTCATGTTTCCTTTTAACTTGCAAACAATATGTTTTATCATGGCTATTTATTTACCCATCAATAATGACTGCTCTGTGTGCCCTCTATCGATCTTTCTTAAGGGTTCTGAAGACGTCAAACAAAAATATCTGTATGTTTTTTAATTTTTAATTTTATTTTAGTAATCTCTACACCCTAAGTTGGGCTTGAATTCACAACCCTGAGGTCAAGAGTCACATGCTCTATGGACTGAACCAGTCAAGATCCTCTGTTCTCATGTTTTAAATATCATTTTAATTTTGCAATAATCTCACAGTTACAGGAAAGTTACAAGTATAATACTAAGAACTCTTTTTCTCCCTGAGCCTTTTGAGAATAAGTTGCTAACCTGATGCCCCTTCCCCTCCATACTTAGTGTATGTTTTCTACAAATGAAGACACCCTTTTCACATAACCACAGAATGGCCATCGAGATCAGGAAATTAACATTGATATATTACTGTCATCTAATACTCTAATCCATTCACATTTTCCCAATTGGCTAATAATGCTTCTTATAATTAAAGGATCCAGGTCAAAATAACCATGTGTAGTATTTAGTTGTGTCTCTTCAGTCTCCTTCAATGACCTTGACACTTTCTTTTTTTTTTTTTAATTTTTATTTATTTATGATAGTCAGAGAGAGAGAGAGAGAGAGAGAGAGACAGAGAGGCAGAGACACAGGCAGAGGGAGAAGCAGGCTCCATGCACCGGGAGCCCGACATGGGATTCGATCCCGGGTCTTCAGGATCACGCGCTGGGCCAAAGGCAGGCGCCAAACCGCTGCGTCACCCAGGGATCCCGACCTTGACACTTTCAAAGGTTTGAAGCAAGTTACCAACTCCCACCCTCTGGTTATCTCTCCTCTCACACATTAGCTGAAAGATAGGAGTAGAGCCTTCAGTTATCTTGGGACATTATTAGAGAGCTTTAGCTACACCAGTTCAAGAAGTTTCTCCCTTTCTTTGGGGTTTAAAAAATGCTCTGGTAGTAATAGTATCTCATTGCTTTTGGGTGCCTAGTTTCAGATTCTTCCCTACAGCTTTGTTCCCTATATACTGTAGGAAATAAGGGTCCTCATAAGGAAAGGAAGCAGCTTGTGAAGTAAGTTTCCAGAGGCTCAAGAAAGAATGCCTTGAGCATGCTACTCACTTAGTATCTCTACCTGAATAACAGGTAGAAATCTCATGCCCAACTGAATTTCTGAGCTCTTTCCACAAATATCCTAACACTGTAGCCTTCCCCATTTCTGTCCATGTCAACTCTTGCCTTCCATTTGCTCTGCCCCCAACCTGTGAATCATCCCAATTCCTCTCTTACTCCATTAGTTCAGCATTTGTTGTAACCAGACAGGTTAGTAAATCCTATCATCTCCATTTTCAAAATGTATGCAGGATGCCGACTTCCACTACTGCCCTGGTCCAAGCCACCACACTCTTACCCAATTGCTATAATGGCCTCTCAGTTGGCCTTCAGCTCCTACCCTCTCTCCCCTATAATCTGTTATCAATTCAGTAGCCAGAGTAAGTCAGATCCCTTCACTCTCCTGCTCAAAACCCTGTCTTGGGCTTCCCCATATCACTCAGGGTGAAGTCAATGTCCTTGCAGTGATCTAAAAGATCCTGAACCATCTTCCCACCATGCTTTCCAAATGCATCTCCTCCCTCCCTCTTCTCCCTCACTCCATTCCTCTTATACTTGCTCCTTGCTCTTCCTTGAATACCCCAAGCACACTCTATCCCAGGCCTTTGCACCTGCTGTTCCCTCTGATGAGAATGCTCTTTCTCCAATATCTCTCTCTCTCTCCTTCATCTCCTCCAGTTGTGTGTCCTCATGTAATCTTTTCAGAGGGACCTATCCAGACTGCCCTCTTTAAAACCGTAACTTTTACTCCCCTTCTGCACTGTCTATTCTCTTTCCCTGCTTTGTATTTTCTCAGCACTTGACACTTTCTAGCATACTGTGTCCTTCCATAATATTTTATGATCTGTCAGTCACCTCACTATAGAATATATGGTCCATAGGGCATGGATAATTTTCATCTTTCTTGTTCACTGATCCCATTACCTAGCACAGTGCCTGGCACATAGTAAGTACACAATAAATACATGTTGGATGAATGAATAGATGCTTTGAAAGCCAAATGGAAAAGGAACATGGTGATATCACACAATCTTATTTTAAACATATGCATCTCTATGGTTTAGTCTAAGAATTAGCACATGGTGAAACTGTAACCTAATTTTGCCAAGTAGAAGATCACTTTTGTAATCTTTAGTTGTTGTTTTTCAAGATAAAGCTCCAATTAAGTGCCGCCTTCAGTATGATTATATTTTCATCCCTATTTCAAATGGATTGGCTTGATGTGACCTATATAATCGATCCTCTCTGGATAAAAATGACCGTGTATTTTTGAATGGGAAGAAACAAGCCTGACTTAAAAAAAATTCTGTGTGGAAAGACTGTGGTTGACGCCTGACACATGGGGCTATCTGGAAAGCAACTGACATCTGCCCACAGATGCCAAAAGCCCCGCTGCCCCAGGGCACACATGAGGCCTTGGAGAAGGAGGACCCCCAGAGGCCCTACACCCCGCAGAGGGAGAGGTGGCCACCACTGTGCTGTTCAACAGATGGCACTGGCTGCCCAGCCAGTTAAATAAGGCAAAGAGCAGCAGAGAGGGGATGTCAGCCTCCTGCTCCAGACAACATTCTAGCTGAACAGCAGAAAATGTTTAACATTCTCCCCTCCTGGAAAACAACAAGCAATTTCTTTTTGGAGGTGGGTGGGTGGGCGGGAGGTGGAAAGGAACACGTTTCCACCAGTTTTGATAGGTCATCCAACTTAAAAGCTCCCTCATCCCTGATCCCTTTAGACTAGCTAATAGGAAAGTGTCTTGTCCTTGCCCTTTCCTCGGAGCTAATTGGCTTTGGCAGACTGTTTCTCTGCCCGGTAGAAGCGCCTCAATAATTGCTACATTTATATTTTTATTTCCAGATTAATTAGTCACTTGAGGAGTAAAAACTAAAAGTGAAGGACTTTGTTTGCCCTCAGGTCCGCTCCCTGATGGGGCTGGAAGCCTTGGGGACAGAGAACCTTTCCTAGTCATCCTGGCATCTGGTGTGGTCCTGGCCCCAAACCGCACTAAGTTGTTCAGTCAGCACATGTTTAATGAGCCCCTAGTACATGCCAAGTGCCAGGAATGCTGCCCGAAGAACTTAGATTTTAGTTAGAAGAAGGCAGACAATAAGCTAGGTGATTTAAAATTTTTGTCAATGCTGCAAATAAAATGAAACAGAAATGGAAGAGAGAGCGAGCTGCCCAGAAGAGGGTTGGGATGCCTGGCCAGGGCGAGGGCAGAAAAGATGTTTGGTCCCAGCCTTCTTTGGCCCACCAGGTCCTTTCATGTGGACCAGCGCCCCCCCCTCCTCTTGATCAGCCATTACACAGAGGAAACATTTGTGGGGGTGCGGCAAGAGTACCAATGGAGGCTTACACATGCCTCAATGATTAAAAGTTATGAACCAAGCTAACAAAGTATTAAATAAGATATAAGCTACCTCAGAGCGCTTGGGTGGTTCAGTCAGTTAAGCCTCTGCCTTTGGCTCACGTCATGATCCTGGAGTCCTGGGATCAAGCCCTGCATCTGGCTCCCTGCTCAGTGAGGAGTCTGCTTCTCCCTCTCCCTCTGCCCCTCCCCTCTGCTCTGCTCTCACAGGTTCTCTCTCTCTCTCTCTCAAATAAATATATACAATTTTTAAAAATACATGATATTCCTCTTACCTTGACAAATTAACTTTATAAAGACCTGGAAGGCCAGGTTTGCATTCAGTATTCTGATTCCTCAGAGTTCTGCATTGGAATAGGGTAGAGCTGGGTGAGCCAGCCCCTGGCCCTTTATCCCTGGGTGTTGACCTATCCCCTTCTTTTTAACCTGGCTCAGATTCCCACTGGGAGGGTTTTTTTTTTTTTTTTTTTTTTTTTTTTTTTTGGTTTTTTTGCACACACATTTGATACCTTGGCCCTTATGTCCAAGATTCATGCAAATAGCTTCCTGCAAATAGCTTCTCTGTGGTCTCCCTCAAGATTAGAGTGTGCAAACTGGCAGCCGAGACCACCCATGGGACAGGAGACCTGAGGCAGAGGCCCACAGACTCTGGGAATGGGTTTGAGGCCCTCCAGGGGGAAGAACTGCAAGGCCCCAGGTAACTAGGGCATGGTCTAGAAGAGGAGACACAGGCTCTGAGTATGCACACCCCCTTGGCTCCTTGGCCTCCCTGCTTCATGGAGAGGAAAATGTCTGGAGGATGACCAAAGTGGCACCCTCTACAGCACAGGCCCAGCGTCCCCCTTTGGCCTGGGCTAGGAGGTACTAGAGGACGGAGGCTACTTTGCTAAAGTAATTAAGAAAGACCTCTCTGAGGGGTGGGAGTAGGAATGACATTTGAATGGAGATTTGGATGGTAAAGACAAGTCATCTCTGCCAGGATGTGGGAGAAGAACACTCCCAACGGAGGGAAGAGGGGACGCCCACACACTATAAGCCCTATAAGAAAGAAGACGGCAGTGGCTGGGACCTAATTTGGAGGAGGAGATGACAGGAGATGATTGTAGGTGGTTAGGCAGAGGCAGGGACCTGGGAGGTGGAGGTAAGGGGTCCTTGATCCTGGATGCAAAGAGAAGCCAGCGATCCTTTATAATGGTGTCAACATGGGTATTTTATAATAAGAAAATTCAACCCAGAGAGGAAAAGAATGATTTAAAAATCAGAACTTGGAATTTCTGAAAAGCCCTGTAAGGTACCAAGGAGTTCATCTAATCGAACACTTTCAGTCTATAGACAAACTGATTCTAGAATAGGGAATGAACACTAGGGTTAAGGATGGTGGATCTTATCCTGGGCCCCCACTGTGATGGCCATACATATAAAATAAGTATAGAATAAGTAAGTCCTCTTGTTCTTCCTTTTAGTCAGTAAGCTCCCCTAAAAAATGCACTATGAAACGTTGGCCACTTGATTGGGTCCTTCCTGGCTGAGTCACAACTGTGCTTCCTTTGATCAATTCCAACCACATTTTTTATTTTTCAAAAATTATTTTCACCCCAGCCTTGCTGAAGGGGAAGCAAAGATCTGAAGATAACAGAAATTTTCTTTTCAAACACAATAAGAGTAATTGAATTTGCAAAGGCAAATGAAGAGAAATCACAAAGGAAAAGCAATTAGAAC
Source organism: Canis lupus familiaris (assembly GCF_011100685.1). Taxonomy (NCBI): domain Eukaryota; kingdom Metazoa; phylum Chordata; class Mammalia; order Carnivora; family Canidae; genus Canis; species Canis lupus. The sequence goes on along the minus strand of NC_049244.1, from coordinate 28,988,014 downwards.
CTTAATATATTTGGAAGAATTTGTCAGAGCAAAGACGTGAGAAACTATGAGTTTCCTGGGAGAAGAGTGAATTCCAAAGGCAGCCTGTCATTTGGTGAGATTCCCCAAAGGTTCCCTTCTAGACCAAACTTTAGTCAGTCCTCACCCCTGCTACCTAACCAAGTTCCTACTGATAACTTTCCGTTCACTGACTCCTCTCCTATTGGCCACCCATAAATCCCCTGTGCCTGAGGTATTTGGAGCAGAGTTCAAGCTTTCTCCTCTATTGCAACAATCTTTTCTTTTCTTTTTTTTCTTTTTTTAATTTTTATTTATTTATGATAGTCACACAGAGAGAGAGAGAGAGAGAGAGAGAGGCAGAGACACAGGCAGAGGGAGAAGCAGGCTCCATGCACCGGGAGCCCGACGTGGGACTCGATCCCGGGTCTCCAGGATCGTGCCCTGGGCCAAAGGCAGGCGCCAAACCACTGCGCCACCCAGGGATCCCCTCTTTTTTTTTTTTCTTAAGATATTATTTACTTATTTGAGAGCGAGAGAGGGAGAGAGAGCAAGAGCAGGGGTTGGGGTGGGGAGGGGAAGAGAGAGAAGCAGACTCTCACTGAGGAGGGAGGGGGACATGGGGCTTGATCCTGAGACCCTGAAATCATGAACAGAGGCAGAGTCAGACACTTAAAGGACTGAGCCACCCAGGTGCCCCCTATTACAACAGTCTTGAGAAATCTTCCTTGCTTGTTTAATTCTGTCGGGTGTAATTTTTCATGGACCGAGTTACCCCTCAATGCCAGACTGACTGTCACTGGGTCCCACATTACAAACTGTCCAGATTTGGAACAGCCATGTCTTGGTAAACCTGAGACAGTCCCGGTGCAGACACCGGAGTGTCACCACCAGCAGCACCCATTCCACTGTCAAAGTGTCCTGGCCTGAACAATAATTTACATGATTTACCCAAACATAGTGTGAAAAGTAAGGGCTAAATTGTGCTGGAGGCCCTCAGTGACAAGAGGACCTGCAAGACTTTGAACATGGTGCTGCAGCAGTTCCAATGAACAAGAGAGCAGACTCATCAAATGAGAATACTCCTTTCTGGTCCTGACTCCCTAGGCACAGTTACACTAGATTTGTATCATTTTATGTCCAAAGTAAAATGTTTATCCATAAATGAAAAATGACAATTTTCATCACTTCATTTCTTAAACATGTTCATATGTTGCCTTTATCACACCTCTCCTTCGAGGACGACAGAGGGGTTTTATCACAGCACACTTACCAGGAAAGTGACATCCATTGGGGGGAGGGAGTGAGGGAGTGAGGGGGCCCAGAGACAGGGAAACCACAAAGGCCAATGTGGAGCAGGCCTTAGGAAAAACAACTGAGAGTGGGGGATCAATACCTCATTCTCTGGTGAATTGCATTAAAAGACTGAAATGAGTTTGCAAAACAATAATCGAAGCTGACAGCTGCTCTTGACAGGTTAGGACAAATGAAAATTGAGCTGGGCTTTCACATGCTGTGGGGAGCCGGGCAGGACAGGCAGGAACCCCTCAAGCCTTTCACTTGGAAACACCGCGTTTCTTAATTGTCTCCTGTCCTGAAGCCAAAGGAGAAGATCCCTCATTAAGGTGAGGCTTGCCGGGTGGTTTTGAAAAATGGCCTTTTTAGCTACTTCCACCTGTCTGATAGTATCTGCAAGGAGCCCTTCTTATCCTGCAGAGCTTCCCCAAGTCTGGTGGAATGGGAGAGAACTGCAAACTCTGTCAGCAGGATCTCAAGCATGGGCCTTCTGGCATAGGCAAGGTAGGCAGTGGAGGGGGAAGGATTGGATCAGCTAATCTCCAAATTAGGAGATCTTCATCCTCCTGGGAAAGTCTGCCACCATGGACTCTCAGCATGGATTTGTTAATCCCATTTTACAGGTAGCAAGAGTTGAATGAGGAAAGAGCTAGGTCACTGAAGGGGAGCTGAGCCTCCTGACTTCGGTGTGGCTCGGTGCACCTGAAGGATGAGGGCTATTGATTTTTTTTAAATAATAAATTTATTTTTTATTGGTGTTCAACTTGCCAACATACAGAATAACACCCAGTGCTCATCCCGTCAAGTGCCCCCCTCAGTGCCCATCACCCATTCACCCCCACCCCCCGCCCTCCTCCCCTTCCACCACCCCTAGTTCATTTCCCAGAGTTAGGCTATTGATTTAAAAGAAAAGGAACAAAGGCCATCAGAAGGATGCTCTACTGAAAGCTTGTCACGCAAAACATGGTCCTGCCTGCAGCATCACATCGCAGGAGAGCTGGTTAGGGGTACAGGATCTCAGATCCTAGCCCAGACCTGCTCAATCAGAATCTGCATTTACCAAGACCCCAAATGGGTCCAAATCTTTGGGATGCAGCTAAAGTGGTTCTAAGAGGGAAGTTTATAGTAATGTAGGCCTACCTCAAGAAGCAAGAAAAATCTCAAATAAACAACCTAACCTTACAACTAGAGGAGCTAGAAAAAGAAGAACAAACAAAACCCCAAAACAGTAAAAGGAAGGAATAATAAGATTAGAGAAGAAATAAATGATATGAAGCCAAAAACAAACAACAACAATAGAACAGATTAATGAAACCAGGAACTAGTTCTTTGAAAAGATCAACAAAACTGACTACAGGCCAGTATCTCTGATGAACATAGATGCAAAAATCCTCAACAAAATAATAGCAAACGGAATGCAACAAAACATTTAAAAAATCATTTGGCATGATCAAGTAGGATTTATTCCTAGGATGCAAGAGTGGTTCAATAGTTGCAAATCAATCAGCATGATATATTGCATCAATAAGAGAAAGGATAAAAATTATATGATCATTTCAATAGAGGCAGAAAAAATATCTGACAAAGTACAACAATGATTCATGATAAAAACTCTCAACAAAGTAGGGTTAGAGCGAACATATCTCAACATGATAAATGCCAGGTATGAAAAACCCACAGCTAACATTATAGTCAATGGTGAAAAACTGAGAGCTTTTCCCCGAAGGTCAGGAACAAGACAAGGATATCCACTTCTCACCACTTTTATTCAACATAATACTGGAAGTTCTAGCCACAGCAATCAGACAACAAAAAGAAATAAAAATCTTCTAAATTGGTAAGGAAGAAGTAAAACTTTCACTATTTGCAGAAGGTATGGTAATATATATAGAAAACCCTAAAGACTCCACCAAAAAATCATTAGAACTAATAAATGAATTCAGTAAAGTCACAGGATATAAAATCAATATATAGAAATCAGTTGCATTTCTATACACTAATAATGAAACAGCAGAAAGAGAAATTAAGGAAACAATCCCGTTTACAGTTGCACCAGAATAATAAGATACCTATGAATAAATCTAACCAAAGAAGTGAAACAGCTGTACTCTGAAAACTATGAAATATTGATGGAAGAAATTGAAGACAACACAAAGAAATGGAAAGATATTCCATGCTCATGGGTTAGAAGAACAAATACTGTTAAAATTTCCATACTATCCAAAGCTCTCTACAGATTTAGTGCAATCTCTATCAAAATACCAACAGTGTTTTTCACAGAACTAGAATAGACAATCCTAAAATTTGTATGGAACCACAAAAGGCCCCTAATAGCCAAAGCAATCTTGAGAAAGAAAAACAAAGCTGGAGGTATTACAATTCTAGACTTCAAGTTATGTTACAAAGCTGTGGAAATCAGAAAAGTATGGTACGGACACAAACACAAAGATCAACAGAATAAAATAGAAAGCCCAGAAATAAAGCCACAATTAAATGGTCAATTAATCTTCAATAAAGAGGGAAGAACGTGCAATGGAGAAAAGACAGGCTTTTCAACAAATGGTGTTGGGAAAACTGGACAGCTACATGCAAAAGAACAAAGCTAGACCACTTTCTTACACCGCACACAAAAATAAACTCAAAATGGATCAAGGACCTAAATGTGAGACCTACAACCATAAAAATCCTGAAAGAGAGCACAAGCAGTAATTTTTCTGACATTGGCCAAAGCAACACTTATTCTAGGTATGTCTCCTGAGGCAAGGGGGAAAAAAGCAAAAACAAACTATTAGGACTACATCAAAATAAGTAATGTCTGCCCAGTGAAGGAACCAACTGACAAAACTAAAAGGCAACCTATGAAATGGGAGAAGATATTTGCAAATGACATATCCACTAAAGGGTTAGTGTCCAAAATACAGTATATGTGCTGTCGAAGCGAGCACTAGTGTCCAAAGTATAGAAAGAACTTATACAACTCAACACCAAAAAAAACCCCAATTAATGCAATAAAAAATGGGCAGAAGACATGAACAGACATTTCTGCAAAGAAGACATACAGATGGCCAACAGATACATGAAAAGTCGCTCAATGTCACTCATCATCAGGGAAATGCAAATCAAAACTACCATAAGATACCACCTTACATCTATCTGTCAGAAAGGCTACAGTCAAAACACCAGAGGGGTGCTGGGTGGCTCAGTCAGTTAAGCATCTTACTCTTGATTTCAGCTCAGGTCATGACCTGAGGATTGTGGGATCCCAGCCCCACAGCAGACTCCACACTGAGTGTGTAGCCTGCTTAAGATTCTCTCTCTCTCTCTCTCTCCCCCTCGTACCTCCCAACCCCTGCTTGAGCATGTAAGTTCTTTCTCTCTAAAACACACACACACACACAAAATAACAGGTGTTGGCAAGGATGTGGATGAAGGGAAACCTCTTATACTGTTGGTGGAAATGCAAACTGGTGCAGCCACTCTGGAAAACAGTATGGAGGTTCCTCAAAAAATTAAAAATAGAATTACCCTATGATCCAGTAATTGCATTACTGGGTATTTACCCAAAAAATACAAAAACACTAATTTGAAGGGATACATGCACCCCTATGTTTATTGCAGGATTATTTACAATAGCCAAATTATGGAAGCAGCCCAAGTGTCCATCAACTGATGAATGGAGAAAGATGTGTGTGCGCGCACACAAATGTGTAAAATTCAGCCATAAAAGAATCAAATCTTGCCATCTATAACAACATGGATGGATCGAGAGAGTATAACGCTAAGCAAAATAAGCCAGTCAAAGAAAGACAAATACCATACATGGAATTTAAGAAACAAAAACAAAGAGCAAAGGAAAAAGGAGAAGGAGAAACAAACCAAGAAACAGACTTAAAAAAAAAAAAAGTTTTATTTAAGTAATCTGTACATCCAATGTAGGTCTCAAACTCAGTGACTCTGAGATTAAGAGTCTCGTGCTCTTCTGACTGAGCCAGGCACCCCAAGAAATAGACTCTAAATGACAGAGACAAACTGATGGTTACCAGAGGGGAGGTGGGTGGGAGAATGGGTGAATAGTTGATGGAGACTAAAGAGTACATTTATCGTGTGATGAAAAAAGAAAAGAAAGAAAGATCAGAGTTCTTTCATATGTTCATTCACACTAGCCAAAGTCAAGAATTTCTAAGGACCAGTTTATTTTTTATTTATTTATTTATTTATTTATTTATTTATTTGTTTATTTATTTATTTATTTATAATTTATTTATGATAGTCACACAGAGAGCGAGAGAGGCAGAGACACAGGCAGAGGGAGAAGCAGGCTCCATGCACCGGGAGCCCGACATGGGACTTGATCCCAGGTCTCCAGGATCGCGCCTGGGGCCAAAGGCAGGCGCCAAACCACTGCGCCACCCAGGGATCCCCGAAGGACCAGTTTAGAAACTTAATAAAGAGCAACAGTTCCTGAACCAAAAAAACAAACAACAACAAAAACCCCCAAACAAAGAAAAAAACAAACAACAACAAAAACAAGACCCCAAGTGATTCGTATGCACTTCAGAGTTGGAGAAACACTGGCTGGGAGCTCTGGATCACACTTTGAATAGCAAGACTCCAAAAAGCATTTAGAGCTATGAATTTGTTTTTGACAGAGAATTGTGATGCTTTTATGCAGTCAGGCCAGCTTCCCAAGCTCTGAGGCACCATTTCACATACCAGCACCCTCTACAGAATTACTAAATTTACTTTTTTTACAATATGAGTTTAAATCTGATAAGAGTAATAGAAAAGGGACCTCCATCAATTTCAGGCTGAAGCATTTTCTCTTTCTCTCTCTCCCCTCTGCTCTTTCCTTCTCCTTGGATATCTGGTGCATGGATTTGCACTGGTGATAAGCTTGGATTTATAACACGTTCTCAGCATCATGTTTGTTTTAAGAGGACACCAGCCTTACTCAGGTTGGAGACCACAAAATACAGTTTGTTTGGTAATTTGCTGGGTTTGCTTGCCCATGGTTGTATCTAACTCCTGATGCTGCATCAGCTACATGTCTCTTTTTAAGTAAGAAGGAATTTTTTTTTCCCCTTCATTTCAGGAAATACTGTATTTTAATTTTATCTTACTGGTGATCTGACTGAGAAGTGACAACCAAGCATAAAACCATGTTAATAATTATCCAGTTCCTGGTTTCTGGCCCACAAATTGCAGAAATCACTTTGTGTGAAATAGTTTCAGTTAGGTCTTGGGATCCACTTGGGAAGAAATAGGAAGAATGAAATTGCAAGTTTCAGTTGAACCATAGGACACTGCTACCCTCACAGGTTAAATAACAGTGAGATTCTTGCAATTTCATTTAATCAACCTAATTAGAAAATGTTTCAATTTAGAATTTCTTGCCCTGAGGAATATTAAGAGAGTGGCCGATACTATTTGTGGAAGCTGGATTGTTCCATTTCCTTGGAGATTTTTTTTTTTTTTTTTTTTTTTTTTTGGAGGTTGGGACAAATGGTCTGAAGGCTAGATCATCATTTCTCTATTCTAAGCAGCTGGAAAGAAATGGGATGCCTTAAAAGGGTCTGGTTATGGATCTAGGATTAAAGTATGTATTCTTGAAGGAGGCTTATTATCTTCCAAATCTGTGAAATATATAAATGGTGCCAGACATTGACACCACAACCTAAGTTGAGGTGCTTATCTACTTCCTCGTTATGATCAGATGCAATTACTACTTGAACTCTGATCAGAACGAGAAGAGGATTTCCCCTATCACTAACTAACACCACTCTTTAGTTGGGATGTGGGAGAGGAAGAGTCAAAGGGAAGTATAAGAATCTAGTCCCTCTCTTGGTTAATTATAACAATTATACTGTGGGCATGCTGTGTTCCATGGTACTCTAAGCATATTCTGTGATAGCCTGAATCACATCAGAGTGTAATTAAGTGTTTAAGTGTGCTGGCCCCGGATCACGCTTTAAGTAGTAAAGTAGGAATCATGTATTATTTGTAATGGTGTGTGTAGTGCTTTTAAGATAACTTGGCATAGAGTAGGCATTGATATACTTGGGAAGAAATAGGAAGAATTAAACTAAGTTTTAGCTGAACCAATTTTATCTCAAATTTTAAAATTTGTTGAATAAATGGTGACTTTAAATAACCAACCATGTTACCAAAAATTGAAGATATTGCACTAAAAATCTTTGTGGATCGGGGCACCTGGGTGGCTTAGTCGGTTAAGCGTCCCTCAATTTTGACTCAGAGTCATCAGATCGAGCCCTGCGTCCAGCTTTTTACTCAGTGGGGAGTTTGTTGGAGATTTTCTCTCTCCCTCCTGCCCCCTTGCTTTCTCTCTCTCACAAATAAATAAATCTTAAAAATAAATAAATAAATAAATAAATAAATAAATAAATAAATAAATATCTTTGTGATCATAAAAACTGATTTGGCAATAAATATCAAGGGTCACATTTTATGAACCAGTAATTATAATAATAGGTCATGTCCTATGAACCAGTTATTACAAAACATTTATTTTAGGAAACATAAATGTTTGAAATGTTTGAACATCATTAGGTAAAAAAATATTTACTTAAGTCAATAATATATGAGTTGAAAAAAACTGAAAATAACCTAAAAACCCAAAACTAAGACATATTATAGAGATGTTAATGATATTTTTAAGAATATTTAATAACCTTGGAAAATGCTCAAGAAAGGTGAAGGAGAAAACCCATGACACCAATATCCTGTCCTTTTTTAAACCTAGCACTACCTCACAAAAATGTCCCAAGTTATTCAAAATTCTGCTAAAATAATATTTATAATGGCTGTAGAATATTCTAATGGATGTATACAGAGTAAATTGTTAACAGTTTTATGAACACACACACACCAACAAATAACATGCAGAAGGGATCATATCATCCCTATTGTTCTGCACCTCTTCTCAGTTAATAATATAATCTGGAGAGCTCATCACATAAGCACACACAGATCTTCCTTAATTCTTTTTATCATCAATGCCAGGTTAGTCCACTGCAGAGATATATGTTGATTTTTAAAAATATTTCTTATTGATACCTTTAGGCTATTTATAGCTTTTTGCTATTAAAACAACCCTGCATGTACATTTTTGTGCATTTATACAAGTTTCTGTAGGATGAATTCAGAAACTGCTAGATCAAAGGGAATGTCCATTTACAGCATTTGAATAGACATTGCCAAATCACCCTCCAAATTATTGCACCAGCATTCACTTCAACAGTGCATGGAAGTAATTGCTTCATTTGAAATGAGAAACAGTGAATAGGACGCCATTGACCCTTGAACAACACAGGTTTGGTCGGGATTGTGTGGGTCCACTTATATGCAGATATTTCATAGCACAGTACTGCAAGTGTATTTTCTCTTCCTTGTGATTTTTTTTCCTTGTGATTTTCTTAATAACATTTTCTTTTCTCTAGCTTACTTTTTCCTAAGAATATGGTATATAACACTTATGTAATGCTGTATGTAGCGTATATACACAATATGTGTTAATCAACTATTGATGTAATTGATAAGGTTTCCCGTGAAGAGTAGGCTATTAGTAGTTAACTTCTGGGGAGGCAATGGTTATATACAGCTTTTCCATTGCATGGTGGGTTGGCACCCTGAACCCCTGCATTGTTCAAAGGTCAATTGTATCTGTGTGTATGCGTATGTATTGAAATAGAGCTCATGAACTCCAACACTACTATGGTACGGTTTTAAATGAGGTCCCCTTCCCTCCTCTATATCCCTTCCTACTTTTTCTTCCTTTCCACTTTCCTTTTTTTCAATTTTTTTTCTTCTTTCCTCCCTCCCTCCCTGCCTCCCTCCCTTCCTTCTGTCCTTCCATCTTTATTATTCTATCTAATGGGAAAAGAGACAGAGGGAAAACCAGAGTGAAGGCCAGTGAAGAATTTATGTGCCATTTAGAGAACTGGAAAAAAAGCAGGAAATGGGTTCCTGCTGGAAGCAGAGCACTTATTTCAGCAGCATATGGGCAAGATTGGAATGACACAGGCATTAGCACGGCTTCTGTGTAAGAACGACACACAAATTTGTGAAGCCCTTTATATTTTTATGATAACTGTGAGAGGTGATATGTGTAAACTAAGCCTATTGTGGTAATCATTTCACAACACATACATATATCAAATCATCGCGTGGGACCCCTTAAAGTCACATAATGTTGTATTGAATATATCTCAATAAAGATGGAAAAAACTTGGAAGCGGAATGTTGTGGGGAATATGTGGAAATCTGTGGTGTGGGGCAAGTCAGACACACTGGGGAGGGCAGTTTGGATGTGTACTTCTAATCTTCTTGGGCACAGGATTCACCTGAGGGGCTTGTTTAAAAATACAGATTCTGATTTAGTAAGTCTGGCCAGGGCCTGGGAATTTGCATTTCCAGTGGGCTTCCAGGCAGCGCTGTCGTCTGGGACGACACTGTAAGGAACAGAACTCAGTCGACAAAGCCTACTTCCCCAAACAACAGGCCAGAGCATTAGTAACACTGGGAAGGGCTGTGAGCATTACTCCTGAGAGCCAAGAATGCCTCCTGCAAATGTTACATACAAGGTGATAAAAGTCATGGGCTGGCTTGCTCCACGACTACTGCTTCACCCACCCAAGTCAGCCTGGCTCACACTCACACCAGGAACAAACAAATGCTGCATTCACACCTATGCGGATTTTTTTGCAGGAACTCTTGCAGGAACCCTGATCTCGAGATCGGATCATATCTTATTTGCTTCATCCCTCAAGCAATGCCCCACAGAGTCCCCCCACATTTCCTTCATTCACAGAGTGCCTGGGGCTGCGGGCCATGTCCCAGGTCTAAGTGGCAAGTGCCCACCTTAAATCCAGTCCTGAGGGCACCCACTAGCTACTAGCTGCAGCTGGTGGCATGAGCCCCCACCCCCACCCCCGCGCACCTCACTACTTTCCCTGCTGGTTGACAGCAAAATGGAACTATTGCCCAAAGGCCCAGCACTAAAGCAGTTTCAGTCGGGACTTGACGGCATCACCACTGCCTGTGGAATTAAACCACTTTAAAGCTCCTCTACAACTTGTCCATGTTCCACAGAAATGTTTTCTGAAATGTTACATTCTGGCAAAGCTAGGATTATTGATGTATGTTTGGGAATCGGGACATTTTTATATTCAATTCTTCCTGTGGGATGATTTCTTTGCCATCGGTCCTTGTAAATCAAGGGAAGTACAAATGCTAGCTTTAAAAATTCACAAGCTGAGGTTGACAGGAACATTTTTCACCTCTCTGATCCAAGCCAGACAGTGTCTGATGCTGGCCCACCTAGATTTCCCTTCTCTTAGTTTCTGCCTAAGGACAGTGAGAAGGGAAGTTACCAGTAAACACACACACACACACAAGCAAGAGCTCAGGCTTGGAGCCTTAGGGAAAGTAGTCAATGAATGGTCTCCTTTTCAAAACATAACCAAAAGGACAAGAAGCAGTGCAGGTCTTAAGAACTCTGTCACCCTAAAAAAAATAAAAAAATAAAAAAATAAAAAAAAAGAACTCTGTCACCCAATGAGGCTGTTGTTTGCATTTAGGTTGGATGTGAGTAAAAGGGTGTGTTTCTCTAAATCCTGGAGGGACACACCAGGTTAGCTTTATGAGTGATAGTTACAATTAAAGAAACATGAGAAAAATCTCTAATATGCTTGTATTCACTTTAAATTTTGCTCTAATAAGTGCTCATTAAAAATATGATTAGCAATTAGGTTGTTTTTATGCTTGAATCATGCTTTCATTTGCATTAAAAGTTTTATATGAATAGAAAAATCGGAGAGGCATGTCTCTTCTCTTTTTCAAGAAATCAGGCTGTTGAAACTGTGTGTTTATAATAACCACAAAACTACTGTCTACCTGGTGTATGAAAGAAAACCAACAGCTTTCTGAGAGTTATCTTTACATAAATACACATAGACAGCCCTACAAATCTTTGTTTTTATGTTAATGACTTAAAAGAATATGAACATGGGAGCTGAGAGAGCCTGTCCTAGAACCTCTCAATGTCAAGGCTCTTTCCCACCAAAGAAGTTGAAGGAATTGCTCAGGCTTCATGGACAAGCAAAAGCACAGGAACAAGGTCTGTCTCACAAATGCCTATGATGTGCGATGGCCTGGCAGGTGGTGCCAGATTATTGCCTCTGCTCCAAACCTCTTCTGATCTCGGTCTTGTGACGCTGGACCCAAGACCCTGTGGGCAATTTTGTCTTGCCCACTGCTCCCTATTGGCCTTTAGTAATAGGGGGTGCTAGAGAGACTTGGGGAAAGCCAGAGGAGAAAAGAGGGATTGGGTCTCCAGTCCCAGCGGATGCCCTGGTGACGGCACATCTCTGACCAGCAGCATCTGACTCCCGTGTATGGTTTCTCCCACCCTCGCACATCCGCCTCATGGCTTCCCTTCACAGACACCAGCACCAGTGGCCGTCACCTTCTCCAAATTCCAGGTACCACCCCCCATGGAACCCCCTTCTCAAGCTCAGAACAGGAGCAGAGCCCTGCAATGGTGCCTTCTCGGGGGTCTCCATCACTGGCCCTTCCTCGGAGCCTCTGGTTTTTCGTGGTCCCAGCCTCTTCCTTTTATTTTATTCTCCTGGCCTGTAGTGATAGCTGCTCCCTGCAGTTGCTGCTCCATGATATGCCAGTGTCTTCTTTTTGTCTTTTTAGTTCCCCTAACACTTGGACAACAACTCTATATTAAATTCTCTCCATCAAAATAACTGGAGTGTTTTTTTTCCCTTAATAGGGCTCTGACTACTAGACATGCTGAGAAAGGCTGGGCAGGATTCCTTTCCAAGACATAGCATTCTCTAAGCATAGAAGATTTCCCTATAAGATTTGTTATACAATTTGACATTAAATCAGGTACGGGTATGTGAGAAAGCAAAAAAGAGATTTCTGGAGATGACTCTGGAGATTCACAACCAGAATTCCAGGTATGAATTAGATGAAGAGACTTCTATATCATTATAAGAATAAATGCCAGTATTGTTGGGTTGGCAGCTGACACTTATTTCTCTGTATAGCAGACTGAAAAGTAAATGTAGCTTGATTTGAAAACCTTTTAAATAAGAGTGGGAAAACTGCCATTTCATTTATTTTTAGTAAAAGTATGATGTTGAAATGCTACTTGATTCAGATGTCCACTCAGGGGGCAGAGCTATAACCAGAACTTTGCACGATTGGCACTGTAGGAAAAAAGCAACCGAGTGTTGTAGAAGTCCTGGTCATGCATGTTCCTAAGATCCTTTTGTCTGTGTTGGTTTAAAACAGCAAGATTGCATATGGCAACAGTGACGGGAAACATTTCAGATTTGTTGCTTTGTCTATAACACAGTGAGGACTGTACATACTCCCTATGTCTTGTCTCTTGTCTACAGATGATAAAACTAATCTCAAAGACATAAGGCAACTAGCTCAAGGTCATATAATTGTTTAGTGGCAAAAAGTTGGAGTTTACCCTGACTCCAGAAACCAAGCTCCTAATGTCTCAGGGCAATTACACATCCTCAACCAACTCTTCCTCCAGTTTGGCTTTAGGTACCTTCTTTGGGGTCATTACAATTCTATGGACAAAACTCATAAGTTCTTGGGTGACTATAGTCTGGTTACTTTCTGAGCTTTTCCTACCTACCTGTATTTATGACAGTTTCTAATATTTTCCTGATAAGTTAATCAGTTTTTTAAAATAAAAAATAGGTTTAAAATATCTCTAGTCTTTGTGCATATTATACTCAATTAGCCAGTAGCTCTCTAAAGCAACAGTCAGTGATTTATAACATTTGCTAAATCTTCACTTTCTCTAGGATGTTAGACCTTACTGCTTTGCAGACACCAAATGTTTGCAAGAACTATACTCTTCAATGATCTCCTTTTCGATGCTGGTCTAGAGTGTCCCTTCCAAGTGACAAATCTGCTGCCTTAGTATGTTGATAAATACTTCTGCTCTTGCATAATCACCCATTTTCCTAAACATCAATCACTCATCAATATTCAGTCAACACCATGGAGTACAACCGTGTGCTTCTGTATGCTTTACTGCATTTAACTCAAGGCTCATAATAAACAAGAGTAGGCAACTTTATCTTTCCCCTGCTCTGGAGCAAAAGGAGGCTCATAAAGTTTAGCAATCCACAGGGTTGCTACAGTTCTGGGTACATGTAACAGAGGATGAGGGATCCACAGTGGAGTCCACAAAAGGAAAGAAATAACAGGGCCAGTGGATGCCTCTTTCTCCACAACCTGGCTGAGGAGGCCTGTGGTGCTCATGCTGGGGAGCTGGAAGCAGACGCCGGGCTGTGTATTTACAGGCACCCTATCAGGGGTACGGACAATAGCAGCTGGAAACCTCATTTTAAAGCAGAGTTTGGATGACACAAACTGCTTAAAATGCCTCCATATGTAGTTACGTGACTGTCCCTGTACTTGTCATTTTTCTGCACAGATACACACCGTACTTTCTTCTATTGATTTTCAGAAGCAGCCAAGAAACACATCCTGCTGAGCAGACACTCAAAAGGTATGAATGCCAGAGCCTCTGCCATTGCTTTGCACTTCCAAGTTTGATAGTATATTTGTCATTTAAAAAGGAAAATTAAATTAAAAACAAATAACAATGCTGCCACCCCCCGCCGTGAGATGAAAGAGATTGAAAAAATAAAACGAAATCTCTAGAAGGTAATAGCAAAATCATTTATCAGTGATGTCGTTTACAATGTCTCTCATCTAGTCCTGAGAATTCACCTTGAAGGCCCACTGTCTCCTCTCAACTCCTCATGTCAAGCCTCACATGAAAATTCTGCACCTCACTGCAGCCCTACATGCTATCCAGAGAAAACAAACCCATGCATATCTGAAAACTGCCCTGAAAGCCATTTTCCTTAAGCCACTCACAGTCAGCCAGGGGATTATGAGGGATTCGTGAGCAACCTTTTAGAGATTTGAGGATGCGGTAAGGAAGAAATCCATTTTTGTAATGCCCCCATGTTTCATTCATCCATCCACTCGTTCATCCATTGGTTATTTATTGAGCACCCTAATCTTTGTGTGAGAAATCGTCAATGAACCAAAGAATCCTGTCAAGTCATCTCAGTATCTTTTTCCTGTGGACAAAATGCAATAAGGAAATCATACAATCATATCTGCCTCTCAGATTTCAATATTTTACCTTTGCATTTGTGACTATGGAGGGAGTTTTCTCTGTAGCATTCTTCTGGCTGTTGGGCAGGGCAAAAGGCTCATGTCCTAAGTTAATTTATTCACTATCTGTACTTCTACTTAGGTAGATAATAGTGTTACAAAATCCAAAATCAGAAGGTATTTGTCTTGTAACCCAAATGTCCCAGTCTTTAAAGAATCTTGGTGTGACATGGGGTGGGGGGGATGGAAACATCATTTTCTGGAAGTTGTGTTTAATGAGAACATCTTCCTATGCTATTGCAGGCAGGGGGAGAGGAGGCCATTTTCTAGTGACTCCTAGCAAGTGTCATGGCGTCCATGCCTCTGACAGGAGCAGATCCACTTTAGCCTGGATCTCAACGAGGAAATGGCTTTTTTTTTATGCCAATGACAACTTCTTCTTTTTAAATAAACTAAGTAAACTTCGATTTCAGGGCCCAACTTATGTTACTTTGGTTTTTCCCAAAGACTCAAGTGGGAAAGGGTGTCTTCCAATGAGTTCCATGGCAAGTAGAATATTCATGCAAAGAACAAGAGTCCTGATATCAGAGAGAGCTACAGGCCAAGCAAACAGGGGGAATTAGCCCCTAGCATTTTACAGAATGCATTAGCGTGTGCATGAGTTACTAAAAAAGAGCCAACAATGATAGCACTTAAATTGAATTTTGAGAATCCTCAGCTGCAAGTATAAATAACTTCTGCAAATTATAAAAGGGCCCTGATACAAAGAGTAGATCATCCTAGTCCAGAATAGAGTGAGACAGGCAGAAGAATACCAGCAAAATGTGTAGCATATAAGAAGAAAAATCTAGACCAGACTTGGAAGACTTACTGTAAAAGGGTAATCCCAATTCTTAGAGAAGGAGATGGAAGTTTACATGCTCACTCTCTCTCATCCTCTGCACTCTCTCATTTAGCCATCAGAATTTGCTCTTATATTTTGTGTTCATAAATTGTTCATATGCCAGAGGATAACATTGATCACACAAACAAATCCTTCAGATGATTTTAAAGAGTTCTGAGTTAAGAAACACCTGCATGATTTATTATATTAAGATTTTCCTGGCTATTACGGATAAGATTCTACTGGCAGTATATGGGCAAAGCAACTGAGCGGAACCCTTGATCAGAGGTTGATAAGACTCCATGTTAAATTACTACTGGATGTTATTCTGTGTTCTGCTTTTCTCGGAACATCTATAACAGTGATTGTTCTTTAACACTCCTTGATTAGGAGCTGACCATAAAAATAGAAAGTCAAAACACTATTAGTTAATTAATGCATGGCAGTAGGGAAACATACTCATCAAATCAGCCAAGGGCATCCATGTCATTTATTCCACAGAGATTTAAATTAAAATCTGCCTTCAGGGGCACCTATGTGGCTCAGTCAGTTAAGCATCTGCCTCTGACTCAGGTCATGATCCCAGGGTCCTGGGATCAAGCCCCACATCACATGCCCCACATAGGGCTCCTTGCTCAGCAGGGAGCCTGGTTCTCCCTCTCCCCTCTGCTCATGCTCTCTCTTGCTGTCTTTCTCTCTCAAATAAACAAATAAAATCTTAAAAAAAAAAAAAAAAAAATCTGGGCAGCCCCGGTGGCCCAGCAGTTTAGCGCCGCCTTCAGCCCAGGGCCTGATCCTGAAGACCCAGGATTGAGTCCCACGTTGAGCTCCCTGCATGGAGCCTGCTTCTCCCTCTGCCTGTGTCTTTGCCTCTCTCTCTCTTTCTGTGTGTGTGTCTCTCATGAATAAATACATAAAATCTTTTTTATAAAAATCTGCCTTCAGTTTTGCTCTTATCCCTTCTTCAAGGGTCACATATTTTTTTAATTTAAACAATGAGAAGCATATATTTAATTCTAATTAAAATCAACAGATTGTAAATTCTTTTACCAACTTTTACCTTTAAATAGAGTTAGACCCCTAGGAAACTACATGGCTTAGGTAATCATCAAACAGCTTCTTATTTCATTGAAGAAACCACCTTTATAAAGTCTATGTCTGCATTTCCTGCAGAAGGATGGTGGAGGATAGGAGTTTACGCAATATGCCATGTATAAAACCCCATGTGAGGGCCCTGTCTTCCATAAGGACCCACATTCACATTCCTGATAATGAGAACTAGAAATTGTATCATATCTCCCTCTTTTGACTTGACTTTCTGGAAGCTCAGGGCCACACTATACACTGAGCCACAGCAACCAGGGTCACACATTGACTTCCTCACTCTGTTTCTGATTTTCATTTTCTGTATATGTTATTCTCTAAGTCTTATTGTATGTTACATATGATGTCACATGGATTAAATAAACTTCCCTCAGGTATTAGTGGTAAGCTGTGATCAGCAAAGCATGCTATTCATATTCGTCAACTGGTAATTCGATTTTCAAATCCTTTTGACAAAGAGTTAGAGGATAAATTTTTAAGTAAAGTAGATTTGCAGTCTCTCAAAGGCAAAACTGTCTTTTATTTCTCTCTTCATTATTCTTTGCAAACAACAGGAGCTCAGTCAATGCCACCTAAGGCAACAAGGGCTAACACTTGCTGATTGAGTGTTTGGCTCATATTTCTTGGAACCTGATATAACCTGGGAGGCTATTTTTGATCCTTAAATAGGAGGTGCAGGATAAGAAGTAGATGAAGAAGGCCTTGATTTCTCCAGTGAGCACTTTTCTGCTCTTACAGAGGTAGGCAGACTTGTTGGAGTCTGGATGCATGATGACAAGGTGTGCTAAGGCTCCAGCATCATGTTCCTGGTGGCAGCAGGAGGAGGTAACTGTGGGCCTCACCAAGGAGCGCACCTGCTCCCATAACCCCCCGGCCCCAGCTAGTTTCCATGGGCATAGGTGCACAGAAAATCCCTCCTTCACATGGTGTTGGAAACACTATGACTCTGGGATTCTTTCAATTTTTCTAAGGTTTGCCCATTAATCTGTATCTGACTCTACCCAGAGTGCTTCTGGCTATTCCCTTGGCACACTCAGGGTACACAGGGGTGACATGATTGCCTGTGGCCCTCACAGCCAGAGGGGCTTAAGGAAGGGACAGTTGCGACTCCCTGACTCTGCCATCTTATCAAGAATCGAAAA
This sequence comes from Canis lupus familiaris, assembly GCF_011100685.1. NCBI lineage: Eukaryota > Metazoa > Chordata > Mammalia > Carnivora > Canidae > Canis > Canis lupus. Next base: position 28,970,401 of record NC_049244.1, on the reverse strand, counting down.
TAACATTTGCTTAGATTATTATTTTAGATATTTGCCAATATCTCATACTGTACTGTCAGAAGGAGCCTGCTTTCTTCCTAAGATCCTAAGACTTGGGAGCCCAGATGTGACAGCCTGTTCCGTGGCTGGGAATTGAAAGGGCCGGGATGCATGCTTTCTTTTTCTAATTTGGAAAATTGAAAGCTATCAGAGTCAAAAGTCAACAAATACAGCAATAAACACGTGATTTCCTATTTAACCTGCGGTGTTTGGGGTTTCCAGCATCAAACAGATTGTAGGTATTTCAAAAAAAATATAGGAACAGCTGTGTTAATTTATTATAGTTTTATCCTAAGTGTGCTTAATTGTTTCAAAATAATGTTCATTGCCCCAGCTGGGAAAAGTACAAGTTTACTACAAGGGAAATCAAAGACATGTAACATATTTGATTTATGGCTCTACAAGGAAAAAAAAAAAATACATGAGCAAGGAAGAGTAAACAAGGGATTCTGGGTAAGCTTTGATACTTCTTACCTAAATAGTACTTGAACTTGTATTTCTACCTGGCCCCCACTCCCCAGACTTGGACATCTGTTTTGTAGTTGGCAATAGCTAAAGGGCCACCTTTAGGACTGTTTGCTTGGAAGCAGGATTTCAATTTTATGTAGAGAAAAAAATGACAGAATAATCATTTCATAGCCAATTAGACATCAACTCTTAAAGTACGGGGGCCTCCAGAGGGGCCATTGGAAGATCCAGAAAGAGGTATGAAAAGAGAGGAGAACATTTATTGAGTAATAAGTGTTAGTACTTAGTAGTAAATAGGATGATATTTAGTACCTATGCCAATTATTTCTACATTTTGGAGGTGAAGAAACCAAGACTTGGAGAGGTAAAGGGGCTTATCTAAGACTACAGAGTAAGAAAAGGAGCCACGTTGCAAATTCAGATTGACTGAAATCCTAAAATCCACCTCCACTCATTACAGCGGTTTACCTATGATGCCTCCTGTTGTTACTGAAATGGAACAAATGGAATTTGGGTGCACATGTGTTAATCTTCAGTGCTCTCTCTCTCTCTCTCTTTCTCTCTCTCTCTCTCACACACACACACACACACACACACACTATTTAGAAAAAATACCTAGAGAAGACTTTTTCAGGAAGGTGAGATCCTGAAGGCACAGATGTGAGCAAAAGCCCAAGTTGTGGAGGGATGGCTAAGGTGCTTGGCATGAGAACATTTTATTTTGCTCCTGAGAAAGGGATGAAAGCAAAAAATGCTGGAAAAATCGAGCAAAACTGGGGATGGAGACCTCTGGGACAAGAGTGGACTTTGGGCCCCTTTATACTGAAATCTCATTCCCTAGCTTTGGGGAGTGGCCCTGGCAGGGAGCCCTCAGCCTGCAGCCCCACCGGGGAACTGCTCTCGTGCCAGGGCACATGTCCCCTTCTGTGGTCCTCCAGCCAGTGACTGGTGGGCACAAGGTTCTCAAGCTCAGCCCCCTCAACTCAACTTGAGACAGTTTTGCAAGGTCGTCCCAACTTCAGCACATCCCATCTGGTCAGCGAGGCCTTGCTGAGACAGTATCATAGCCCAGATTCTCCCTCTGCCCAATTCGGCTTCCTTCTCACCCCCAACAACGTGTACAGACCCAGACAGCCAGCCCCAGTGCCAGAAACTTTCCCTGGAAAATCATCTCAGAGCCTGCTTTCCAGTGAGTATATCTGCAACAGGTGGCTAAAGAGCATTTCTTTAAGAACAGGGATGCCTAAGTGACTAGTTTGAAGTTGCTTAAGTCTTTGTGACATGAAGCCTTTATCACTGGCTTCCAGATCTTCAAAAAAGCCTGCTGCCCTCTCAGACCATTTGGTTAAGGGAAAGGGATAAAGAGGTTAGATTTTCAGTCTAGACCAACATGATGCAGAATGGGGACAATGGAGACAGAAGATGAGATATTCAGAACATGTAGGGATTTGCAGAACTCCCAGGAAGGGCTGTGAACTATCATGGGACGTGGGTTTAGGCCTTGAACCAAAGGTGCCTAGACCTAAGAGGCAAGAACAAACTGGCTGACATGTGGGTTGGCAGTTAAGAGGCTGAGCTTTACCATCATAGAAAGGGACTAAGTCATTCCTGGGCCAGGGAAGTGGATGTAACAGGTCCACGTGAGGGAGAAAAAAATCATCTGAGCAGGGCGTGGACCCGTCCAACCTTTTGGAGGAGCTGAGCCCCTCCTCTGAACCTCCTGGCTGTTGGCTCCACTCAGGAGGCACTTGACCTTCTCCTCAGTCTGTGAATCATACTTCAAGTGTCCAGTCTCCTTAGCTAGGGTGTAAGGTGTCTCCCCTGTTATGCGCCTCACAGCACTTAGCACCTCACATAACAGACTCTTAAGAGAAACCTAATTAATTGATTGTAGACCTTGACAGAGCTGAGCAAGAAGTCTGACCAGCTCTGTAAAGATTCTCTTAAACCTCATATGTAGATTTGAAACCAGTGCTCTTGGGACGAGAAGCCCTCATTTGCTGGTCACCAGCTTTCCTTACATACAAGTTTTTTTTTTTTTTTTTTTGAGATTGAAATGCTGGCTTCAATCAGCAGTTCCTTCAGAAGTGCTGCTGCCTGACACTGACCATTTACTAAAGAAAGGGAACGTCGGAAGCATAACTAACACCTCTTCAATGAGATTTGGAAAGTGAAAAAGAGAACATCACTTCATCTATTTCTACATTGAAAGGTCATTTCAATCAGTGAGATAGAATGAGCTTTATTCACGAAGCACTTGGAAATCCTGAAATTGTATTAAATACATATACTGGACAAAAGAGAAGCCTAGTCTGAGAGGATGAGATGCAGTCAAATATAGATACCAAATACTCATCAACTCAGAAAAGCATGTGAGAAACAAACAGGGCCAAGGATTTGATGGCGGCAGACCGAGCCTGGAAGCTAGCTCTGGCCTTGGGCCTCACTTGGCCTTTCTGTAGCTCCAGATCTTCCACCTTTAAAGTGGGGTGGCAAATACTTACAACTGCAAAACGAGAACAAGTAGGTTTTAGAACATGACCACAGGCCTGTGGAAGGCTTGTGGTTTATAAAAGGCTCTTTTAGAGTTCCTGATGGGACCCACGTTTTTGTATCACTTGGCTCCCACTGGCACCATCCGGCCCTGGTTGTGGTTAGCAGCACTCGTCTTGGAATTAACCATACTTCTATTCCAAACACAGCCTTGCCATGTCCTAGCTGTGTGACGGTGGGGACGCTTCTTAACCTCCTGAAATACAACCTCTTTATTTATAAAATGGAGTCTTGCCATCTCACAGGTAGGTGGTGAGAGCTGCATGTGGCAGAGGGTGTCTTAGCTCCCTTATTACATCTCTGTGCATTGAAAGCAAGCTTCTAAAAAAAAAAAAAAAAAAAAAGAAAGCAAGCAAGCTTCTCTTCATATAAACATTGCTATGGCTTTGGTCTAATTCAGAAAACTGAGCTGATACTTTTACAAACCTCACGCAACTCCATCTTGGAAGCATTTTTAGCAAGTGCTTAGTCCTCCACCATCATTTTTACAAGTAATTGCTATTGCACGATGAGCTGTATATCAGGTTAATGAGAAGGACAACAAAGGTCGTGGGCTTCTCATCTTCAGTTTGACCTTCCTAGGTCAAGGTCTTCTGTGATTGAAAATGACAGAAAAATTTCAAGAACTTCTGAGCCAGTTAGCGGAGACTGAACCAATTACTATGTTTAACCTCAAGGTTACTATAGAACCTCAAGGTGCCTTCTGCAGCTTCTAAATAGTTGACTTTACCTCCCCATCACAGTACTCGGCCAGGGCTGTGCTCTGACCTTTCCAAACAGCTGACATGAGAGCTCAAGAAATGAAATTGGCAGGAAACTCTCCGTAGCCCTGCAGCACTCAAAGAAAGCTCTGCAACCACTGCAGCTAACACAAGATCTAGTGCCATCTGGCCAAGGACAGGCCTCTGTGATACACACACACAAATGCATTAACCAGTGTTGAGTATCGAAGTGGCTGTGTCGGGTGTACCACACAAGTAAGTGGTGAGTGCATCCCGTGAAATACACCAGGGCACTAGGCAGCTCCATAAGAAATACCTTGCTTTCCACCTTCTTCAACAAAGACTATATATATATATATATATGCTCTTATGGGGGAGCAGTGCCCATCTGGGCATCACTACACTGACTCCAGGTGTTCATCAGCTAAGACCACTGACATCAAAATCAACAGTCCTGGAAAAGTGTTCCTCCTACATGTTAGGGAGTTAGGGCATCATGAATTCCTTCACCTCATTAAGATAATTCACACAAAAACCACGGGCTAAATGTCTAACCCCTGTCCCCCCCCCCTCCAAAGTATCACTTTTTGTTAATCCATGTGAGCAACACCATTGACTCCCAATAAACAATGTTGCTGGTAAAATGGGTTGGAAAATTCAGCTGAACCCTGAGACCAAACGTGGCTTCTTCCCTTTCACTCCAAATCTAGATTTTTGAGACATTTTCTGTACTTGACTCTCAAGTGTTTTTGCTGACAGAGATGAAAATACAACTTCCTAAATTCCAAAAAATATACCAAAAGCAAAGTAAAAAAGTGAAAGACTACATTTATAAGAGAGACAGAGAAAAAGTTTTGGAGGGGGGGGGGATGGTGGAGAAGGCAGAAAAAGGAGGGGGGTAAGGTAATAGAAAACATAAAATGCAAGTTTGATAACATATGCTGTGAGGAAACCAAAAAAATAGGCATTTTCATACATTGCTGGCTGGAATGCAAAATGGCATTTGGGACTACCTACAAGAATTATATATGCATTTACCTTTTGATCAAGCAATCCCATCTCTAAACATTTAACTCAAAGATAAACTGGAAATAAAAAAGCTGAATGCACAGGCTATTCATTATAGTGCTATTTGTAAAAGCTAAAGCTGGAAAAACCCATATGTCCATCTAGGGCACAGGGCGAATGAACAGCAGTCCATCCACACAAAGGACACCATGGAAGCTGTGAGAACACTACATACTACTATGAAGTAAGGATACATTGCTCTAGGATACATTGCTAAGTAAAGTAGACAAAACTGTGTATATAATATGCTACCAATTTCTTAAGAAGTGAGAGATAGGGTGTCTTTATTTGAATATATTTTTCAAATGAAAGGATGGTCCATAATTTTTTTTAGATTATTCCCTTTTAGAGAAGAGAGAGAATAGGATAGGGAATCAAGGATAGAAGCTATCTTCTTTCAATATACCTTTTTATGGATTTGACTTTGGACTCATGGAACCTCTTTACATAATTAAGAAACAAAAGTAATAAAAAAAAGCAATTTCTAAATATTTAAAACAAATAAACCTTGATATACCCATATAGAGACTAATGATTTGGCTAAATATAGATGGGTTGCATGCATGTGAGGAAATTACTGAGGCAAAGGAAAGAACCAGGCAAAAGAGCTATAAAGAGAAAAGTACTTGGAGCTCACACACAGGGCCAGGAAGAGTGCCTCTTCATACTTGCCAAAATGTCCTTTATTATTAAGCCTGACAATTCACTGGCCATTAGGTAGAGTATACAGAAGGGTCTCACCACAGTAATGTGCAATAATCAGCTTTAGCTTAAAGGCTGCCCTGGTCCTACATGATGAAGCTCAGAACTAAGACCCAAAGGTATCAAACTGTTTCCCAGGAACTTCACTGAATCCTAAAACAAAGTTCAAGACTTGCTGGGATAACAAAAATAACCAGCACCAACAAAGTCAAATTCACAAAGCCAGACATTCAGTCAAAGATCACCAGGAATAACAGGAAGTAGAAAAGTATTACTTAAAATTAGGAGACAAAATCAGATTCAATCAAAACCAACCCAGAAATGATAAAATAGATATATATTTATATATAATGAAAATATAATTAGCAGATGAGGACATTAAAATAAGCTGTATTCTTCTTGTTCAAGTAGCTAGAGGAAATATTGACCATGTTAATCAAAGACATGAAGATATATACATTAAAAAAAGACTCAAATCAAACTTGTAGAGCCAGACTACAGTGTCTCAGATGAAAAATACACTGGTAATAGTAGACCAGACATTGCAGAGGAAGAGATTTGTTAAGTTGGAAACAGAGCAATAGAAACTATCTAAAATCAAACAGAGAGAAGGGGGGGAAAAAGGCTTCAAAAAAAGACCAGAATATCAGTGAGCTGTGAACCACTTCAGGAAGCCCGATATATGTGTCGTTGTATTTTTCAAAGAGGAGACACACATCCACACAGACAAATATTTTGTTTTTCCTGTGCCCTGTTGCATGAATTGTCAATGTAGAGGTGAATTAGAGCTGTGAGCACAAAGAGCTGCCATCCCTCTCAACAAGGAAATTTCTTCAGCCAAAAGTGGCTATTTCCCTTCAACTCCAAAATCTAGACTTTGAGACATTTTTCAGGACATTGACTTTCCTACTGGAGAAATGGGCTCAGAAGCTCCCGGAGACCCTTAGGCTCTCTCCACGGGTGCCCATTCTCAGGCAGAGTCTTAGTCAGGTGGATCCCATCCCTAGAACTTTGTCCCACTGACAGGACAGTAGAGTCCACCTCTACCCCCATGGTTCCCAGGCATTAAGGCCTCTTGGCCACTGCAAGAACCTGACAAATCCCTGACAGGGAAACCAGAAGTTCCTCTTCAAAGTATCCTGGGTAGTGAGTCCCTCTACTGGCAGGCTTAGTGAGTCCCCAAACCTTCAGGACAACTGCTCATGACATGTCTGAAACTATACCCCAAACCTGGCTCTCCTTGTGACAATTCCATGGAGAACAGAGGAATTCAGAACTACTACAAGGGTCTCTCATATAACTATTCATAGATCTAGGTCTATATCCACAACTACCATCCAGTTACAATTGGGGCCTATGATGCTAAGTGATGAGCCCACTTATATAATATTCTGGAAAAGATAAAACTATAGGGACAGAAAATGGATCAATGGTTGCCAGGAGTAGGGTATGATGGGAGAAATGGGTTACAGAGAGGAAGCACAAGGAATTTTTAGAGGTTCTATAAACTTCTATAGAAACTAGTCCACACGCACACACACACACACACACAAAAAAAAAGAAAGAAAAAGAAAAGAAAAAGAAACTAGTCCACAATCTTGACTGTGGGGATGGTTATATGACTATACGCACTTAACAAAATTGATAGAACTATATACCAAAAAAAGTGAATTTTATTGTTACACATTTGTCAACTCATAGAACTAATACTAAAAATGGTGAGTTTTTTAGATATAATTGTATCTCCCTTAATAAAAAAAATAGAAAACAAGTAAAAAAAAGTCTAAAAAACTGAGGCTTTAAAAACATAAATATATTTTTATATATTTGGCTTTTATTAAGATGGATCCCAACTCATACTCTGGTAACAAACTTACCTCAGGGTGAAATCCTTTGGATTCAGTGCTTCTCAAACTGTAATATATCTCCAGAGAATCTATTAAAGTGCAGATTCTAATTTAGGAGGGGTGAGGGCAGAGATTCTGCATGTCTCAGAAGCTTCTAGATGATGTTGATGCTGTTGGTCTATGGACCACACTGTAAGTAGCAAAGCTAAGGACTCTAGTGAGATTACTTGATATAGAAAGGCCAGGAGAACTATTCACTCAGGTTGAAAAACACCTTTGTGGCATGATACATTGGCCTGTGTTGGTTAAAGGATTGATCCCTTAGCAACAGCGTGTCACCTACTATCTTCAGAGCTGGAAGCTGATCAACTGCACCATTCTGGAACCAGGTCTGGAATCAAATACAGCTAATGGAGGTAAAGAAAGCTCTTGTCAACAGAAATCCAAAAACCCCTCAGGGCAGAGGAGAAGCTTCAGGAGACTTGTGAAACCACAGGGGCCCATAGAGCCACAAAGGCTCTTCCATCCATCCATCCATCCATCCATCCATCCATCCATCCATATATGAATAACAATCTCTCTTCAAGTGTGCATGGAAACCACTTAGAAAGGAAGTCAATACTGATTTCTTGTGATTCTGCAGACTTTCTAAAGACTATGAGTGGCACCACCTAACAGCTGCTGAGAGCTCAGTGCTGCCTGTGCCCCCAGCAGGAATTTTCATCTCTGGAGTGGTCTCCCAGCAGGAGTTAAAAAGTAGCTGTGACAGGAAACTGAGTATTGGAGACTGATGGTAAATGGCTGGTTTTTATATTCAACAACTTCATAACACTTTCCCAGAGAACTGGCACTTCTTTTTGCATGCTTAAAAAAAATACCACTATATAAATATCTTCACAGCTTCTTCGCCCACAGATGCCCTTAGGTATAAAACATCACTTAGCAGACTAACACATGCCAATACCTTCAAATACTTCACTTGGGGCTTTTCAAGAGGAAGTAACCACATATATATTGAGAGTCTCATTGTAAGTTGTTAACATTTACCGGGCACTTACTATGTGCCACGAACTGTCCTAAGTGCACTTCATACATTCATGATCTCAACATGACATCACCTTACAACAACCCCATGAAGTAGGAACCTTATTGGCTCTTCTTTACAGATGAGAACTCTCAGGCACAAGGAGGCTGAGTAACTTGTTCAAGGGCGCACACTAGTAATAATAAGCAGTGATATGAACTCCAGCAGTTGTTGTCTTCCTGCCCCATACCTTCCCCCTCCTGACCAGTATGTTAGGGTCTGCTCTATGCCTGCCACTGCATATAATAGTGTTCACCAAGCCTCAGGGTCTCCCATTTGGGAGAACTTGAAGAAACATGGCATTAGGATCAGCACATATTACTCCCCAATTTCATTAGAGCGCTTTGATTTCTCACAATAGGAGATGATGAAGCCACTTGCCTGATACCCGTAAACCATCACACAGTAAACCTCTAGAGGCATTGATGACTGAGTCAGAAGGTTTGTTCTTCCCTGGACCTTACCTTACTTATGTAAAGATGGGGAAGACTGTGAAGGGAACAGATTTGGGAGGGAAATCAGGAGTTTGAATGGACATCTGAGTCTGACATACCTCACATACATCCAAAAGGGAGATGTCAGAGAGCAGGTTCAAATTCACATATAACTGAAAAATTAATGGATGACAAAATATGGTGAATGGGACTCTTCTAAGAGTAACATGGGATAATAGTTGGGAGTAGAGATAAAACAAGGTTTACCATGAGTTGATCATTTTTGATCTGACTGATGAGTCCATTGGGATTAATAATATTATTCTGACTACTTTTGTATGTCTGTAACTTTCCAAATTAAATTTTTAAAAAATCAGGGATCCCTGGGTGGTGCAGCGGTTTGGCGCTTGCCTTTGGCCCACCCAGGGCGCGATCTTGGAGATCGGGGATCGAATCCCACATCAGGCTCCCGGTGCATGGAGCCTGCTTCTCTCTCTGCCTCTCTCTCTCTCCCTCTCTCTGACTATCATAAATGAATAAAAAATTAAAAAAAAGACCTATTTTAAAAAAAAAAAAAAAAAAAAAAATCAGGAGAGGAGCCTGGGTGGCACAGTCAGTTAAGCGTTTGACTCTTGGTTTTGGCTCGAGTCATGATCTTAGGGTGGTGAGATTGAGCCCCACATTGGGCTTGCACTCAATGTGGAGTCTGTTTGGGATTCTCTCCCTCCCTCTGCCCCACCCACTTCTCAAATAAATAAATAAGTCTTTTAAAAAATTCGGGACACAGTATCACTTATATAGGATATCATACAAAATGGAAAACCTAGATCTAATCATAAAGGAATACCAGACAAAGCCAAATCGAGGGACAGTCTACAAAATAACCTACCTGTACTCTTCAGAAATGTCAGTGTCATGAAAGATAACAAAAACTGAGGAACTGTTTCTAAATAAATGACACCAGAGACACATAACAACTATATGTAATGTGTGAAACTGGCTTATATCCTGGATCAGAAAAAAAATGGTATAAAGGACATTATTTAGTCAATCTGAAGTTTGAATGTTGATCAGTATATTACATAGTATATATTGATGTAAAATATCTTAAATTTAATCATTTACTGAGGTTATGTAAGAGCATGTCCATATTCTCAGGACTTTCACACTTAAATATTTAAGTGTGAAAAATCATGATGAATAAAATTTATTCTCAAATAACACGGTAATAACAATTATAATAATGTATAAATATTTGTGTACATTATATAGATATGAAGTGAAGAGATTATGCAAAAATGTTAACTGGTGAATCTAGGTGAAGCATATTCATTGCACTATTCTTTAAACTTTTCTATAGGCTTAATATTTTTCAAAATCAATTTTTAAAAAATTAACATGATTAACCTGATGCAATTAGGATCCCTAAAATATACCCCTTGCATTCCTTATAGTTTTTTTAATAAGAAGCTATCTTCTTTATTCCTTAATGATAGGTACTAAATCCTTGATACTTAAAGCCCCTTGTATGTATCAATTTTATCTGCATTATGTCACTTCCTCATCACCATGGGCCCTGCAGGTGCTCTCCAGCGGCGGGGGTACCACTGGTGGAAAGCCTTGGCTGAAGAATATCTTGTTCAGTCACAGTCCCTTCCTAGGAGAGCCCACATCCATTGCTTGGTTGGCCCGGGGCTGTAAAGGTCTGGCCCTCTTGTCCCAACTCAGGACAGCTCTGCAGGGCCATCCCCACTTCAGAGCTCTCCACTGTCATAGCCTGATGTGTCCCTGTGCCCAGTCCACTTCCTTCCCTTTCCTTCTACATGTGTTGGCCTCATGAACACTCCCTCACAAACCTCCCACACAGTAATCCCCATCTCCAAGCCCACCTTCCTGGGGACCCAACTGTGGCATTAATATTATGATCATTTTGCAGATGAGGAAACGTAACCTTTGAAAAATCACTTGCCTAAGATCAGAAAACCATTTATTGGTGAAGCCATGATTGACTCCAAATCTATTGTTCTCTAGCCTCCCCTCCCTTCTATTTACCTTTCCAAATCCTACCTCTCTATTAAGGACAAGGCCAAGTTCCCACTTCACCCAGTGGCCTCTTTGACTTTCCCTTTCTGACCTCGAAACTCTCACCATCTACTCCATTTGGCACATGGCCATGATCCCACTTTTCTTTAAAAAGTGGCTGTTCTTAACTATTATCTCATCTTACAAAAGCATTGTGTGGTCATTTAGCTTTCCACTTTGAATTTTGGTGTTTTCTCTGCATTGTAATTTCCCTGGGATAAAGGTAATTCATCTCTCGTTGTGTCCCAACACTTGTGTCCACATGCAGAGCACACACTATATTATGGTGCAAAGAATGTGAAAGAATGGCAAGATCCCCTCTCTTTTGGCTGTGTTCTGAGTCTTTGAACAGGAAACACCACGACCTCAAAAGATACTCAGCCCTATAGCCTCAATTTCCTTTTCGTCTTTTCTGGAATGGTATGGGGCCTTGTTACATGGGATACGAGGGGACGGCAGGTTATTCTGCCAAAGAAGCAATACCGACCACGGGGAGGGAATCCACACTGCACTAACCCGCATTAAAACATAAGCCAGAAAATACCCAGTTCAAATTCAAATTCAGTCAAGCAACAAGGATGGAAAAAAAATACTAAAATGAAATCACCAGAACGCATCTTTGCCATTTATTTTGCCAAAACTACTTTCATTTTAATTATTTAAAGCATTTCATAATACATTAGCAAATGGGATGTTGGGTACTTTGCAAGAGTAATGAAGTCTTAGATCAAGCATCTGACAATACCACATTATTAAATTTTAAGAGCAAAATAGTTGAGTAGCTTTTCTTTGAAGATTATCAGAACTGGGAGATTAGCAAAGGCTTCTCCACAGTCTCCTAGCAAAGAGAAGTGGAAGCAGGCAGAGGCAGGAAAGTTTAGTCCAAAATCCCTCTTCCTTCCAGTTCCTGGGCATCACTTTGTTGCCATGGTAAACTCTGTTACTATGTGGCCACTCAGACCTAAGCAGGACTTGAAACAATAAGTATCTAAATACATTACTAGCTTTTGGTTTAGAAATAATTTCCAGTACTTTTTTCTCCTTTGCTTTCAAACATTAAGCTGTACGATGACGTGTAGTGTTGCAATATAAATGTGAATCGATTGAAAAATAATTTTTGCCAAACTTTCCTGAGTATTCATTTTGCCAAACTTTCCTAACCATTCACCATCAGTATAGGAAGTCGATTTTAGAAAGAAGTTTCTGAGTTGGAACATCTGTAGGTGGGGTCTTCAAACTTTAGAGCCCACGGGCCAAATCTGTGGCCTGCCACCTGTTTTTGTACATCTTGTGAGCTAAGAATTGTTTTTACATTTTTAAGCGGTTGAAAAAAATCAAAATAACAATATTTTGTGATACCTGAAAACTATACAAAATTCAAATATCAGTTTGAAACAACGTCTTATTGAAGCACAGTCATGCTTACTTATTTATATATTACCTAAGGCTGCTTTTTAAGAAAGATTTTATTTATCTGTTTGAGAGAGAGCATGTGTGCTCCCAAGCAAGGGCAGGGGCAGAGGGAGAGGGAGACTCCCCACTGAGCAGGGAGCCTGTGGGCTCAATCCCAGGACCCTGAGATCATGACCGGAGCCCAAGGCAGACATTTAACTGAGCCACTGAGGTGCCCCTAAGGATGCTTTTGTTCCAACAGCAAGGCTGAGTAATTGTGACAGAAACTGTATGGCCCACAGAGCCGAAACTATTTACTATCTAGCCCCCCACAGAGAGAATTTGCCAACCTCAATCTAGAGACATGAACTGTACAGGAAAATTTAGACTAGGAACCTGGGTGTTTCTTCTTTGCCAAGAAGTCTGTAACAGGTGCTGCCTTTATTCTCTAGGGCTGCTATAAAATACCATAGACTGGGTAGCTTATCAACAACAGAAATGTATTGCTCACAGCTCCGGAGGCTGGGAAGTCCAAGATCAAAGCAACAGCATGGTCGCCTTCTGGAGAGGACCCCGTCTTCCTGATTCAGAGCCAGCGCCTTCTCCTTGTGTCTCCACATGGCAGAAGGAGCTAGGGAGCTCTCTGGAACCTCTGTTATAAGGCCCTAATCCCATTCACAAGGCCTAATGATTTAAGCACTTCCCAAAGGCCCCACCTACTAATACCCTCTCCTTTGGAGGTTAGGGTTTCAACGTCTGAATTTGGGGGAGGCCGGTGGCAGGGGGTAAATGCACATTCAGACCTTAGCAGCAGTTTCTGAGGCAGATTCAGGCCTTTCCAACTGAATTTTTACACATTCCATTCACCTTTGCTTCTAGAAAAGCATCGCTGTTGTTTTTGTGGAGACCAAGCGGAGCAGCGCTCCATGATAGGACAGGACTCTTTGTCAATATGTTCTAACACTCCACTCTCCTAGGGGTCAAGCAGCATGCCACTTACTCCTTCATGTGTTTCATCTTGGTCCTGGCCCCTGTGCTGTTGAATGTTGCTGGTCCCGGGGACATGTCTGGAGCTGTGCTGGTCATGGTCCTTGTGTCTGAAAAATCAATGCACAGGCCTCACTGACTTCATCAGCCCTCCAGCAACTTGGAGGAAACATTCAAGGGCAATCAGAAAACAGAAGTTAATCCACCTTTGCCACTAGGTAATGCTACATTAATTAGAGATGAATTCAATTATGACATGCACATTAAGGAGATTTATTCCTAATGACAAGATTATTTATAGTTTTAATATGCACAAGGAATTCCAGGACTAAGCCTCTCTCCAAAAGGATTATTTAAAAAGAACACCATTATTTAGAAGATGGGCTTTATACTAGAAAGCTCGAGGGAAACGCATCTATGGCCAAAGCAGCCTCCGGCAGTCTCTCTCAGCAGGTGTGGTATTTGCTTCGATGACTGAGACAGTTTTTCTAATAAGCTTAGTTTTCCCTTTATCTTAATCCCACACCTGAACATTGCTTTTTTTGCAGCGGAAAGCAAGATGCTGACCGGAGCTGGTGGGCAGTCATCTGCAGCCATGAACTTCAGCAGAATAGAGCAGAAAACCAAAACTGGGTTCAGGAGGTAAAGCGTTGTTAATGAGAGCTGCAGTTAGGAAATCTGCTGAGAAAGCTACAGGTCCTCCCGATATGCCCCGGAGGCTCTTACAAGGCATGTTGGAACTGAAGGCAAAGAAATAGTCCATCAGCTGAAACCACACTACTTCCCACTAAGAAGCTAAGGTGGGCCCCTGAGCGAGGGCTGGGGTCAACCAGAGTTGGGTTTGCATGGTCATTCCTGACTGGGATAGAATATTCCTCCTATATTCCTTACATCCCCGACTACGTGCCTCACACTCCATCAGGAGAAGACATTGAACGCTCTGATATTCATTTATAAATTATATCCACGTAGTTGCCCCAGAAGGGACTCGGGCTGTGATACTCCCACTCGTCCCACCTGATCTCTTATAATATGTGACTGTCTGATTTAGGGACCAGATAAGGGACTGAGAGCCAATTCTCATCTCACATATTAGTACAGCTTTCTTCTGATATTTTTAAGTTTAAAAAATTAAATGCAAATTCTAACATTCCTCAGATACACCCTTCTTTTGTACACCCCCCCCTTGGAGGACATGTTTTGAACTGTTTGCTCTTATGGACAGCACCGAGATGAACATTTAACTCTTCGTCAGATCTCCTCTCAGCCTCTATCCCTAGATGCAGAATTATCAGATCAACAGGTACGAATTCTATAAAGGGCACATTCACAAATAGTTAAATTAACAACCTGCTCTTCCTGGTACATCACCAGTTATGCCCCCACGTTAAGACACAAGTGCCAGTGACTGATTGCTCTCCTTTTGCTCCCTCCTGGAGATTACCCTCCTTCCACATCCTGAGGCCAGACCTGCCTCAGCCTTCCCTGGCATCAGACGGAAGCTTTATTTCAGCTTTTCCCTCCCACCAGCTCTGGCCAGACAGCTGCTTCTCCCCAAGGAAGGCTTCTGTGAGGAGGAGAGATGCATGGGGGGGGGGGGGGGGGGTCATTTCATGTTCTTGTCGGTTGCTTTTTATAATCATCTTTCCTAGATCCTGAAGTTACTAAAACAATAACCACACCATGCCAAGTAAAACGCAAGCTCAAAAACCAGTTCTGCCAAGACTGAAAAGAAGGTGCTGCTTTCCCTTCTCTTCCAGAGAGCTGCCAAGTCCTGAAGACTCATGCAAATAAAGGTCAAAGAAATTTCCAGAAGAGTTGCAGTTTATTTTAATGTGGCCACTCTTCCCCTCAGTAGGGCTCTCAGCACTGATGGGAAAGATGCTAAGCCGTGAACCCAAGAGTAGAGAGCAAGGCAAACAACATTTCAAGCACCGGGGCTGGCAAAGCTTGGTGCTCAGACCAATTCCTTTTTTAGTTTTTCTTCTTGGCCAGGCTTTTTCCTCTCCATCCCACCTTTCACCATGAATAGCAGTTGCTTTATGTCAAAGAAAAGGACAACACATTTAGCAATCATGATGAAAACGACTGGGCTAGAAGCACAGACTTCACCTTATTCAATGAATCCCAGGGTCACTGAATCCCAGAGTGTGTTCTAGACAGCTGCTTCTCAAACTTTAATATGAATCGCCCAGAGCTCCTGTTAAAATGTAAATTCTATCTTGGTATGTGTGGGTAGGACCTGGATTCTGCATTTCTAAGAAGCTTCCAACTGATATCAATGCTGTTGGTCCTGGGGCCACATTTTGATAAGGCTCTAGACTGGCCAGCAACATAATTTGTGAGGCCCAGAACTGAATGACAGTGCAAGGCCCCCTGTTCAAAAACAAGAGAAAAATTGATTTCTTTCTTCTGTTTCTCTGGACTGTCATGGTGTTTTTTTATTGGGCACTTAATATTCTCCCTCAGAACTGGGATAGATACTCTCAAGGAGGCTGAAGACCCTTGCAGGGGCTCAAGGGCCCCACCCGACCCTGATCCTCCCCTACTGTGCATATGGCCTCATAGGGAATGGAGGGTGGTAGGAGCCGGGTAGTTAGGGAAAGGATGGTAGGGAACCCTTCTCAGGGAGGTGGCTGGAGGCTGCGTATAAGTGAGGTATCAAGTCCCTAGCATAGGTCCCATTGTCCCATCAGACTTCACTCATAAAACACAAATTCAAAAATAAAATTATTAAGAATTTTATTGAACTCCAGGTTCAAGGCCTCTTTCTGAGCCTGGGACACCATGCAACTGCTCTGGTTGCAGGCCCATGAAGCTCTGGTTCTAGATCTCTGCTTTTTCAGATGTAAAAAATAGATGAATCCATGTTGATTTTCTCAAATTAATATTCTCTTTATTAATTTCAACAAAATATCCATAGACTTGGAAGTAGTATGTATGTGTAAGACACATAATATTAGGTGCATTTATGGATTCACAAATTTCCCAGGAGAACTATATACCATCTCCCTTCCCAAGGAGCCTTCAGGCAGGAGTTGGAAGTGGTACCTTCCCATGAGTAAGTCTGCCCCTCACTTTTGCTACACTTCCATCTTTTTTCTAAAGAACAGTGGATCTGACATGAAGCATTGCTTAGACAGCACTCTTCTCCTTTCAGTTTCTAAGACAGAAGAACGTGCACCAACCAGTCATCAAACACAGCTTATACCTATGGTGATTTTTAAAAAGTGGGTATGTGTACATGCAAGGGATAGCCAAGGTAGATTTTTCAAAAAACAAAAAACTCTCTGACTAGTCTATTACATTAGTGGTGAGTTCTGAAGATACCTGACTCGGGTGCATCTCTGTGAAAAGCCCTGTGGCACGTGTTCAGTGGCTCTGACTTTGGTCTCAAACCAGAGAAGAGCAGGGGATCCAATGGCAACCATGTCCTGCTTTCTCCTACCCACTCACTGTGTGGGCTGTGTGTTCCTTAGAAGGGGACTGTGATCCCATTAGAATAAAGGGAGAGTGACTATGGTCATGCCCTTGGAGAATACCACTGTGCTCACAGCTCAAACCACAGGTCAGCATCAAAACACAGCATCCAGACATTTTGAAAAGAAGGTGGTGACAGGAAATGTAACATGGAACAATCTGAGCTCTTGCTTCCTTTCCTGCATCCCCAACAAGGCCTTCCCTGGGACAAGGAGGACCTGTGGCACTAGGGAAACACAACTGCAGACAGATGCCACTTGGCAGTTCTGTTGAGTCTCCTTTTGAACCAGCCACACTCTTTCCTCCTGTCATGGAGCCTGGGGTCTATCTCTCTCACATTCTCTTGCCCTCTCCTCTGGGCCCTGTCATGGTCAGCTCTCTGCCATCCTCCTTTCCTTGATCCCATCCTTCCACGGCTCACCCCAGCTTTCTGCCCTAGGTTCCTGTACCTTCTTATCTCAGATGTGGGACTTATATTTCAGTACTTAGGCTTATAGTCTTTTAAAAACTTTATTCCTATACAAATTCATCCCAATTCATCATTAACAACAACAACAGCAACAATAAAGGCTAACCCTTTTTTTAGTAGACAAGCGCCAGGTGCCCGGTGCTAAGCATCTTACCTGTATCATGTCATGTGAGGGTCCTGTGAACTAGGCGTTGAGCTTTGAGACAGTAACTTACCCATGTTCATACAACTGACACAGTATGTAGCTGCACTCGAAACCAGGCCTTGTCTTATTCCACGGTCCTAGATGCTGGCTACCCTACTTGAAACTTCCCAGAATGCATATCCACTCTACGGCAGCCACTGTGCTAGGTGTTGGCCGAGGTGCTATCTGCCAGTTGTGCTTTCTAACACTCGGAATCACAGGGATAAATCTATTCCTCTACTCCCCTAACGCTTTCCCAACTAGTTAGTAAGCTTCCTGATTGCAGAGATTTGTCCTGTTCACCTTATTTTTTTTACTTCTTAATCCATTTTTCAGTGTACAATTCAATGGCATTAAGTACATGCACCATGGGCAACTATCCCCGCTACATATTTCCAAAACTTCTGTATCACTCCAAACAGAAACCCTATGATCATTAAACAATAATTCCCCCACTTCTCCCCTAAGTCCCTACAAACCTCTAATCACTTTCTGTGTCTGTGAATTTTACCGTTCTAGGTACCTTATATAAATGAAACCACAGCTTACGTGACCTTTTGTATCTGGCTTATTTCACTTATTTTCAAGGTTCAGCAATGCGTGGCATGTATCAACACTTCCTTTCTGCGGGTAAATAATATTCGTTGTATGTATATATCGCATCATGTTTATCCATTTATCTGTTGATGGACACTGGAGTTGTTTCCATCTTTTGAGTTTTACGAGTACTGCCGCAATAAACATTGGCATACAAGTATCTGAGTACCCATTTTCTGTCCTTTTGAGAATATATCTAGGAGTAGAATTGCTGGGTCATATGGTAATTCCATATATAGCTGATTGAGGAGCCACCAAACCGTTTTCCACAGCAGCTACACCATTTACCTTCCCACTATTAGTGTGTGAGGGCTCTCCACATCTTTACCAACACTGTTATTTTCTGGTTTTTAAATTATAGCCATCCTAGTGGATGTGAGTGGTATCTCGTGGTGGCTTTAATTTGCATTTCCCTAAAGACTTTTCATGTGGTTATTGGTCATTTATATATCTTCTTTGAAAAAAATATCTATTTAAGTCCTTGGTCCATTTTTAAATTGAGTTGTTTGTATTTCCATGTTAAGTTGTAAAGTGTAATATAGATATTAAACTTTTATCTGATGTGTAATTTGTAAATATTTTATACTCTGTTCATCTTTGTACCTCTAAAGTTCATCTCAGCATAAGACATGTATCATATTAAATTTCTATCTCAGTATTTTATTCTTTTTTGGGGGGGGAGGGTCGATTTTTCACATTTTATTGGCCACAGAAGAGGGGGCCTCTAGGTCACTGGAGGTGCTCACAACTTTTTCAGCTACTCCAAGCTTGGGCCATGGGGGTCCTAGTAGTGGCTAGGCACATTGGATACATTCCCATAATCTCAGAGGGGTACTGGATAGTTGTAGGGCTTGACCTGGTTGGTCATGGTGGTGTATTTGGTGAAAGGGCTGAGGGTGGGCAGAATTCTAGTGAGGCCTCTGACGGTGAAGGACGCAACCAGCAACAGCTCCTTGGCCCAGGCATCCTTGAGGAAGGCAGTGAGTCTTCTGGCCATTTTGGTCACGGTGGTGTCCTACATCTAAGTATTTTATTCTTGATGCTATCATAGGTGGAATTGTTTTCTTAATTTCATCTTTGAAATGTTCATTGCTAGTGTATAGAAATATAACTGGTTTTAGTGTATTGATCTTGTATCCTGCAATCTTGCTTCACTTGTTTATTAGTGCTAATAGTTTTTAGTGGATTTTCTATGTACAAGAGGATGTTATCTACAAATAGAGATAGTTTTATTTCTTTTTTTCCAATCTGGATGCCTTTTATTTCTTCCCCTTGACTAATTTTCCTGGCTAGAACCTCTAGCAGAGTGCTAAATGAAAGAGGTGAATGAAGTCTTTGTCATGTTCCTGATCTTCGGGGGGAAAACATTCGTTCTTACACCATTAGGTATGAATTAGCTGTAGGTGTGTTCAGAGATTTCCTTCATCAGGTTTAGGACGTTCCTCTCTATTCTTTGTTGAGTGTTTGTTTTTTTTTGTTTTTTTTTGGGGGGGGGGTCAGGAAAGGATGTTGGATTTTGTCAAATGCATTTTCTGCATCTATTGAGATAATTATATCACTTTCGTCCTTTATTCTCTTAATATATTGTATTTCATTAATTGATTTTCTGATGTTAAATGACCTCATATTCTTTGGGTAAATCCCACTTGATCCTCAAGTATAATCCCTTTTTTAGATGTTGCTGGGTTCATTTTAGTAGCATTTTGTTGATGATTCTTGCACATATATTCATGATGGATATCGGCTCATCCTTTTTATTTGTGTGACATCTTGTGATATAGTCTGGTTTTGGTATCAAAGAATGGCCTCAAAAAATAAGTTGGTAAGTGTCCTCTCATATTCCATTTTTTGGAAGAGTTTGTGAAGAATTGGAATTAATACTTTGAATATTTGGCATAATTCACCAGTGAAGCCTTCTAGGCCTGGGCTTTTCTCTACTGGAAGTTTTTAGTTTACTACTTTGATCTACTTGTTAAAGGCCTATTCAGAGTTCTTGCTCTTGACTCAGTTTTGGTAATGTGTTTTTCTAGAAATTTGTCCATTTCCTGTAAGTTACCTAATTTGTTCGCAGTTTGTTGTTCATACTATGCCCCTTAAAATCTATTTCATTTCCTTAAGAGTAGTAGTAATGTCTCCCTTTTCATTTCTGATTCATGAATTTGAGTCTTCTTTCTTATTTTTTTGGACATTATTGGCTAAAGATTTATTAATTGTTTATCTTTTAAGGAATTTTTGATCTTGTTGGTGTTCTCTATGGGTCTTCTAGTCTTAATTTCATTTATTTCCACTCTAGTCTTTATTATTTCCTCCCTTCTGCTTGCTTTGGGTTTAATTTGCTCATTTTCTTATAGTTCCTTAAGGGACGGATTATACTTTAGATGCGCAAAGGTAGGAGTTAAAGGTAATTTAAATAGTAGCCTAGCCATGATCCTTAACCCAGAAATAGCTTGCAATCCACTGGGGAAGACAGGATATCTGTCTAGATAATCACCAGGGTGTCACTTTGTACATATACATAAGACACTATGCTACAAAGAGGGGTATTGAGGGTCTGTGGAAAAATGTACTAGCCGTCAAGTTAGAGGACCACAGTTATTGTTCTAGTTCTATTCTCACCAGCTACATGGCTCTCAGGCCACTTTCCTGAGCCTCAGTTTGCTCACTTTATATTTAAGTGGTTTCACTAGACTGAGGGCCTTCTCTCAATCAGAGCCTTCTATGATCTAGTATAAGACATCTCCCTGGACCTCTTGTGAGGTGGTATTTCCTCGGGAAGGCAACACCAATACTAACAACAACAACAATGCAAAGCAACCAAAAGGATCAAATATTAAGAGGCAAATGGTTGGGACCAACAATAAATTCTCCAGGCACCATAAGACATCAGGCACAATCATCCTGAAGTCATTCCCCACCTGAAATACAGGATGATGAGGATTATAACACTTGATTCTACCCCCTGGGAATGTTTTGACAGTGAGATGAACACAAGAAGATATGATGAGAGAGTAAGTAAGCAACTAGAAGCTGTGTTTCGTGAGAGTGCAGAGCACAGTTCGTAATAGTTAATATTGCTGGGATTCCTCCTACTTCTATGGTCTCTTACCAGCAGAGCTATTTTCCCTGAAGGAGTGACAGCTTGATGACATTTCACCAGCAGAGAGAGATTCTTTTCTCATTTCCTCCAAAATTTCCCTTTACATGTTTACTTTACTTATTTACTCCTCCCAGCTCAGTGCCTAGACAAATGACCTTGATGGTAAAACAAAAACCTGCATTTGCCCTCCCTGCTAAATATCCTGCCACGTGGGTAATAAACTGCTGATGCAGGGACTGCAGGGCTGGATATTTTGGCAAACAAGATCCCCCTTAAGCACCTGGGACATTGCTTACTCAGGAATCCTTGCAGACACTGCCCTTGGTGCATAGTACATACAGAATGTTTCTCTCCTACTCTTTTACTCTCACCTGTCCTGCAAGTGCCTCAGGAATACTCCAGAAACACAGTTACCCTTCTTGGCCCAAGTTATTGCAAAGGCATGTCCTCATGAACCATATTGTTCCTGCTCTTTAGAATGGCACCTGATGGAAGATTTGCCAATGGGCTGACAAACTTCTTCTGTCAAAAGTCAAGTGGTAAATATTTTAGACTTGCAGGCCAAACAATCTCTGTTGCAACTACTCAACTCTGCTGTTGTAGCATGAAAACAGCCATAAGCAAGAGGTAAATAAATAGGCATGGCTGTGTTCTAGTGAAACCTTATTTATAAAAACAGGTATTGGGCCAGATTTTGCCTGTGAGTTGTATGTAGTTTATCAACTCCTGGCCTCAATGATAGAGAAACTTCATGATTCTGGGTTGGAAGTGACTATAGACCTCTTCATGCCAAAATTATTTCATCTTACGGATGGGGAAACTGAGGCCAAGAGAGGTTGTGAGGCTTGCTTGAGGTCACAGAGCTATAAGAAAAGAGGCTGAGTCAGGACTAGAACCATGGCTTCCTGACTGCCAAATGTGTGATCTTTCTAATCCCTCACAGAAGTGACACATCCAGATAAGGACTTTCAAGAGCTGATTTTGAGAAATCAGGAAATTATCAAACAAAACCCCTCCTCCAAAGGTTGAAATTTGGGGAAAACATTACATCTGTCATCTCATCTCTCTACCTCTCCAGATGATGGTTCAGGGCTTATTATGAAGGGCCACGAATGAGTAGGGCATGTGAAGGCCATCCTACTCTGCTCAGAGGCTTATCTGACCCCCATCTTTGTGAACATTTTTCCTTGAGCTTCTCTTGTGACGACAGTGGGTCTCAGGATGTCGATTAAATTGCCTAAGAATCTGCGAAGCAGGCTGCTCTGTCTTCACTATGTTACCTTAACACCACCAACGATTTCAAGAAAGGAGCTATTCCCCAGCTGCCCGGAGCACTGTACACAGCCAGCCTCCAGCTGTGGCCCCTTCTGGACCTGCCTCAGTCATAGAAGGCTGCCTTGCCCAAGAGCATACCCTTCTCATGTGGCCCACATTTAATGACTGACCATAGTAGAGGTAGAAAGCTTGGCCATTTTGGCTCATGCAGACAATTCTGTTAAGTCCAGAACTCCCCATGAGTTTGGGCCAGGATTGTCAGGACAGCATCACTGCACTGTCCTCCCTCTGCCTCACCCTACTTCCTTCCCCTCCTGTCCTCAGGACTCTCCTGAGGGCACTCCCAAATAAGCATCCTGCCCACCCGACTTCATGTCAGAGGCTGCTTCCTGAAGAACTCTCGCCATGACACATGGGTACTGGGTTTGGGGAGAAGTGGGGTATGAGGTGATTGTCTTAGTGACATGAACAAGTTGAGCATTAAACAAAAGTGATAATAGAAATACCGATGTAACCCTTTAGCCCTCCCCTTGAGCAATTCTTTCAGAGTACTATTCCACAGGCACAGGATGGAAGCCACCACCTAGAGAAGTTGTTGCCAACCATGCAGCAGCAGCTGTGCCCAAGCCAAGTGCCCTGAGGAGGCTGGTGAAGAAAGTAGTCAGGAGGAAAGGAGATGGCCCAGGATACAACAACCTCCAGAGGCTCGCAGTCGTAAGGAAGCTGGGGCACACTTAGATGAGCACTGTGAGCTGCCATAGAGTCCTGCCTCTGATGTTTGCTACGTTACAAAACTTCTGTGACTCAGCTTCCTCATCTGGGCAAAAAAACCTGTGCACAAAGCTTCAGTAAGGCTCAAATGCAGTGATACACAGAAAGGTGCTCTGTTGTTGGTAGAGAGACCCAAGATGAATTTCCACTGCCTCCCTTGACCCCACAGCACCCACCATAGTGCCTTGCACAGGACAACTTCCCAATAGCACCCCACTGTCTCCACCAAAATTAAATTAGTTGGGAAAAAGTGGGTCAGCTTGGGAAAGAAAACCTGCTACTCATAGGGGAGATAATAAATACCAGAAGATGGGAAATAAACTTTCTATTTTTACTACATGGTTGTTTCACACAACAAATATTCAGCTGAACGATATGGAAGATTAAAAACAACAGGAGTTCAGGGGTTTGCAAATGCTCATTTCCTTTTGAATGTACCAGAAGAGGCCTCTAAGAATAGAACCTATCAGTACAAAAAAGAAAGAAAGAAAAAAAGAAAGGAAAGAAAAGAAAAAAAGGAAGGAAAAAAATAGTGTCTGGGTTTTTAAAATAACCAATTAAATGCGGATACAGGTTGAGAAGAGATTTGTGGAAGCCAGATTCCAACTTCTTCAGTTGTGCTTACCCCATGGAGCCAGAAGCCAGTATTTGGGGAGTTTTATTATGCTAAGTTGCCAATATAGAGAATCCTAGCTTTAGAAATAAAATCTGCTTTTTTGTGATGGCAAGTTGGGCTGATTCAAGACTGACTAAAATACTTAAGGTAAATGCATCAGTGCTTCCCTGTTCTTTTAGTAGAAAAGAATCACATAAGTCGTCCGTGTTTATTGCAAAATTAGAAAACACAGAAGGGAAAAGCTGCTTAAGAGAATAAGAGAACCATTACTAACACTGTAGTGTTTCCAAATACACACACACACACACACACACACACACACACACGCATATGTATGTGTGTGTATCAACTACAGCTTTGTACACTTTGTTACTTTATAACACCCTTCATGCCAGTGAATATGTGACTACATCAACATTTTAATAAACTGTAAAGAACTTCTTTGTTCTAGAAGATATACTAGTCCCCATTTCTAGGCATTTATCTTGATTTTAATTTTTCACTATTGTAAGCGACACTACCATGAAAACCTTTGTATATTTATCCTTACACCCAACTCTATCTCTTTAAAATAAGTTTCTAGACAAAGACTTACTGGGTCAAAAATATTTTGTTCTTTCAGGTTAGTGTAACCTAAACGTTGAAACAAAGTCTTTTTCTGGGTCGTAAATACCACTCTCTTCAGTGGGGTTATAAATATGTTAAAATTGAATGAGGCACCTTTATTAAAAACTTGATTCAATTGATCAAAATTTGTCAAAAATCATCATTTTCTTTAAAAAGCCACAGCTGGAAGTGAGAGCACTCTCTTCCCTGATTTCCTAGCCCAATGGATCTCAAAGTACATTGAGACCAGCAGACCAGACCAGACTGGACCAGCAGCATCAGGATCACCTGGGAATTTGTTTAAAATGCAGACTCTCAAGACCTACCTCAAAGGTTCTGAAGCAGCATCTCCAAGGTAGGGCCCAGCGAGCTGGAGATTTTGATGCTGCCCACTCATCTTCGTTGCTGTTCATTACTTCCTGCCTGCAATTCTAGTCATTTGGTCTAGAGATATTCATACCCCGTAATTACCTGGAAATTCCTTGAAAATATGAACTGTGAATCATATTCCTTTTTGTATCCTACCACAGTTTTGTGCCAGGAAATGCTCACAGTAATTGATTTGTAGTTAAATGCAGCCTTACCCACATTTTCAACTTTTCACATCAATAGCCTGATAGTAGTTCTAAATGAACTAGAAAACTAGAAATGAAACTCCCTCTGCCTTTACACACCTTTACTGACCCAGACAGAAGTGGCCTCAAAAATTAATTGGTGCCCAGGTGGCTCAGTCAGTTAAGTTTCTGCCTTCAGCTCAGGTCATGATCTTGGGGTCCTGGGATAGGAGCCTTATGTCAGGCTCCCTGCTCAGCGGGGAGCCTGCTTCTCCCTCTCCCTCTGCCCCTCCCCCCTGCTCATGTGGCTATGCTCCCTCCTCTCTCTCTCTCTAATAACTAAATAAAATCTTTTTTTAAAAAAGTATATAATTACTGCCAGAAAGAACCACTCAATATTGTCCCTTTCAGAACAAGTAGTCTCTAAAGTTCAAATGGCCAAGTTAATTTGGTCTTTTACTTGGCCCCAGGAGCAGCCACCTGACCCAGGAAAGCACAGCAATGGCCATCTGTGCCACATGCAATCAGACATACCTGAGAGCATTACCGAGCTGCTTCTGGGGCTGAGATGGATGACAGAGGGTCTGTGTCTCTACCACCTCTTGTCAGGTGAATGGTGTGGAACTGGGGTCCCAACTGAGCACTCAGCTAAGCAGAGCCAGGATCAAGTGTCTTAGTTCTGCAAGCAGGCACTCATTCAATGGAGTTCACCCCAGCTGGCACAGCCATGGCCCTCTATTCAGGACAAGTTCTCACCTTTTATTAGTGTCGACCCTGACAATTGCTGTCTGAAGCAAATGGCTCCCTCTACAGTCAGCAACACAGAAGATAAATTTAAAAAGGATTCTCTTGAATCATCATCTACTTCTGTGAAAGCCAAAAGAGATGTTCCCACAAAACATTGTAAGGGCCATCTCTCCCTCCACATCTCTCAGAACAAGAAAGTTCATTACTACAGTAGATATTTATTATTATGTTTGGCCTCACTTTCTTCTTCCTTTATTAGAAGAATCTTCTACTTTGTGAGACAGAGTCTGGCTCCCACTAAAGAAGCTAAAAATACTGGATACTCACTACTTTCCTAGCCTCCCTTATTGTAGGCACATTGTGTAGACACATGATCAGCCTCTGCCAATGAGACACATCCTCTCCAGACTGTATATCAGAGTTGGTAATGAGAAGGGGCAGAGATCACATGGAATCCATCCAGGTAGGCCTAGGGCCGGAGTGGGAGCCATAGCCAGGTTCCCAAGGTGGCAATGGTAGCCAGTCTAGCAATAATGCTCAATGTCCAGCATTAGTGGCCTTGAGGATTTCCAAGCTGCCATGGGAAGAGGCCCATGTGAAGGGGACTGAGGCCCTCCACCAACCTGCTGTTGTATGAGTGAGTCATCCTTCAGATGACTGTGGTCCTGATGATGTCTGACTATAACCTCATGAGACCCTGAGCAACAGCTACTTTTAAATTCATGACCCACAGAAACCATGAAAATAGTAAACTATTATTGCTGTTTTCAGCTAATAAGTGTTTGAATACTTTATTATGCAGTCATATATATGCAATATAGGCACTGACTTTGGTGAAGCGTTAGGAGAAGAAATGAATATATGAATATATGAAGACTATCTCTGCATTTACCTTAAAACCAGTTTGAAATCACTGTTGCTGCATGGTTGCTTTAGAACTTAGTAGTAGGGGGGAAAAAGGTATCTTTTAGAAATGGATCAATGATCTTAAAACCCACATGGGAGAAGAAATGTCAGAGGATAAGAATATTTTGAAAAAATTAGAAAATTGGAAGATAATTGTCCTATCAGACATTAAAACATTCCATAAAGGCAGTGTAATTAAAAATACTCTAGTATTGACAGAAGATTAAGCAGCAAGATCAGTAGAGCAAAATCGAATCAGAAGCAGACAATATCCAGGAGTTGTGATATGACAAAAAGGGAATTTAAATTAAATAGAGAAGAATAATTCCCCTGGCATAAAAACTATGAAAATAAGACAATAATAATCCTAGAAGAAAATTTAGGAGTCCATATATAAGAGTCTCTTTAAAACAAACCAAAAGAAAGCTGGAATCTATAAAACAAGATAGAAAAGGGATCCATACTATATTTATAATTATATAGCTTACTACATTGAACATTAAATCAAGTGCAAGTAGTAGTGAATATTTCCCTTTACACAAAAGGGTATTAGATATCAAAGATCCTAGTAAACACCTTTATAAAGAAAAGGCGACCTTATTTGTTTAAGAAAAATAATAAAAATTAACTATATAGGTAGTTCATGTTATATTAACAAGTGAGATGACTCAGGCAAATACCAAAGGGAACCAACCACTCACCATTTCTGAGCAAAGCCTGTCTGCTACTACCTGTTCCTATTTCTATGTTCCTTCTTACCCTATTCCTTCCACCTGCAGAGCCTTCACCTCTTCACGGTCAAATCTATCCTTATGTCTGTCAGGAATGATCTCAGTTCCTTCTCCTTGAAGCTTTCTTGAGGACTCCTATTCCCCCAACTAAAAGCGATCTCTCCATTTTCTGGATCCTTACTCTTTAGTTGTATAGTTATTTAGGCCCTTGGCTTAGTTCTCCTCTGAAATCATAGGTCTTTAATGGCAAGATGCAAGCCTAAGATATCACTGTGGCCTAAAACCATTCCTCTACAAAGTACACTGTTGCCCAACTGCCAATTGACCAGTGAGCTGGACCCCAGCAATCAGAGGCTCCTCATCCCTTCCCCTGTCATTGGAATGTATATCCCACTTGCGTTTCCTGCTCCCAGAGGCTGCTCCAAGGACACAGCCTTGAGATAATGCTGTGATATTGAGACCATTTGGATGGCTGGTATACTAAACCCAGCTAGGGCCTCTATATCAATTTCTAAGATTTGGCAGGTGGCTGCAGAGATCTAATCATCTTACAGCCACCCAAGATAAGCCTCATATGTTAGTAGTTTCCTTACTTATTCAACCTACCACCTTACTGATCTGGAGCAGCCTATTTCTTTCTTCAGCCTCTCCTTGCCTGCCTGTGTATAGCGGCCACTTTCAGATTATACCAAGGAAGTGCCTAAGGTATTTACAAACCAAAATATATTAACTTGGTGATATTCTAGTGTGTGAGTAATAAATGAATGCACAATTGCTGAGTTTCTCTCTTAAATAAACTCATCACTGACACTTTTTTCCTAGATAGTAGTAATATACAGAATGTTCTTCCCTAAGAGTACACTACTAACAATGAATAATACTACAGTTTTAGGGGTTTATCTATATTACAAAGCCCTTTCCCTACCCCCATCCCATCACCACACATCTGCCAAATGAATGTGTCTGGCATGGTAGCAGACACAAGTAGGTTCTCTATAAATTGCCATTAATTTGGAATCTGTTGCATCCTTTTAAGTTTTAAAGAACTTACAGAAACTATTAAATTTCCCTAGTACATAAACAGAAGGTATAATGGCAAACAGATACTGTGCATTGTGCATCCACATCAAAATGATCCAAGTGGTTTATGACCCAAAATAATCCCTCCTCTCCTCAAATGTCATGATTTCAGTGTGTCAGTAATGAAAGATAAAACACTAGGTTGAAATCATTCTAATTAGCATGAGAAATTCATTTCTTTCAAGGTGAGAAGCACAATAGTGCAAGGTTAAATGGCTGCCAGTCAACCTTACAATTAACAGCTTAGAGTTTGAAGAGCTTAAGCACAAGAAGATTCTAAAGGATTCAGAGGCCCTGATGGTCTCTATCAGTTACACTGTTTAGTGGAGATTAAATGGTTATTACCAAGATTCAGTGGAAGAATTGAGGGGTAACAATTTTCAAAAAGCCGAATGGATCAGACAACTCAACGCACGATGGGGATTTTAACAGGCAGAGCGGTTTTGAAGCATCTGCTGTATTCTAATTGCTTCTGTGACTACATCCAGTTTGGATCTACAAAATAAGTCTTTTTATAAGTATAGTTTACCAAGGACTTATATCATTCTGCTGATGACTTCCTTCTCTAGAAAAACATCCAATTTCATAAACGTTTAAAAATGTTAAATTTCATATGTTGCCTTAATTCATAATCTGGTTACCAAGAAATATGGAGACAGAATTTTCCTTTCTAAGTTCGAAGAAAAGAAAATGAGAGGTCATCTTCTGGTCTTACTGAGTAGTTATGGGCCTAAACAGTTACTATAGTAACACCATCTATTGTCTGTATAATGAGAGCCCATGACCAGTTCCCCATCTCAAGTCACTCCTTTCAAAGCAATTTCCTTATGATATGTTAAAGGTAACCTTTTCTGACCATGCTTAAAAACTAGTGGTAGGAAAAAAAAAAAAAAAAAAAACAGTGGTAGACTAATCCACAGGATAAAATTCAAGCTCCTTAACCTGGCATACAAGATTATCCATGGGTTTGGCCCTACATAGCCAGGTTTATGGATCCCTTCTTCACACCTTCTTCCAGTAATACCAAACCTCTGGATAGTTCCATGAATATACCCAGTTGTTTAGTACCTCTGAGCTTTCATGTTGTTTGATGCTTTCTAGAGAATAGTTCCCCCTCTAACCACTTGGCAACTCTATTCATCTTTCTAGTCATTCATCAAATATAATTGAAAAAATACTGTGTGCCAGGCTATATGTTAGACTCTGAGAATACTACAGTGAAAAAGATATTGTACTGCCCTGGGGTGCCTGAGTGGCTCAGTTGGTTAAGTGGCTGGCTCTTGATTTCAACTCAAGTCATGATCTCAGGGTCCTGGGATCAAGCCCGGAGTTGGGCTCTGTGCTCAGTGCAGAGTCTGCTTGGGATTCTCTCTCTCCCTCTGCCTCACTCCCCATTTGCAGTCTCTTTCTACCTCTTGCTCTAAAATAAATAAGTACATCTTAAAAAAAAAAAAAAAAAAGAAGATCTCGTACTGTCCTCACTGACACAAGAAATTACAAACCTTGCCCTCTGTGAAGTCTTCTCCAGGCTGCAACCCCATAGTGGACCCTTGTCTTCCACCTTCCTTGTTCACAGTATATGTTGTCCTCATCACAGTGCCTGGTAAATATCAGCCTCTCTATGTTGAGAGCTCATTAGGACAGGGACATTGTTTTCCTCATCCTCTGTGATATCTGGCTTATTTTAAGTGCTTTATAAACATTTGGAGGGAAGAAAGGAATGAGGAAGGGGGAGAAAGGATACACATTTAAACCATGGAAATTTCAGGTTTTAAAGTATCTGCCCTTGGTGAAATGGCCGACATTCTTGGCTGTCTCCCCCAGGCCCTCATTTCTGATCTTTCCTGCTCTCTTTTTTATTTCTTCTCTCCTTCCCTTTCTTAATTCCACCTGGGATCACTCAACATCCTGCTCATGACTGGCCTTGTGTCTTATAGTCCATGGGAAATTTCAGGGGGGATTCAGGGCTTCAGAAATGAGGTGCCTCCATTTGGGACAACAGGTCCTCTATGTGTGAAAGAAGCATCTAGTGGGTGCCTTCTGGTATCATTACAAAACTGTGCCCTGGTTTGTCCAGGACCCGATCTGGTGGCTGGGACCATTTCAAATAGGTCTCAACATCAGAATCCTCATGCAGTGCCTTGAATCCACCAGACCTCCCTAAATGTCTGATGCAGATGCTGAGGATGAGGCAAAAATACAAGATTGCTTCCAAGGAAGCTCAGTAACCCTATATACAGTGCCAAATAGTCCAGCACACAGACTGCATCACATAAAGGAGGAAAAAAATTTAGAAAGGAGCTATTTTCAGTTTAGCTTATTGGCAAATTCTCTATAATATTAAGAAATAAAATTTTTATTTTATACTTTAGCAATACTTTGGACTATAAGTTGGTGTGGGGTGCACAATAAGAATTTCAGGGCTCAAGGACTTTAAAGCTATGGTTCCCAAAATGTGGTCTGGACTTGGAACATCAGCATTCCTTGGGAACTTATTAGAAATACAAATTGTTGGCCACGCACCAGACCTGCATTTTTACAAGTGCTCTAAGAGATTCTGATGCATGTTCAAGTGAGAGAACTACTGATCTAAAGGTTTTTAAATGACCTTCATGTATACAGGAAACTCATATACTGAACTTGAAATTCAGAAGGATACCTTCAAATTCAGGATCTCCTGAAGCTACACAAATGCTAACTCATTCATTCTCTCTACTCTCCATTGACACAGGCAGGGAAAATATCATTCCCTCTGTTTCAAATAGAAAGAAGACTAAATCTGGGGTTGGATTGGGGTCAAACCACTGCACACAATGGTTTCAGGGCAGCAAAGTTAAAATCTGCATGGTCTAAATAACCAGAAAGGACATTTCCACCTGCTGTTTTTCCTCTCTTGTTGAGGGTTGGGAGAAGCTCTTTAACATATTTGTGGAGAATACTTAACATTTTTTTAAGACAGGTCTGGTTTTCCTTTATTTTTTTATGTATATATATTTTTTGGAGTTCGATTTGCCAACATAATAGTATAACACCCAGTGCTCATTCCGTCAAGTGCGCCCCTCAGTGCCCATCACCGAGTCACCCGATCCCCCCGCCCACCTCCCCTTCCACTACCCCTTGTATGTTTCCCAGAGTTAGGAGTCTCTCATGAATACTTAACATATTGACATGCTCAGGAGGCAACTGGACATTTCCAAAATGCATAGGTTGATGCTGAATGTGAGTAAAGCCTCAATTCGCAAAGGTTTCATTTCTACATGACCAGGCTTATACTCTGATACATTTTAGTTTAAATTGTCTCTTGAATCCTGTTAACATTCTGACATATATTAACACCACAGTGATTACTGTATCTGTGAAACTCCCCCAAAATGTAGTTAGGGCACAACAGGTACTAGCTACCTGAGCAGTTCACACTTATAAAACTGCACGAGGAGATTTCTTCATAGAGTCTAGTAATGATGGAAGTCCGGGGTTCTGAAAGTAATAATATTCTCATCTGTGATGAGGGTCCCACTGTGAGTACTTTCCCAGACAGGTATTTCAAAAGCACGCTCCCCATCATCTCAAAGTCTTGTAGCCTGCCCCTTAGCCGCTCTCTTTTCCTGCACACATCTTAGGCATGTAGCTTTCATCTTGTCCGTTTTCTAAATTGCTCACCACACATCCATCTGCTTCCAAACTTCCCAAATGAGTGAACAGCTCTCAGCTGCCCCCATTTCCCCCATTCCCTTTGTCCTGTAAGTTGATACCAGCTTTGTTTCCTTTCTGTCAACTTGAGGGGAGCTCCAGGCAGAGATAAATGCATTTTTTATTCCGTGATTCTATTGCTTATTTTTATAAAAGCATACAGTCTAAAAGGGAATCTAGATATCATCTATTCAATTCAGTGTTAATTTCTTTTTTTTTTTGCAGTGGGACCTATCTTTTTCAAGACACAACCTGATGTATAAGTCTAATTTCTAAAACAGAGAAGAGTGAAACTATTTTTGGTTGAAGCTGGTAAAGGAGCAGGGTGTGCATCTCATTTGTTTCAAACATACTGTAAAATATCTGCTAAGGGCCTCCTCTGCACCAGACACTGTGTCAGACTCTGGAGAAACACAGATGAGCAGTGCAGATGCGGACTTTGTTCCCCAGCTACTCAGAGCCTTGTCCTTTCCTGGAGGCCCCAGGAACTCAGTTTCAAACTTACTGATCTAATCCAAGGTCCAGAGAAGAAAAGTGACTTGGCCAAAGGAAAGCCCTCCTGGTCATTTTTTTTTAAGATTTTATTTATTTATTCATGAAAGACAGAGAAAGAGAGAGAGAGAGAGAGAGAGAGGCAGACACACAGGCAGAGGGAGAAGCAGGCTCCATGCAGGGAGCCCAACGTGGGACTCCATCCCTGGTCTCCAGGATCACACCCTGGGCTGAAGGTGGCGCTAAACCACTGAGCCACCCGGGCTGCCCCCCTCCTGGTCTTCAAATCAATACCTGGGAGTTAAATGTACCCAGTGTTACTGATGTACACCTGAACAGATCACAGGGTGATGATCAGGAGGAAAAAGTCCAGGAGCTATGTTTGTTTATGACTGAGGCACCACACACAGAGATGTGGAATAATGTACAAAATGCATAAAGCTCCTAATAAAATAGTGGTGAATGTTTGCGTACCTCAACACTTGACCTTCATTCCTGTCATTCCCTTTGAGGAGATTGCTTTTGGTCATGAAATTAAAAAATTTAAAAACCCAAAAATTTCTCTTTTTTTAAGATTTATTTATTTATTTATTTATTTATTTATTTATTTATTCAGGAGAGACACAGAGAGAGAGGCAGAGACATAGGCAGAGGGAGAAGCAGGCTCCCCGTGGGGAGCCCGATTCAGGACTTGATCCTGGGACCCCGAGATCATGACCTGAGCCAAAGGCAGATGCTCGACCACTGAGCCACCCAGGTGCACCCCCCCTTCCACAATCAAATTTCAAAGAAAAAAAATCTCAGATCGTTTCACTCAGGACCTGTAGGTACAGCCTCTGCTTTTCTACCCATGTCAGGTGTGACAATTTATCATCGATTGCTAGAAGTTTCCACAGTTGGGCTCTTCAGATTAAAGAGAAAGAAGGAAAAACTAAGACATAGGGTCTTATCCTTGAAGCACAGCAATTCCATGTATTGAGAATGACAATGCTAAAGAAATTTTAGCTTTGTTTTTCAGACCAAATCGCTTCCAGTGACTGCCCGACCTTCAGAGTGATGGTCTTTGCAGCTTGACTGAATACAATCTTCCTACAGGAAGAGTGAGGTAGGAGTTTCCTTTTCTGGGGAACCTGAAAAGCCTATTACTATGCACTGCCAGGCCACCATTTGGTCACAACGGACCACTGAATTTCAACACTATTTCATCCTTGGAGAGTGACGGTCACTTACAGTAATAAAATTCGAGTTGCCTGGCCCTGGGCCAGACTTTCAACTTCTGTGCGTCTGTTTCCTCCTGTATAAAGTGAAGAGGCTGGACTGAAATATCTGTTAGATTCCTTCGAAGCTTTCTTCTCAGATATTCTGTTAGCATCAGCAGATACCACTACATTTTGGAATTTGAAACAACTTACCTAGAGAGGTGCAACCCAGGACATTTTCCAAACACCTGACCAGTGCTTCGATATCGCTGTCCTGTCAAAACAAGAGAGATTTACTTCTGTGTATGACAGAACAATATTTATTGACATAGAAAAATGTTCTTGCCACATTTAGGCAAAATAAAACAAAAAAAAAACTGGTTTCAAAATTTTTTGACAGTACAATCCCATTAAAAAATTGTTTGCAGTTGAAGTATAATTAACATACAGTGTTACATTAGTCTCAAGTGTACACTATAGCGGCCCAACAGTTCATACATGACTCAGTGCTCATCAATATGAGTGTACACTTAATATCCTTCACCTATTTCACCCATCCTCCCACTCACCTCCCTTCTGGCAATTACCAGTGTATTCTCTGTATTTAAGAGTTTTTTTTTTAATCTCTTTTTTCTTCATTTGTTCATTTGTTTTCTTTCTTAAATTATACATATGAGTGAAATCATGTGGTATTTGTCTTTTTCTGACTTTGTCTTTTTCTCACTTAGCATGATATCCACCAGAGCCATCCATGTTGTTGCAAATGGCAAGATTTCATTCCTTTTGATGGCTGAGTAATATTCTATTATATATATTACCACATCTTTATCTATTCATCTATCGATGGATACTTGGGCTGCTTCAATATCTTGGCTATTGTAAGTAATGTTGCAATAAACATAAGGGTGCATATATATCTTTTCAATGTTTTTGTTTTCTTTGGGTAAATACCCAGGAGTGGAATTACTGAATCTTAT
The DNA here is from genome assembly GCF_011100685.1 of Canis lupus familiaris. Lineage (NCBI taxonomy): Eukaryota > Metazoa > Chordata > Mammalia > Carnivora > Canidae > Canis > Canis lupus. The sequence continues at coordinate 28,935,552 of NC_049244.1, read as the reverse complement.
GGTAGTTTTATTTATTCATTTATTTTTTTTTTTTTGAGGAAACTCCATACCTTTTTCCACAGTGGTTGTACCAATTTGCATTCCCACCAGCGGCGCATGAGGACTCTTTCTTCTCCATATCCTCACCAATATTTGTTATTTCTTGTGTTTTTTTACTTTATAGCTGTTCTGACAGGTATAAAGTAATATCTCATTGTGGTTTTGATTTGCATTTCTCTGGTGATCCATGATTTTGAGTATCTTTTTATGTTGGCCATTTGTATATCTGTTTTGAAAAACTGTCTATTCAGGTTCTCTGCCCATTTTTTAAAAATTGGATTATTATTTTTTTGGTGTTGAGTTGTATAATTTCTTTATATATTTTGGCTATTAATCCCTTATTGGATATGTCATTTGCAAAGATCTCCTCCCATTTGGCAGGTTGCTTTTTTGTTTTGTTGATGGTTTCTTTCACTGTGCAAAAACTTTTTATCTTAGTATTGTATAATCCAATTTTTTTAAAAGAAAAATATCTCAATATGTTTGCCTATATCTCACTCTCTCCATCTCTATCAATCTAGAGATCTATTCCTCCATCTCTCTGATGGGAAGAAGAGACACTGAAAATGTTGATGGTGGTATAAGGTAAGATTATGGATGCTCTTTATTTTCTCCTTTGTGTGCTTACATCTTTTCTAAATTTTCTATAATAAACAAATGTTATTTAATTTACAAAATAGCAAATGCTACTTAGAATGGGGAAAGGGTTTTATTCAATCTGTAATCCATCCATCCATCCATACATACATACATACATCAAAAATCAAGTAAATATTATTTTTGTAGGGAATGTCTCTACCAGCTTTTCTTTGGAAATGTATGGTCTTCTAGGGGTCATAAATCTAAGAACTGCACTTCTTATTTACCTTAACCCTCAGTAAGAGTCAGGTACCCTCTTGAGAGCTGAGGGAATCCCAGAACTGTATTTGGCAACAAATATTGTCTTTACTACAAAAGAAATATCTGTCCTGAATCCAAGAGACTGAAAATATCCACAATAGCATCATAATGACCTGGGAAAATGGAACCATTTAATTATTTTCAGGTTTGTGGCTATACTGAGGGAAATCAATAGTTTGTGGCTCACCTGCTCCATTTCAAAACAAGCAACACATTTCATATTGAAGTAATTGTGAATTTTAGAAAAATGCATTGTGGTATAATAGACTACTCTAAAACATTACATAAATGTGTTGTTTCATAATATAACATCCGGTGGGGGTTTGAGCAGCCACTTTTTATGCATGTGGTGAAACCCAGCATCATTTCATGTTCCGATGTATAAAAGAGGCAATGATGAAGAAGGTTATGGCTGGTTAATGCTGGTCAATGAGGCCAAAGCATTAACTGAAGACCCTGGTATCCAGCCCAGGTATAGGGAGGCAGGGAGATTTAGAAGAGGGAAAAACAAATCCTTTCCTTCTTCTGTACCTTTGTGGTCTCCAAACTTAGCAGGACAGCTTTGACAGAGAGGAACCCAGCAGAGACATCCTCTGTTGGAGGAAAAGCAAAGCACACATTGGCATACACAGGTGATGACACCAACTTGGCAAGCTTAGGTTGTAAGCCTTGCTCCTCTACTAAGTGTCCTGGCCTGGGCCAAGTGGTTTGACTTCCCAGGCCTTAGTTTCTGTATCTGTGAAACTAAGGGATTGAATTGGATGATGGTTAAGGGACCTTCTAGCTCTAAAACCTGGTTCTTCCAGCAAAGAGTTAGATGGACATGACTGTGTGGATTGTTTTCCAATATAGCGACAGCAAACCTTCCCATTCCTTTGTTCCTAGACCATTCCTCATATCAAACTTAGACTCTCTCTTCCCATCTCTTAAGCTGGCCCTGACTTGCTCTGGGCCTCAAAATGTGGCAGAAGTGATGTTCTGTGACTTTTATTATTAGGCCTTAGGAGGCCATGTAGCTTCCATTATTACTCTCTTGGAAGCCAGCAACAATGTAAAGAATTCCAGGCTCTCCCAGTGGTGATATATTATGGTGAGATGTCCTGCAGCATGAGAGGCCTTGTGAAGGGAAACAGAGGCCCCCAACCAACAGCCAGCATCAACTGTCTGACATACATGTGAGGCCACCTGGGACCCCCAAGCTGAGCTCCCAGCAAAAGGCAGCCACATGTATAAACATATATAAAGGCAGCCACATGTATAAACAATATACATGGAACAGAAGAACTGTCTAGTGAGCCCAGGCAACCTACCTAGAGTCACGAGAGACAATAAGTCATTGTTTTAAGCCATTAAGTTTTGGAGCATTTTGTTACACAGTAAAAGATAACTGAGACACTAAACTAAGATGGCTAAGTATTTTACAATTTTTAGGTCTCCAGCACCCAGCATGGACCCAGGAGCCTGACGAATGCTAAATGCTCACCTGTGCAGGTCTCTTCCAGAAACAGAACAATGGCATTGACTCTTTAGATCACAGTCTACCCCTAGTTGTACAGTATGGTTCTCCCCACTCAAAGTACCTCCTTCCTGGCGAAGTAGAGGAAAGAACATACTACTTCTTAATTCTGTGGCCTTGGTCAAATTGGTTAACCTTTCCCAACATCATTTTCCTTCACTGTAAAATGAGGAGAATAATGTCGTCCCCTATCCCACACAGGGCTCTTATAAAAAACAAATGAAATAATAAAAAGCCTTTTGTGGAGGGTATGACTTTGTTGGAAATACCCAATGGATGGAAGAGATAGAACAGGGTAGAACAGGATGGGATGGGAAAGGGACGGAGATATAAAAGATTAAAAAGTCCCTATCACTGTATCTGCCACAGAATATAGACATTTGCAATAAGTATTTGAGTTGAGTCAAGCAACGAAACAGCAAGGACCCAAATCAGGGTGTAGAAGGTATCTGGATGGCTTAGACATACCAGTTATATCTTTCTAACATAGAGGATAGGGAACCCTATAGAAGTCTGTGGGAAATAATTCTAATCCAATTGAATGAATGAATGAATGAATGACTAGATGGATGGATAAACAAATACTAACTTTTACTGAGATCTTAATATGTGCTGTTGTTCCACCACCTTACATGTATTAATTCATTTAAATGCAACTAAGTGGTGCTATTTTTCTCCCTATTTAACAGTTAAGAAAACTGAGGCACAGGTAGATTCCATAATGTGACTAGGTTCATGCAGCTAGTAAGAGGTAGAACACGTGGTATTCTCCAGAGCCTGAATTCTTCTTAGTCACTAGTGTACACATACTTATAGTAGAAGGCAGGCCTCCAAACCCAAGCAGAGTTTCACAATATTACTGGAGGAACCAGGGTATAATCTCATGAAAGAGACTCAAAAACAATTCTTTGCTGAGAGATATATATAGTATAATGCAGCCTGGGGACAAGATGCAGCAGAGGAGTTCTTCATCAATGGCTTCGAACTCCAGGTCCTAAGAGAACTTTGAGTAAAACATCAGTTCTCTGTCTAAATATGGCTTCCAGGGATCCCTGGGTGGTGCAGCGGTTTGGCGCCTGCCTTTGGCCCAGGGCGCGATTCTGGAGACCCGGGATCGAATCCCACATCGGGCTCCCGGTGCATGGAGCCTGCTTCTCCCTCTGCCTATGCCTATGTCCCTCTGCCTGCCTCTC